>NW_006436814.1:1261446-1279484 GCF_000325575.1 Pteropus alecto
TCCTGGAACTAAAAAGTTGGGATATTAACTTGTTTTTGCACTTTAGAATAGCATGAGAATCTCACTAATTTAGCATTCTGATACAAGAAACTTTAGAGCAGGTCGGAGAATAGAGAGGGGTTTTTCTTTCGAGGGGGTAGGGGAAGGAAGCCAATAAGAACCTTTGAAACAAATCGTCCTATCGCAAAATGCTTTCGTAGGGCTTAATTTTGTCAACACTGCATTGTCTTTTCGAGCTCTCTCTTTTTCCCCCTTTTTTTTTCTTTTTTTTTTTCTTTTTTTTAAAAAAAAGTAGAAGTTCCCTCCAGTTTTATTAGCCTCTTTACATGTCTCAAATTGCATGAATCTTTTCTGGCTGTTGGAAACCTGAATGCTTTTAGACCCAAATGGAAAATTTCTGAAATGCTGGATTATCTATTTTTAAACAAGCAGTTGACTTAAAACTTTCTGTGGCAACTTCTGGTTTGCTGACAGTTCCCAACGAGAGAAATTCTGCAAGTACACTGGGGTCCCTGGGACGCTGTCTTTGTGAAGGTTTGCTTGGGATGAAAAGGATATCGCAGCTTCAGCAGTGTTGAACTGTGTGTTGAAAAATGTGAATTACTGTTCTTGTATACTGTAATTGATTACATGGGCTGGGGGGGGGTGTCAAAGAACTTGACAGGTTGTGTTGATGCTCTTAGTTGAGTCTTGAAAAGTAAATATTAACGCTACAGAAATGCATGAGTTTCAATATATTTTTGTCTTTGTTTGCATTGTATAACTTTAACGAGTGAGTTTAAAATTATTTAATTTCCTTAGAAAAATAGCACCATTTGGAAAATAACTGGTGTTATGAAGAACATAAATGCACTGTTTTATTTTTATTTTATATAATTTAAATTGACTTTCCCACTGTCTTTAAGTTGAAACTGTTAAGCTGAATAAAAACTTAAGCTGCAAATTGATAACTTCGCTACATAACAAGGAAACTATAAATGTTTACAAACGGCTTAAAGATTTGCATGTGCAGTGTGCATTTATAACCAACTTCTAATTGCACAAAACCCATGCCAGCTCAAAGTTTAGGTGTACACATTTACCCAGTTGAGCATTTTTAGAATAACTACTGCACAAATTGACAATAGGTCATTTTCTCTCTCTCTCTTTTTTTTTTTTTTTTTTGCTCCCCTTTTTCTCCCCTTCTTTCTTACCACCCCCCCACCCCCCCCAAACTCATGAAAAGATTCTATGGACTGAAAAAGCCCCAGGCTGAAAGGACTGGACTGCCTTGATTGACATGGGGAAGGGGGTCAGTAGACTATGTGGATCGCGGCAGCAGAGGCTGCAGCCCGGTGTGCGGTTTAATGACCAGCACACAGGGCAAGAGCATTTTGCACAGTGTTTGTTTTCCTGTCTTGCACTTACAAATAAGGTCTATGGGAGTAGCATGGAAAACGTTTGCTGTTTTTCCCTTTTTTTTTTTTTTAAATTGCTTTTGTTTAAAATTTGATCGCCTTAACTACTGTAAACATAGCCTATTTTTGTGCTTAAGATACTGAATGGAAAACTCCATTGTGTGTTGCTGGACTGGTTTGGAAATATTTGGTCAAATGTGTGTTAATTTGGCTGTAATGGCATTTAAAGCAAACAAACAAACAAAAAAAAGCTGTGAAAATGGCCTTGGAGCATTATCTTTAGTTACTTGAAGAGTTTCTAGTTTTTTTTAAATACAGTTTATGTTAAAATAATTTTTATTAATTTAGAGAAGACAATCAATGTCTGTGAGAAAACGGACTTTCTTTGGATTTTCTTTTTGTGGTCATTGTGAGTGATTGCTTTTTCCTTTTATTAGTTTCACATTCTTCCTTTGTTCTGAAACTTAGACTGACATCTAGCTTTGACAATCATAGTATGTTTTATTTTCCTGAGGGGGGAATAACTTATAATGCTGTTTAGTTTTGTACTATTGGTGTGTTGGTGAATTTTTAAACTGTGTGCTAACTGCAATAAATTATATGAACTCAGAATTTCTTGTGCGTTGTTTTAATTGTGATTGTGTACTTCATAGCTCCTAAGTGTGTGTCATCCATAGCATCTCTATTTTTAATGTCATTTCTGTTCAGAACTTAACGAAATTATTAGAATGCCTTAAATCACTCAAACGGAAATGCGCAAACATTTTTGCTTTTAGTCATTTAAGAAGATACTAAATGCACATTTTAAAAGCGACACCCGTTTTCTATAACCTAAATCTGGAATGTTAAGGTAATTCTCTAGAAGTTTGTGAATCCATGAAACTTTTAAGTGGCAGCCCAGGTTTTTCAAAGTATGCTGCGCGGCTACTAATCCATACACCAGAAGTCATTTTCATGGGTAATTTTATCCTAAGTTGATTGGTCAGATCTCCTCTTCTGTGTTCTGGTTTAAGTGGAAAATTGAGGGAGACCGGATGTCTGAATTTGGAAGCCTGCTTGGCTAATGACTGGGATTCTAGGCAATTGAATTAGCAGGCATTTGATTGTTCAAGATTAGTTACATACATCCTTTTTGTTGCTGGGCAAACTCATAAAGTTCCCAGGTTTTAATTGTCAAGTTGTAACTTCAGTACTGCAACTGTTAGAAGAACTCCATTTCCTAATTTCTGCGATCGACCCAACTTTGTGATTGTCTCATTGGGCTTGTTAGGGTGAGAAACATCACCTACAGAGTTGGCAGAACACACAGGTGCTGACGGTACCATGGAGGAATTGTCACATACGGTGACCAGGGTCGGCACAGACCTGAGAGTTTGCAAATCCTGGCATCCGTAATCGCCCATAACTTCCAGCCTTAAAGATACAGGTTTATATTACTACCGTTGAAATTAAATAAAATACATTTATATTAAATGGCCTATGGTAAAGTTAATATTCTTCTATAGAAAAAAGGAAATAAAGTCCAGAGCTTGAAAGGGTACCATTTGTAAGCTCCCTGATGGTTTTGGATGGGAATGCAAAAAAGATTAATAAATAACAATCCATAACTTATGATTTTGAATTCTACATTTCCCTTTTTGTTGTTGAGACAGGATTTCTATTACAGGCAACTCACACTTGGTTTTATAACCAACCAAACATTGTTTCACATAAAAGAGGAAGGTACACTTGAGCTCCACGAAATAATTTTCTGAGCAGTGACAAGCATATAAAAGGGGGGGAGGGGTTTTGTTTTCAGTTCCTGTAGCAACTAGTCACAGTTATTTGAAAGCTTTCTGAAGATGTTGAGAGTTATAATTTAGTTCCACTTACTAGCTTCTAATTTAAAATGAGCATTATCTTAAACATAACTGGATATACTTATAAAAACAATGTTTTGACATGTAATTTGGAATAAAAAGTTCCTTGCAAAACTAGAACAGACTATTGATGACACAAATCACATTTGATAAGCGAAGGAATCAGTTGTGTATTTGCTACATTTTTAAAAGAAAGTAATTTGTTGTGTAATCAAGTTAGAAACCAAATTGACCCCACCTTTGACATCTGGCTGATACATAAGCATATGTTAAGTATGTGGTTTCATTCACTTTGGAGAACATCTGTTTCTTCTCGATCATTGATTATGCCCTAGATCACTGTGGGCCTAGCTGGTATTGTGTGCTAGATTTTGGATTTCCTTTCTAGTTAATTATGCCATCAGATTAATAGGTAAATCAAGTAGACTCATGATTATCTACAAACGGGTTATCGGAAGATTAGAAAGAGTTGGACAGTATTAAAATTATGTAATATCACATATTAAAATGGCTGAAATATTCATTTTCCAAGTAAATCTTTTGAGATATCATCAAAGAAAATAGTTGTTTTTTACCCAAGAAGTAACACTACTTACAAAATCTTGATTCTCCCAAGGTTTATCAATAGAATCAAAATAATGTAAAAATTAGACTTTCAAACTCCCATTGAATCTGATAAAGTCTTAAGAGCTCAACATTTCCTGTATCGTATGACTACCTTTTATTTCTATAGAGCTTAAGACAGTCTTTGATTTCTAATATAATGAGGGAAACTTACATACATACCTCTGGTTAGGAAACTCAGAATTAATTTTAGATTTAATTTGTAGATATTGATCTAAATTTTTGTTGTGATTGTTGCGATGTTTGAAATTAGCTGATAAGGTACAGTGAATCGAGTGTGAATTTTGAAATCCAGAACACAAGAGCTCAATCCTTTTCACTGAAGTCATTTGCCATTAAAATGCTGCCATTTTAAAAAGGAAAGCATTAGATTTATTTTGTAAAAGCAAATACCTCTTAGGCATTTCATTCTGGCTATAGTCCAAGTTTATTACACCGATAAGATTCTGTCCCTTATGTTAAAATTTTTCTACTTTTTGCCTACAGAATGCTATCCTGTGGTCCAAAATGTAGAACCACTTATCCCTTGACTTCAAGACAATTTAGTTACATAAAAAGAAACAGTTTATTTTTCCAATCCTCCCCACTCATCCTTAAGTTTTCTTAATATCATAAAAGGATAGCTAAAGTAGTCAGATCTTATTGATGTCAGTGGAGGTTTTGAGAAATATTAATTCAATTTCAGAGACATTTTAAAAATTAACTTTTGTATTTTTGCAAACTGACCCCCTAAAAATCTTTACTAATTAATTTTTGTAATTTCTTGTTAAAGAAGCCGAACTCTTTAAATTTAAAACTTTATAACAGGAAAGGGTGAGGTCATAGAAATGAAACAGTAGATTGAAAAGTTTTTCTTTTAAGCCCGAATACCTTATAAGTATCTGCTTATACACGTAATTGTTGAATTAATTATCCAGATAATTCAGGTTCGAAGATTTTTCCAAAAATATTCAAGCGTTTGAAAGAAATCAGACTTTTCTGAGAAGGATGATTTATCCAGTTAATTTCCCTGATTTAATTCTAACATTGACTAATAAACTGTCAATCACAGTCCCTGGGGTTTATGTAAGCATGGTACTTTTCCTTGGGCTGAAGGGTAGTTTACAAAACAATTCTTTCAAAACTAAATTTTTCCTTGAATTTGCAGGCACTTCTCCCGCTTTCCCAACCTTCTTTAGGGATGGGTTTACAGTTGAGCTTGCATTTTGCTATAGGAGGCATTCTCTCTAGTTAGTTTGGCAGGAGAAGAATGAAAACCCAATTTGGCTTTAAAATGTAGCACATTAGTCAGTAACAGTTTCAGTGAGGATATTAAGAGTGGCTTTGAGAGGCCGTGTGACACCCATAGAGAGTCCATTCAGGGAAACGACTTATTTACAATTTGTTATACTCTCTGTGGTTAATCATTAAATTAAATTGTTTTTATTAAATGTCAATATACATGCTTAAGATGACTTTATAGGAATTTTTTTAAAAAGTCATGTTGGCCTAAATATTCAAATCTGTGGAAGGTGTATTTGCAGTTAATATGAAGTGATACATGGAAAAATGTATGTGAATATTGGCAAACATTTACAGGATCGATTAAATCTGGTGTTTTGATACATAATGCATATATAACGACACTGAACTTGAAAGAATAGCACAACCTCATTTATCTGTGCTATGCCAAATCACAGCTAACTTTTGATATGTGACACAGCTTAACGGAATGTATCCTAACCGTGTATGACTTAAAATATATATATTACTTAAAACTATAAATAAGGACATATTCACGCCGTTAAAAGTCATACTTAACGCAGTGTGTCCTTCATTTTTGAGAGAATTATTAAAGACTCTCATATTTTTGTATGTCTGATGCTCTGAAATGATCTTTGATCAAAGTAAGAGCATTTAAGCTTTTCATATGACTCTCTTAAATTTGTTTTTAAGCAGACTAAAAATATACATATACCTTTTCGGTGGATCATTTCTTTGGAGTTCTATCACATAAATGAGCTGTTTGGTAATATTAAAATGCCCATTGCATGTTTACTAGGCAGACAACAATGCTTCCTAAGGATGTCTATTTGGACAATCTTTAGAAAAGCACTATGTACAATAATAGATAATGAAAACATTTAAGAAAAGCCTTTATTGCTTGTGAGCCATAGCCATAGAACTTAGTGCCATCTATTTGAATTTAGCATAAAGAAACCAAACCCCTATTTCTTGTAATTTATAACTGTTTCTCTGTATCACTTAAAATTCTCATCGAATAGAAGAAATTATAGCATAGAACCATATTCCAAAAATTTATATTTTAATTTATAAAGTTATTTCTATAACTGCCTTCGAGAAAGAGAGTCTCTTAAGGATGTGACAGGAGGGACCAAAAAACGGTACAGGTTTATATTCAAAGCAAGCCCTCAATGTAAAAATTTTCTTCAAAAGCCCCAAGATTTTGCAACTGAATAAACGGAAAGAAACCGAAGGCTGGCAGTTGGAAGATTCCTTTAGGTTCTTATTTTTGTTAAGACTCGAACTAAAATTCATACCTGATGGTCCGCCCTGTTTTTCTCTACGTACGTTCTTTTATTAATTATATATAGGAGAGCACGTTCTATGCATCGAGTAATTTCGACGCAGTTATACAACCGTATTTCCCAACCAAATTGTTTTTGTGTGTGAATTTCTACCATTTTGAAAAAATTGAAACAAATTTGAAATGAAAACTACATTTGAGATTGGCCCAGTTCAGCAGTCTGCAACCAGCACGCCACTTCCATGCCGTGAGGGAATCTGGATGAAGGAACTGAGGTATTTCTGGGGGTTCATTATAATCAACGAGATAGTTCCGGATAAAATTCTTCGGTTAAGAGAAAAAAAAAAAAATTAGAGGATGTGTCGGGGCACAATAAAATTTTGTTTTTCATACTAAGTGTGAAGTCTAGAAAATGTGGTGATTTCTCACATTCTATTTATATGTTATTTTTCTTGAGGGATGCCTCAGAGCAGTACTAGAATCACTATGTGCAAATGAGGGAGGCAGGAAGGGCTTGTCATCGGTTATTCGACTTGTTCTGTAAAGGTGCTTATCTTGCAGTAAAAATAATACTTCAGTCAAAATACAGGCGGTTTGTAGGTTTGACCAGCATGGAAGGATTTTAAATGATTGAAGTGTTTCTGTTTAAAAGTCAGCCAAATAACACCCTTGAAGAATGAGACAATCCATCCTCATATTATTATTCTTATTTAATAATATATATAATTTTTTCTCTCTCCTAAAATAACATAACTTTAAAGCATTATAAACAAAAACAATTCCAAGCTTACATCTGTATCCTCAATTTTAAAATTTGCATTCTAGACTGGTGGCTCTTGAAATAATGAGTTAATTTTGTTCTTCGAATTGCAAAAATCTAGTGGCCAGAATTTGATAACAATCTAATGACCCAATTATTCCCCGTTACACGACGACTTGTATTGTGTGTCCGATATTCTCTCCTTGTAGATTGCTGTATCGCTTGTTCTTCCACAGAGACTAATCTAGAATCACAAAAACTGGAGCTGGAAGGGGCAAAGGGACCTCCAGTCCGTTCATCCTGAAGGTGCGGGAGCAGGTGTGGGGAAGAGAAGGCGGTGGAAGGACTTCGCAAACATTTCGTTCATTCCCCAAATCGTTGGCTAGCTGTCATTTCAGACGTGGGATCTTCCTCTCTTTAGGGGCCCATAAAGGTTGAATTCCTGGCTCCGGGCACATCCTTGATCAGATCTGAATCTGAAATCAACATTCTGATTATGCCTAAGTGAGAAAATCTGCCTTAAGGAAACGTATATTTACCATCGTTGCACTTATCATTGTCTACTACATATTTGCAGATTGAACCCAACGTGGTTTTTATACTATTTGTTTTCCTGACTTGGATGCTATCAACTATAAATAAAAAAGATCACAGCAGAACACTCGCTGCTGCCGGTGTCAGAGGAGGCCAGGTGCCGGCCTCTCTACGAGCTCCCCGAGAGCTGGAGCCCCCGCAGGATTCTGCTCGCTCTCCCTCTCCGCTCCCAGCCAGGAAAGGGTTGCTTGGGTTTCCAAAACATGTTATTTCTTCAACCACAGCGAGGCACTGCTACTTACAGGCTAGTAGCTACAGGGCTGACAGAGCTGTTGCTGGACGTGCAAGAGGGAGAGGAGAAACATGGGTGCCCGACAGAGGGTGGCAGCCAGACAGGAACCTCGAAACTTGTTTGCTGCTGAAATGGGAGAATCGAATATTTTCCCACTTACTCTGAAAAACGGCCTTGGTTGGTTTCTTGGACTATTTCTCACCTCCTTCTCTCAGCAGCATCTGATGGGAAGGAGACTCGAGAGAAAGTTGGAGAAGGTCTGCTGATGATCAGGGGAGGCCCCCCACCCCGATACCTTCACTTCTCTGTTTGTAAGACCAGAATAGTAATCCGCCCCCAGCCCCAGCTAGCCTCCTTCCTCAGAATAATGTGAAAGCAGATACGCAAGAGCATTAAGCTCTCAGATGAAAAGGGACTATGTGCATTTGAGATGCCATCACTATAATAATAGTAATAATAATAATAATAATAATTTTTTACATCAAGATAAAGTTTCTTCTTATCTTAAAGCCTTCCTTCCAATGTGAATTTTTTTTTCAATACGGATTTTTCTGACCGGAGTTCATTGAGCACCAATAGTCTCAACTCTATTTCAGTTTTCGGCAGGCCTGGAGACAAGCGGTCTCTACCGGAAATGTGAAAGTTAAAGTTCCGTAGTAATGAAAGCGATTCCACGTTCTCAGGTAGGTTTGTCCGCGTGTACGTGTGCAGGTATGCGAACCTCCTACATCTTACCTTACGTCATATTTCGGGTTCCTTTGGACAAACCTCTCAAAGCTCTTTCAGCTCTCTAGATCCGATTAATCCCCAAACCTAAGTTGGATACAGATGTTTTCTCTTAAGGCTGAAGAAACCAAGACCCAGAGCTTCAGTTTATGTTTACTCTCGTATCATAATATATATATAAACCCATGTGATTAATATCTATAATGATAATGAACAGACATGACCCCCCCCAGGGAACCACACATGTTCATATGGTATACCCAGGGCTTTAAATGAGTCACTCTGATCTCCCCAGGAGAAGGTGGCACGTGCCAGGTGAGAGCTCAGAGCATCTCAGCCTCAGGCTCACATCTCTGATGCGCTAGTTCACGTGTTGGTAGAGCCACACTGTGGTACAATACGAGTCTGTGGTCATGGCGTATTGCAGCAAAGGAATGCATGTGGAGGAAGATGCACCTGCTGAGTCCACAACTTGATGGGATGCGATGCTGCTCTATTCCTTATAAGGAAACTGAGTAAATATTGGCCGGGTCCAACTTTTCCACGTCGCAGGCTTCGAAGCCCCCATGCAGTGTGTCCGTCCGCTTTGCTCTTTGATGCAAAGCCACTTCGCAAAAACATTCACGCCACGGTCATCTCTTTTCCTTTCTCTTCTTTCTCCCCTGGATTTGACACAAATCTTCCTTTTCATTTTATAATTTTCATAGATTTTTTTTTTTTTAAGGCAATGACTTTAACAATACACGTTTGGAGAAATAGCCCTCTTGGTTGATATAGTTAAGAGTTTGATTTTTTTAAAAAAAGTTAAAAAACAACAAGAAGAACCAAAAACAAACAAGCCTCCCCCACAAACCTCCCTCTGCTTGGTGCCATAGACAAGAGTCCAAAGGACATTAGCTGCTCCATTGCACACATTGGAAGGGAGAGTTTGCTGTGAGCTCAGACCTTCTAATAGACTGGCAATTTTGTAAAAGGTTTAGAGGATTTTGTTTAACCATTTCTGCATGTGTTTTTAATGAGCTCATGATGGTTTACAACAAAGGCCAGCTTGTGGGTTTCGCGGCATTTTCTGACCTGATCCCTCCCTGCTGACCTGAGGACGGGGCACCTGGGCTCCTGTCCTGGCTCACCTATGGGAGTCAAGGTGGTGGGGCCATCTCCGGGCCTGTCCTCACGCCAGGGATGAATCATGCAGCAGGCAGAGCGGAAGGAGTCTCTTTGTTGACGGCTTTCCATCTGGACTTTGAATACAGCCGGTGGTTCACATAGAGCGTTGGTTAGCTGGAAGGGGCTGTGAGAGTCAGCTCCCCCACGAGGGATCAGGAGTGTGTAAAACATTGGGCAAAAAAAAATTTTAATGAAAAAAATTAAAGCCTAAAAATAAAACGGCCCAGGACTTGATTTGCAAAGCTCGGAGAAGCGTTTCACTCTGAGTTGCAGGTACCTAGGTTTGGGAATGTGTGTGACTGCAGCTTTGACAAGTCGGCATTTAATAGTCAATAGGATCATTTATAGCCTCGTTCAGATAATCCGACTGGAGTACACCTGAATAAATACATCCAGCTCAGGTGGCTAAAAGCTAACTCCTTCTGAGTTTAATAATTAAAATAAACAGAGCTATTAAGATGAATTTCAGCTCGTCATGTATAAATGTAAGAGGCTCTGTAAAGGATGGTGTTTTGTGATTCATATAGGAATATGATGGATGGATGATACGTTTTCCACAGCTATTTAAGAAAAAATGATTATCTTAGTCATGGGGGAAAGTTATGTGATGCATTGCACCATCCAGGCTGTGTCTGGGCCAGTACAGATTTTTTTTTTTTTTTTTGTGAAAGATTACTTCTTGGCAAACTAGATATGCAAACGCCAGAATACAGTAAAACCACATTTAATTGGACCTACTTGCCAACTTCTTGAACACAGCTTGGATTATTCTACTGGAGGCTGCTTCTGTTAAAAGCTGGGGGAGGAGGAAGTGGCATATTGACAAGGCTTCAGATAATTTTTTTTCACTCGAAGTACAATTATGCAATGAGCCAAGTTTGGAAGTATTTTACTATGTTTAATAATTATTATTAAAGATATTGTAAAACATATGCATTTGTGAAGTGGAATGTAATGGGAGTAAAATCATGTCATGAATTTTACTTTGGATTTACTTTCCTATTTTGTTTTTTTTATTTGACAGCCTTCCAAATTGATTCTAGCCCAAACCATGCACTCTAATACGTATCGTACTTGATATTAAAGTGAGAATATGAGTAATTTATAGAACCCGAGTGAGAACAGTTTCCTTCTCTTAGCCAGTCTATATGGAATCGCTACCTCTGTTCAGGTAGCAGCTGACGTGTAAACCACACACAGAGTGAAATAATAGGGATCGAGAAATCTCCACATCCGTCTCCCTAGTAGAAGCTCCAAACCCCTCATGTCCTGGGTATATCGATTCTTTGATAGACGATCAGGGGCAGGGAGAAGAGAATTATGTCCTTACGCCCCAGTCAGTCTAGGAGAATCAGCCTCATCTCTGGCGGTGTCGGTGGAGTTTCGTGACCGTCTGTAATTCTACTCAGGTGCTCCTTAGCTTCAGGTGATGCTAAATTCCATCATCATCCCCACCTCAGGAAGGTGAGAAGGCATGACAATCAGTTTGTTTCACATCTTGAGCTCAAAGGAATGCATAGTATCTTTCTAGTCTCTTTTTTCAAAGAAAAAAAAAAAAGCCCCCGAAACTGCACTTTTTGAAACGGAACAAAGGTGCTCTCTCTAATGATTAGCAAGACACTCTGGATTCATACTGAATCCACCTGCTGTGAAAACAACCAGGTTTTCTCGCCATTTCGCTCAAGCTGCTCAGCGATTACTCCTCTTCCGAGGGTGGAGCGCGGTTGGTTATTCGCCAGTTTGACTTCTGTTTGCCCTGCGATGTCACTTCTTTCTTCTGCCGTGTCACAGCCAATGGCCAGGGGAGGAAGGCGGCCGAGGGGAGAGAAGGGCAGACCTTGGCAGCCA
Organism: Pteropus alecto; assembly: GCF_000325575.1. NCBI lineage: Eukaryota > Metazoa > Chordata > Mammalia > Chiroptera > Pteropodidae > Pteropus > Pteropus alecto. Next base: position 1,273,181 of record NW_006436814.1, read on the forward strand.
TCTCATGGCCCTGCCGTGGGCAGCCTTCGCCTCAGGCAGGAATCCGAGGGCGTCTCTAGGTGTGTTTGAAACGGGCGCCCGGGGCTCAAGGGAGCCGGGTGCGGCTCTGCTGAGGCGTGGGGCGGACTGCAGCAGGGCGAGCCTCGTGTCTGCAGAGGGGACATGAGGACATCTGGACCGCGTCCCTGTGAGCAGGGCTCCCACTGCAGGCCTTTGAAAATCCTGCCGCACCGGCCCCCGGCACCTTGAAACTTTCTCCCTAGAGACTTCAGAAGAGACGGTGCCCTTCGTTTCTTGGGCATCTCCAGCCTCCGCACGTGCCAGGCTGCCCAGGAGCAGGGCGCCTCGGAAAGCCCTTTGCTTTCTGCGAAGGGCTGGTTTCGAAGCCCGGACTAGGAATGGGGTGGCAGGCCTCTGCTCAGGGGCTGTGCTGTCTTGAGCAAGTGACTTCACCTCTCTGATGACTTCTTTTTCTTCGTCTTTAAAATAAACCTCGTGGGCCAGATGACTCTGAGGTTCTTTTCAGCTGTAAATTCTTGGGTATTTAGACCTGTGTAACTGAAATGTTGATTGAACTTGGGCTGATAACATGAAAATATTTTTCCAATTAGAGTAGAGATGGTGGCTAATTTGCTGCTCAGGCTGCTGAGGCTCGTTGGGATCAAAGGCACATTCGCTCCAATGAGGGAGGGCCGGGGCAGGGCTGGGCAGCATTTCACTGGCCTTCGGATTTTTAATATCCGACTGTCTTGACACGGGCACATGTCAGACATGTGCTGGACATATGCTTCCTTGTGTTTGGTCAAGCCCAGTGGGTTTTGGGTTAATTTCTATTTTTTAATAGGAGAATCCTGAGGGATCCTAAATAGATATATCGGGCAAGAGCTTATCTAGTTTCATGGGTTTTGTTTTTTGTTTTTTGTTTTAATACTATGCACCTACTTTTGGGAAAGTGGGTGGAGACAATCTCACCTTCGTCGCCGTCTGGTATTTTAACTAGCAGGAGACTTAGTGGCGAGGGCTCGGGGATCAGGACTCATCCCTGTTAGTGCTGCAAAGCGGTTTTCCGCTTGCTTAGCTCCTCTGCAGAGCTGTGGTTGGACAGCTCCCCGCTGCCTTCTAGGACGGGGCAGGGCCCTGCATAGGAAGAGGCTAGTTCCGGAAGACAGGCAGCTTCCCTGGGAGGGGGTGCACCGACGCCCCTCGCTGCGGGTGTGGTTCGTGGAATCTGGAGTGCCCAAGGGAATCTGTGGCCGGTCCACAGATGGAGGATCATCTGAGGTAGGTAGATCATCAAAAGAGAATGTGCCACACTCAGAAATGGGCTCCAGAATCAGGGAAGACCAAATTCTTAGGGACTGTCATAAAAATCCCATATTCCACCACTGGGGGCCTGACCACCATTCCGTGTCTCTAGCATGTAGTTAGACAATTCCAGCAGGAAAGAAAACCTTACCAGAGTGTTATGTGGGGGGGGGGGAGGGGGGGGAGAGGGGGAATATGGGTATGAATGATTGTGACTAATTTCTATAAGAGTCAACTCAAACATTTTCACTTTTATATTTTTCATTCTGAAGTCAGAAAGTAAAATGGTCGAGGAGTTCAAGATTGGCATGTGAGCGCGACTGAAATAGGACTACATTCTTATATTAGTTAAAACTCTTGGTTGCAAGGAACAGAAATCCAACTTAAGCTAGTTTAAGCCAAAAAAGAATTTTATTATAAGGCTACTTGGATTCAATGGAATCCAAAAGCGAAATATGGATGGGCCTTGGGAGCCGCTAGAAGAAGGAGCTCGGAGGCTGTCAGGATTTGCTCTCCCTTCCTTCCCTCTGATTCCCTTTCCGCTGATTGGCATTTTCCACCCCTCAGTCCACATGGTGGACGAGAGCTGCCAACTGCTTCTGCATTCACATGTCTTCATTTTCAGACGCCCAGGGACAGGCTGACTTCTTTTGTTAGTTGCAGTTCCCAAATTCTGGGGGAGAATTCTGATTGGCTGTCTGGATTGGGTGCCCACTGCTTGACCAATGGGCTGTGCCAAGGGCAAGGCTCATTATACCGACCTGCAGTCCCCATGGTGGCCGCACGCCTGCAGGGGGCACGTGTGTGGCAGGGGTGGTCCCCAGGGAACGGGAGAGGACTCCCTGAAATGAGCAGACATAATAATAGAGGCCTGTCACATTTCTCTATGAAATTAAAGAGAAACCATGACAAAATATTATTTATCTGAAGGTGAGAATAATAGATTCCCCCTTGGGGTTTACCAGCAGTTTTTAATTTCTAACCCATGGCCCAATAGTTAAGTGATATATGTGTGTTTTTAAAGTACTGTAAAAGATCAATTAATTTTCATGCAATTTCGTTCAGACTCTCTCGAGTTACTCATTGTCTCGTTACCTCAGAGCAAGTTTGTGTACATTTTATGAAATCCTTACCTGGCTCATGCCAATACCGGCCTGACCTCCCGGCCATTTCAGAGTGAGCCAGGTGCCCTGCGTGCCAGGCAGGGGGTGACCACACAAGGGAGCACGATGAACCAAGAAGACGCTCCCCCCTCTATGTTGGGGACATAGCAAGGGGACCTTGCAACCAAGAGCTCTGCATTGCCAGTGGATGAGAAATGTGTTCTCTACCTCGGCATGCAGGAATCCTTGAGTCCAGGACATAGAGGAACCGGCCGATGCTGGTTAATGTGCATGAGGCGCTCAGAGCCAGTGCTCTGGCTCCTCACAAAGCTGCCTTCACCTTCGCAGGTGCTCCCAGTGTCACAGCTGGGAAACGCCCCTCCCTGTGGGAAGGAGATGTTTTAAATGGCAGACGCGGGCTGTTGGGAAGCCTGGCTCATCACTCCTTAGGCACTTACTGTCCCATTGCTAAAGATGCACAATAATCTGAGTTTGAAGGAGGCTCCTGGGTAGAGTCAGGTCCTCAAGGCCCAGCTGGAGAAGCAGAAGGCTCATTGATTCAGAGTGTCACAGACTCTGTAGAAAACAAATATGAGTAGTTTAGGCACTGTGGATTTCGTTATTGCTGTTTTCGCTCAAATTACTGTGCTCTGCATTCGGGGACCTTTGGAGATGGATAAAGGACGTTGCCTCTTTTCTAGTTTTTGTTGATTTTCCCCTTGTCCTGCCTGCCTTGTGGGAGGCAGCTGGCAAGCCAGCACAGGACAAGAGTTAGTGCTTTGAAGGCAGGCCGAGCAGGGTTCAGAGCCCAGCCTCACCGCTTCACGGCCAAAACAGAGATTCTGTAACCATTCCTCCCCACCCCCAGAAGGGCACAAGGACCAGCGAGATGATTCCTTTCAAGCAGCAGAAACATGGCATCTGCCAGGACCCTTTCAGTCACAAGTGACAAAAAATGGACTCGGACTAGCTTGGAAAAAGAAGGGACTTTATTAATCCCCGTGTCAGGGACGTGTGGAGGTGGCAAAGGCCTCCGGGCTGACTGGGCACCAGGACTCAGACGATGACGTGAAGGTTCGTCATTCTCGTTCCCCTCCCCACTCCTCTCTCTTGGGTTTACTTCTGTTTTTACAGCGGAAGGGGCTTTCTTCACTGGGAATGGATGAAGATGGCGCCAACTGGCCTCGTCCCGGCCAGAGAGCCCAGAGGGAGGAGGTGGCATCCTCCGAACACCCGTACTTCAGTCCCAAGGGAAGACTAACCCGATCTCAATGATGTGCTTATCCACAAGCCAGTCACTGTGACCTGGGAAATAGGGTGACCGCGGGGGCCATATAATGGCTTCTTTCTAGCCGCTGTTAGTGTAAACCTTACTACAACCCTCCCAGAGGTGGAGATAGACGGGTAGAGGGCCCTAAACACAAGAGAAGACGATCTTACCAGGGAGCCAGGGATGGTCTCTGGCCATGGGGTCATGCCTAGGGGAGGCAGATTTCAGCTGGTGCGGGAGGGCAAGAAAAAAGTGACATGGCAGAGGACAAATGTTTGTGAAGCGACGACTGTTCGCTTGGCCCTGGCGGGCATGGTCCTCGCCCTCTACACTCACCTATTGTTTAAGGAAAACAATTATATAGTAAAGTACCATAAGTGTCATGAAAAGAGAAGTAGGTGGCAGGTAGGGACACAGGAAGGGGAGTCTAACCCGGCTGATGGGTCAGAGAAGACTTTTCAGCAGAAGTGACAGGAGAGGAGGAGTTAGTCACACAATGAGAGGGAGAAGAAAACTTTGGCCAGAGGGACCAGCATGGGCGAAGGCCCAGAAAGAGACCCGGGCAAGTCTGGGGAGCCTGTTCGTTTTTTGTCAGGAGGGTCAGTGGGTCTGGAGCGATGTGGAGGATGGTGTATGCATTTCCCGCGGCTGCCGTATCAAATTAGACCAAGCATGGTGGCTTCAAACAACAGCAATTTATTCTCTCATAGCTCTGGAGGACAGAGGTCCAAAACCAAGGTGTCGTCAGGGCCGCGTTCCCTCGAGGCTCTCCGGGAGAGCTCTTCCTGCTGCTTAAACCGCGGCGTCTGGCGGCCCCACGTTCCTTGCGGCTGCACCGTCTGGTCTCTGTCTCCGTCCTCATAGGACCTTCTGCCCCACGTCATGTCTTCTCTTCTGGCCCTTGGATTTAGGGTCCACCAGGTATTCCAGGATGACCTTCTCTTCTCCAGACCCCTAACTTAACTACATCTGCAAAGACCCTTTTTCCAAATAAGGTCGCATTCCACTTCTCCCTAATGGACATACAAATGGCCAATAAATATATGAAAAGATGCTCAACATCGCTAACTATTAGGGAAATGCAAATTAAAACCACAATGAGCTACCATCTCACACCTGTTAGAATAGTTATAATCAACAGGACAAGTAATAACAAATGTCGGAGAGGATGTGGAGAAAAAGGAACCCTCATACACTGCTGGTGGGACTGCAAATCGGTACAGCCACTGTGGAGAACAGTATGGAGGTTCCTCAAAAAACTGAGAATTGATCTACCATATGATCCAGCAATCCCTCTACTGGGTATTTACCCCAAAGACTTGAAAACTCATATCCCAAAAGATATTTTCACACCGATGTTCATAGCAGCATTATTCACGGTGGCCAGGACATGGACGCAACTGAAGTGTCCTACGATAGATGATTGGCTAAAGAAGCTGTGGTACATATATATAATAGAATATTACTCAGCCATAAGAAGAGATGAAACACTGCCATTTGCGACAACATGGATGGACCCCGAGATAATCATGCTAAGCAAAATAAGCCAGACAGAAAAAGCTGAAAATCACATGCTATCACTTATATGTGGGATATAAACCTAAAAGCACCAAACGAACAGGACAAACGAACAGAGACTCCTGGACATGGACAATAGACTAGTGGTTACCAGAGGGGAGAGCGGGGTAAGAGAGGTAGACGGGGTAAAGGGGGTCAAATATGTGGTGACAGAAAGAAATCTAACTATAGGAGGTGAGCATACAGTGTAAATATCTACACATGCCTTACTGTTAAAGTGTACAGCTGAAACATTGGATTTTGTTAACCAATGTCACCATAAAAAAATTAATTAATAAATTAAAAAAAAATTAGGCCGCATTCACAGGCCCGGGTGTTAGGAGGTGGACATGTGTTTTGGGGGCCGCCATCTACTACAGAGGGAGAGTCGTAAGGGAGGCTCTGGACCGATAAGCAGGGCCAGGTCCTAGGGAATCTGACCTCACCCGAGAGTGGGCCAGTGACACTTTGATTTGCATTCTGGAAAGAACACTCTGGTTGTTTTGTAGAGCCGACTGTAGGTGGGCAATGAGATGGAAACAGGCTGCCAGGGTGGTTTAGGTAAGAGAGGGGGCTGGGCTAAGGTAGCGACTGAGTGAGGGATGGAAAGAGGCAGATCATAGATCTACTTAGAAAAACAGGTTGACAGGGTTTGGGGTCGATTGGCCGTGGGGTGGCAGGATGGAGGCAGAAGATAATCGTGGACCCTGTGTATCGTTATGCTATGAATTCCTCCATAATTTATTATGGCTTTTCCCCCAGGAGACAGCACTGGAAGACGGTAATAACATTGCCTTTGGAATGGGCTAGACCTGGGTTCGAACCCCAAAGCCTCCTTCCACTTTCCAGCTTCTTGACCTTGGCTTTGTTTCTCTTTTTCTCTGAGCCTCAGTTTTCTCGTCAGCAAAACAGAGATGATAATAGCAACTTCACAGGGCCCTTAGAAGCATTAAATGATGATGTATGCAGGGTTTTGGGCACCAGGCGGGCACTCTGAATGTGCTAGTTCCCCCTCCTGCCCTCGCTCGGCCAACCCCCTTTCCTGCCGGGACTTCCCCCCGCGGTTCAG
>NW_006436814.1:1280728-1282551 GCF_000325575.1 Pteropus alecto
GTAACCACTCATTTGACAGACGAGGAAACTGAAGTCTACAGAGTAACTGCCCCAGGAACCAATGCTCTGACCCGGTTTGGCTGACTCCCAAGTCATTAAATCTGCTTTTAAAACCTCAGGTTAAAAAAAACAGATGAAAGAGAATTTGGGGCATAACAGAAATATCCTTCCTTTCACAGAAGAATTCCCTTTGTTAATCCTTTCAGGTTTGAGTGATTCTAGAACCTTCACAGTACAGTTTTCACTCACCTGACTCACCTGTGCGGTGTCGGGAACTCCCACGGGCTGCGGGAGGCTTTGCTGGCTGAGCGGTTGTTGCTCAGTCTCAAAGAGTGTGTGGCCACAGCTTCTTTTGGCCTCATTTGTCGATTCCAAAGTTCTTGTGAGAAGACCTGGAAAGGATTTCAGGGCCACAAAGGAATTTAGATTCTCTCAGACAAATCTCTCATTATCGGGTATGGAAATTAAGACCCAGAGAGGTAAAGTGCCTGGCCTCAGGCCACACAGCAGGTTTGTGTTGGGGAGGTGAGACCTGATCTTGCCCAGGGCCTCTTCTGCCGTCCGGCACGCTCAGCATGGAAAAGGAGATGGCTCTAATCCAGTCATGTGCAGCCCATCGATGTGCTAGGAATGGTCGCGGTCACCTCTGATCTGGTGGAGCAGACTGCAGTGCGATGATCTCCAACGGTCGACATGCTCCGGGGAACCCACGGCCCATCTATACGTCCTCGGTGCCCTGGGGACGGAACCGAGTGAGCAGCCTTGGCCCTGCTTCGGCTCTGCTGTGTGCCGAGAGCTCAGTTTACCTTTAATTGAAGTCTGGCACATTCTGAGCCGAGGTGGCCATGCTTCGGCCTAGGAGTTTGAGTTTCGTACACTGGGCTCCAATACCTGGGGAAACTGGCCTATTGCTTTCTGAATTGAACACGGAAGGCTGCGCGTTTGCCTTCTCTGTTGCTCCTTTCTCAGAAGTGTTGGGTTCTCGGATTCCAAGGAGGTGTGGCCGGAGAGCAGCACTCAGCACGTCAGCAGCCCCTGTGCGCCCCATCCTCGGAGGGCCAGTCCCGGGGGCTCCCTGGCCCACCTCTCCCTCGGAGTTGAGAATGGAGCGGGAAAGGCCATGGGGAGCGCTTGGCCGGGAGCCGGGCACACAGCAGCCCTCCACGTAAGTGCCAGTTATTAACATTGTTACTGTCATTCCTGTTCTCACGACTCCCATGTCGTCTGTCCCACTTTCTTATAAACACAGGGGACTGGAGAGGAGTGAATGGGGTAGTGGGATGGGGCGACGGATGTGAAGGTTAGTGAGGGGGACCAAACGGCCCACAGCCCCGCCATGCTCAGCACCCCCTCCCTGCCCGCAAAGTCCTCCCCGCCATCTCTGATTCCGGAAACCCCACCTGCCCTTTGGGGCCCCTACGTTCTCCCTGACTCCCCACAACCACTGCGTTTATCGCCTGTAATTGAATGGCGCCTCCCCCGGGACCGACCGACTCATGGCCTTGGCTGCTATGACCCTACGAGTCAGCACTTGACATTGAACATTTCTTGTGATTCTCACGTAGATCTCATGCAGTCGATGTCTTCTCACTGTGACAGGTGAGGAAAGGGGGTTCGCAGGAGTCAAGTGACTTGTCCAGGGTCACCCTTGGAGTGACAGTGCAGAGAGGCAGGCTCAGGCCCGCTTCTCCCCAGCGCACGCTACTGAGACGGCTGCCGCTGGCACTGAGATAAGACGTGGCCGCCGACCTTCAGTCGGTGACACAGTTGGGGGACGTGGATGTTTTTCTTTTCTTAGGTACACATTTTTGTTTTCCAAGTCT
>NW_006436814.1:1282593-1384885 GCF_000325575.1 Pteropus alecto
CGGACAGAGCAGGCACATATGACTCGGTGAGGATCCTGTGATCATCCTTGCTTTTTAGAGAAAGAAACCAAGTTGTAGAAATGTCACATAACTCAGCCACGGTCATACGGCCAGGCTTAGGCCCGGGGACCTGGCTGAGCTTACTGCTTCAATTGGAGATACAACTTTGTCTTAGGAATAAAAGAAGCATTCCATTTAATACGCAATGTCCCGAGCAGGCGAACCCACAGAGACGGAAGGCAACTGAGTGGTCACTGGGGGCTGGTGGCAGGCGGTGGATGGGGAGTGACCGCACACGGGCACAGGGTTCGCTTCTGGGTGAAGAAACGTCCTGGAATTAGGTAGTGGTGATGGTTGCACAACACTGTGAATGTGCTAAATGTCACTAACAGTAAATTTTATATTTGTGTTTTACTACCGTTTAAACGATGTTTAAAAAAAAAGCAAAGCAAGACTATTACAAATCGTTTTCAGGGGCAGTTACATTTTGGAAGCTCTTTTCAAGAAGGAATACAATTTCACGAATATAAAAAAAAAAAAAAGAACTAGAATAAGAGGAAGCCCGTGGGGGCGGGGAACCCTGATGGCGGGAATGAGCATCCGATGGCCTTCGTGTTCCCGACTCTGCCCGAGCGGTCTGCGGGCCGCAGACTCCCGCAGTGTGGGCGCGAAGTGCTTTACGCGATGGTTTCATCTAATGCTCATAATAACTCTGGGCGAAGTTACTTTAATCACACTGACTTCGTGTATGAGAAAACTGAGGTATTGAGAGGTTAAATGACTTGCCCAAGGTCACGATGCCAGTAAATGGCAAAGCTGGGCTTTGATTCCAGGTGGTCTGACCGCCAGGTCCACACTCTAAACTACAACTATCATAGGTCTGTGCATCCTGGATGTGGGTGCGGCGTGGTCCGAATTGACTCAGTGAGAACATCCTCTTCTTTATCCTTTCTGCTTCATAAGAGCTTGTCCAACAGAGGTAAGTGCTTGAGAAATATTGAGCCTGGAGAAACTGCTGAACACAGGAAGCCCCAGGAGGCTATGCCCGAGGATGACAAATCATGTTCAGATTAACCTTGTGCCTTGAGGTTGCTCTGGTGGGAAGTGGTAGCGAGGATGGGAGATCCTTGCCGGTTTTTATCCCGTGGAGACCCAGCTGGGCCTCCTGACTGTGGTCCTGTCTCTGGTGGGCCTGGTGGCTATCACTCTGCTGGCTGTGATGGCTCATACCGTGATGGCCACTGTGTCTGTCCAGGAAAGGCGAACAAGGCACAGCTCCACCAAGGCGGGATGAGAAGAGCATTTAAAGATCGAAAAATAAAATTAAAAAAAGCCAAGCCCACCATCTTCTGCTGTAGATACTCTTTAAAGTCCTGTGGGATTGGAGTTATGCTCTGTGGGAAGAGACACAGAGTAAACCACATTGATATTATCATTCAACTTCTGTTTGGATAAATAACAACAAAAACAGCAATAATAACCCAATGCTAGAGAAATATCTGCTCTCCATATAAGAGCTTGGAACAAGAGCACAAAGTCTCAGGTCCTAAACCCTCGGAGGATGAAGAGAGCAGGTCTCAGACCATCCCTGGTCACTCCCGACGTCCACCCCAGGGTCGTCCACAACCCTGTCCGCTGCCCGTCTCACGCCCCACTTCCCCTCCTTGACCTCATCAGTTGATGGGACTGGCACAATCCTCCTTCTCCTCCTTCTGCCATGTCCCCACCTGTCCCTCGTGCAGGGAGGGCTTGGTCACCTCCCGCCTGGACCCTCGCAAGAGCCTCCTAAATGCATTTCCTGCTTCCCCAAGCCACCAACCACCGCATCAGAGTGAACTCTCTAAAGCAACTCTCCCCCTTGTTCCAAATCCTGCAGTGGCTCCACTTCCTTCACAAAATAAAACACAAACTCCCCAGCCTGGCATTCACCATGCAAGGGCATCTCGCCGTTTCTGACCTTTCCTCCACGCGCCTGGCATCGGGATCGGATCGCCACAGTGGCCACGGAATGACGAAGGCTTGGTGCCTCTCTCGAGGAACTCACAGCGTAATGCGGTCCACAGCCGGGTGCCATGGAACCACATAGCCTGAGCCCCTGATCCAGTTCCAGGAGGTCAGTGAGCGCTTTCTGGGGAAAGAGACTTGTCTAAAGGCACTTCGAGGAGGCGCAGGAAGAAGCCAGGTAAGGGCAGGCAGGTAGGTGTAGGCTGGACAGGAAGTGGAGAAGGTAGAAGAAGTGGAAGGCCCAGAGGCGAGAGCATAAGAGCGATTCGATGTGGCTACAGACCGTGGGAGGAGAGGGACGACAGGAATGAGTGCGTCCAGATTGCCAAAGACTCGAAAAACCTGTCTGGGAATTCAGACTTAATCCTGAGCGCAACGGAGGCCATTAAAGGCTTTAAGCAGAAGAGTAATATGAACAGATTTGCGTTTGAGAAAGATCCGTCTATCTGCGTTCGCAGAAATGGCCAGAGAGAACTGAGGCCAGGAGGTTAGTCAGGAAGCACTTTCAGGAGTCTGGGCAAGAAGGGACCATGGCCTTGGGGGTGGACGGAAGTGGACAGAGGTGAGAGGCGTTTGAGATGTTGAGTGGGCAGGTGTTTAGGAAGCACTTTCAGGAGTCTGGGCAAGAAGTGACCATGGCCTTGGACGGAAGTGAACAGATGTGAGAGGCGTTTGAGATGTTGAGTGGGCAGGTGTTGGCAATTATTTGAGGTAGAGGGTGAGAGACAGGGAGGTGACAAGCCCATTTCACAGATTTCTGGCTGGGGCAGCCGTGTGGACGATGGTGACCTTTCCTGGGTCGGGAGCAATGGACGAGCAGGTCTCAGGCCTGGGTGGGGTGTGCGAGCTCAGCTGCGGACACGGTGAGATTCAGTGCCCGCGATGCGCACGGGAGAAACAGCCCCTGTGATGGAGAAGAAGCAGAGAGCCTAAGACAGAGCCCGAGGAACACGGGAGTCTGCGGGCGAGCACGGGAAGGCGAGCTGGCGGCAGAGACAAGGAGGCCCCAGGCAGGAGGACGGCCTCCGGAAGTGGGTCCTGAGTCCAGACGCCAAGGAAAATAAGGAAGGAAGCGCCCTTCGCTGTTTTGGCCGGGGAGTTCGCTGACAAGCCTGGCAGGAGTTTCCGAGGAGCTGGTGCTGGGGGGGAGGAGCCAGATCGCTGTGGGCTGAGAAGTCACCAGAGGTGAGACAAATGAAACAGTAAGTGAAGATGATCTGTCAAGAACTCGCCGCCAGGCATGGGGGAGGAGAAGAAAGGCCTGCGTCTGGAGAGGAGACATCAAAAGAGGTTTTCTTCCTTTCCTTCCTTCCCTCCCTCCCTCTCTGCCTGCCCCCTCCCCCAGTGGGGGGACGGTGAACGCCACACCTGGAAGGTGCCAGGGCGCAGGTGAGGATCCAGCAGGGAGAGGGCGTGGTCCATGGAGAAAGGGGCTGGGAGGCCCCACTGAGGCAGGGGTGGGGTGGGGTGAGGGGGTTGGCCTTGGGCGGGATGGGTCCCTCTTTCACTGCTGCTGGAGGAGGCCAGGAGGAGGCAAATGCAGATTAGCCTGCGGGTGTGGGACGGGAGTTGGGGAGATCACCTCTCATCCTTTCTAGCCTTGCCTGGAATTTCTCCCGCACAAAACGGGCCACCCACGCACCCCCCTTCCCGCGGGACCCGGACCTTTCTCCCCTTGATGGCATTTGCTCAGCGGTTTCCTTTTTCCGCCTGTCCTTCATCCTACTTTTAAATGCAGAGGTGTGTCCAGATTTTGTAGAACATGAAGTGTACTGGATCTGGGACAGCCTCTTGAAGGAAAAGAATGCTAAAATATATTACTTTAGCGCATTTTATAAACACATACGAATATGTGAAATGTTTCTATGGCTCATCCTAGGACCTTGAGAAGAATCCATGGAAGTCAGGGTCCCTGAAGGTCAAGCTTCTCCCATGTTAAGTCCTCTCGATTCCGATGTTAAAATTCTATGCAAACTTCAAATCTGAACAATAGCAACAACGTCAAACAAAACAACGCCAACAAACCAACCCCCAAACAAAGAAGTAAAAAGCTTTCTCCACGAAGCCCCTCCAAATAGAAGGGTTTGAGGAGAACCTTGGTTTTCTCATTCATAAAATGGAGCCGAAAGCTGAATAAATGCTTGCTGAAGAAACACAGTAACATATGAACCTAGCTCCCTTTTCTCACGTATCACGTTGACCTGCATGTTAGTTCTTCTATCTGCTCGTCTCATCCTTTCCAAGACTCCACGTACCTTTGCATACGCCTTATCTTGAGTCTTCACAAGGTGAATCAGTAGACACATGTCTTGCCTGTAGTGGCCGTTGGTTATTATGGAATAAATGGAGGGATGAATGAACTGTGGTGTATGAATCACTTATTTAAGAAAGAAGCTCATCGTCAGGAGACTTGCTTGGAATGCCACCTAAATGAGTTTTCCAGCTGAAGCTGTCAATTCTTAGAGCCCACAGGGGTGACCAGTTAACACAGAGACAGGCAGGACTGCAGCTGTGTCGTGGCAGATCACGCACACTTGGCCTGGGGAGCGGACGGGGTCGGGGGGGAAGGCAGGGCTTGAGACTTCAACCAACTTTCAGAGTTCATCAGCGGGATTAGGAACCTTTCAGACATGACAGTGCAGAGCATTGCTTGCGCTAAACCTGATAACTTCGAGTCCCCCCACAAACTAGGCAAAAGCTGTCGAATGCAATTCTAAAAGTCTGAGTATGTAGTATAAGGTGGGTAGATTTCTTACTTCATTCATTTTGCACACATTGCTGCTGAAGGCTGACATCCCAGAGCTATCCTGTGGGGAGAAAGCGCTCGACGGGTTACCTTTCAAGGGGCTGTCATGAAGATTAAGCGAACAAAAGTATACAAAAGTGTTTGGTAAACTGTCAACGCCACAGAACTATATTTTATTATTGCTATTATTATTGTCTCTCTGGCCTGATCTTTATTCCTCCCCCTCCCTCTCTTCTCACAAACCCCATGTCCCACCGATATCCTTAAAACGTCATCATTCCCCAAATTCATGAGTGTGCTCCTAAGGCTCATGGTTCTGTATGGCCAGGATGGGCCCCCACCCCACACGCATGTGTCTGTCCATCCCCAAGATTCAGAGGTGACACTCAACTCATGTCTATCCCTTAGACCCAGAACAACTCCCAGCACGTAGTGGGAGCTCAGTAAATGTTTGCTGGATCAATGCTCTAAGATGATGGGAAAATAGTTCTCATATTTCATCTGGACCATTGGTTTTATGACCTTCTCACAGAAGGCAAATTTAGTTCCCAAAACACAAGCCCCCTTCATTATTTTCTAGGAAAGCAAGGCCATAAATATTTCTTCTTACTCTACAAATCTTAAAAAAGTGACCCATTTCCTTCTAGAAACCATAATGTTCCTGCTCTGATGTAACTTCTAAACCACCCTTCGTATCACATTGGGAGAGGCAGCTCTTTGCAGTGGAAAAAGTTGCAGCAAGATATCCGAGGAAGTGGATTTAAATCCCCGTGATCTTGTCTGAAACCCTTCCTGGAGCCTCGGTTTCCTCTTGTGTGCAGCGGAGCTAACAGTCCTGCCCTGCTCTCCCGTTGGGGCTGTTCTCAAGGTCAGCGAAATAATGCACGAACCTAGGAAGCCCTGCACACTACGCTCCCTCCTCCCGGGCAATGTTACAGGACCTTGGTAGACACAAAAGACATTTATTGATAAACACTGGTAGAGAGTCACCGATGAAAGGGAAATCCGGCTCTCCCTGGGGGCAGATCGGTGGCAGATGTTACAGGTGGATCATCCAGAGGCAGAAAATGGGACCATTTGGTGGGAGAGTAAGGGTCTACATACAGAGGAGAAAATTCCAGGGCCGCTCATCCTCCCTCCTGCTTCTAACAACAGAGGATCCTGGTCCTAGGAGTCCATCATCTCCCATCTCCTCAGGACCCTGCACTAGGCCGGTCATCTCCACATTCAACATGTTGCTCACAACAGGGTCCTTCCCACGGATATGCTCAGTCTCTGCCGTAAACTCTCACCTCCGTCTACCTATTTCTCCCTTTCGCTGCCCAGCATCTCGACTTCCTCACTGCTATTCTTCTTCCATTTCTCCACAGAATCAGCTCTTGGTAGGAACCACAATGCCCATGTTTCTAAATCTAATGAACACTCGCCAGCCTTCATCTTATTTATGATGGTCATAAACAGGACCCCCCCACCCCCGCCCCCACCAAAGATACATTCAAGTCCTGACTCCCAGTACCTGGGAATGTGGTCTCGTTTAGGAATAGGGTCTTTGCACATGTAATCACGTTAAGATGACGTCATCAGGGCGGGTTCTAATCCAATGACTGGCGTCCTTATAAAAGGAGGGAAAATCGGACACAGACATGAACAGAAGGAAGATGGCCATGGGACGACAGAGGCAGAGTTTGGAGCGATGCATCCACAAAACCAGGAATGGCAAGGATTGCTGGGAGCCACCAAGAACTAGAAAGCGACAAGAAAGCCTCCTCCCCTAGAGCCTTCAGAGACAGCATGGCCCTGCTGACACCTTGACTTTGGACTTCTGTCCTCCAGGACTGTGAGAGAATAAACATTTGTTGTTTGGAGCCACTGAGTTTGTGGAACTTTGTTATGACAGCGCGAGGGAGCTCATACAGTCTCCTTTCGGGCTCATCCTCCATTAGATTAGGTTTCCCTAAACACTTAGTTCTAGACTTCTCTTCATTTCTCAGCATATCCTCCTCCCTAAGTGACCTCGTCCACATCTACGCTTCAGCGGTGGCTTCTCCACCTATAAATCCTACCCGTCCTTTTTTTTTGAGCTCAACTCAGACCTGACTCCCACAGGGAAGCCTTCTGCAGCAGATGCTGTCGGCGCCCACCCACAGCCCTTGGCACTCCTCCCTCCCACTTCAGCGTCTTAGTGCGAGCTGCTACTCTCTGCTCGAGTGCTTTCTCAGGCGGCAGCAGTGTGCGGGGTGGAGGAAGGCCAGAACATTGCAGAAGGGACTCCTCCAGGAGCCGCCCTCCACCAGTGATGGTGGGAGCTGGAGAACACATGGTCCAGCTTCTGTGCCACCCCGTGACCTAGAGCATCTCCTGGAGGTCCCAGCAGACCAAACCTCACTTGCCCGCATGGTAATCTGCTCATGAACTTGCTCTAGATTAGCTTTCTTCTGTGTCCCATGTCTCCATTCTCCTACCATGCTTCCTGAGGTCACCTCCCAAACAGACCGCTTGCACTCAAATCCTTATCTCAGGGTGTGCTTCTGGGGAAATCTGACCACGATAATATCTGAGTTACCAGCCTGGGACAGGGTCTCCAGTTATTCTTTCTGATAGCACAATGGACCTTGGCTGAATAGCAGCTCTTACAGTTTATATGTGCACATTTCTTTTGGGGATTATTTGAGTAATGTCTGTTTCCTGTGCCAGAGCAGGGGTCAGTGAACAATAGTCCTAAAGCCGACCTAGACATGACTATTCGTTTCCAGATTGGCTCCTTTTGGGCTACAACAGCAGAGCTGAGTAGTTTCAATAACGACCCGATGGCTTGAAAAACCAAAATATTTACCATCTGACCCTTTGCAGAAAAAGTTTATCGACCCCTGTGCTAGTCTTTAAGCTTGTGTAAGTTAGCTTTGGCTGTGTAAGAAACCACCCCCCAACTTAATTGTTTAAAACAATCACCATTTATTTAGCTCACAAATCTATGAGTTGGCTAGGTAGCTTTTCTGGTCTAAGCCTTACGAGCTGATTTCTGCTGGGCTCAATCATGTGTCCGTGGTCAGTGGAGGCAGTGACTCTAAGAGAGCTTCACTCAGAAGTCGACAGCTGTTGGCCAGGGAGACGCAGCAATGGGACCTTATGTCTCTCACCATCCAGCAGGCGAGCTTGGGCTTCTTCGCAAGTGCTGGTAGCAGGGGTTCTAAGAACAGTCAGAAGGGATAAAGCATTAGCATTTTGTAGGCCTCTACTTACATCATGTTGGCTATCGTCCCATTGGTCAAAGCAAGTCACGGGGTTAAGTTCAGAGTCAAAGTGGGAAAGTACTTAAAGAGCACAATGGGGGTCAGGGATATAGGGAGGGGAAGAGTCTGTGGCTAGTTTTACAACTTGCCATGCAGCTCTAGGCGGGGATAGACGCTCACGTATTTGTTCACCATTCCGCGCTGCAGGGTAAACCGTGGTGCTTGGCATGCAGCAGGCACTGAATAAATATTTATTAAGTAAATGCATATACACTTTAACTGCTTGAATAACAGCTCTCTTTTATTGAGACTTTGCTCTAGAGTAGTGCTGTCTTAAATATTTCATATACAATGTCTATTGCTTACCATATAAGGTAGACATTATCGGGAGCATTTTAGATACAGGAAAACTGAGGTTTAGAATCAGTAACTTGGCCTATATAATGCAGGTAATGAGAGAGAATTTGAAACAAGTTTGTTTAACTTCAAAGCCTGTGCTGTGAACCAGCTACTTGAGGATGTTCTTATTATTTTTTTCATTTTACTAAAAGCTTTAAATTTTTTATAGCTTAAAATTTCTTCTTTAATTTTACTCTTTTGATTTTGAGGTGGGTATCAGAACGTTCTCTGTTTCTCCTGGCCTCCCCTGCCTCACTCTCTTGGAGGCTCTGAGGTTCTGTAAAACCTCATAACAACCTCCTGTTCCAATGCCAGGTGGTACTTTTGAGATAAAATGCTTGTGAGGCAATTGACAGCCCCACATCTAAACCCAGTGCTCTTGACAGCTCAGCAAAGTTGAGGACCAATATTTCACTCAAGAAGACGATACATCCAGCCCCCAAGGTTGCCTCTGAGAGATACTGAAACAACCTTGGTATCTTAAGTCTCAGACGTTTCAATCCTTACGTGAAGGAATCCATGGGTCAAGTCAAAATATCTAGTAAACATAATCTTCAAAATGACCACCATTTTCTCACAAGTCGATAATTCGTCAACTCCACATTTTGTAGCACTCACTGTATTCCAGATATTATGCTGTTCACCATAAGGGGACACAGTGAACAAGAGTCCCTGTGGTCAGGATGCTCCTCTAAACACAATTGTTTTGTGATGTGTTGAATGCGCTGGTGGGGACATGGCCAAAAACTACAGAAGAGGGGCCTGGGTCTCGGCTGGGTGGTAGGGGGTCAAGGGGAGGATAGGAAATTCTCTCATACAACCCTTGGAATCCAATTCGGGTTCAAACAAGGCCGAGTTTCCAAAACAGTACAATTGAGAGGTCAAGTTCATAAGCTGAGGGGTCAGACAGACCTGGGTTAGTACGCTGTTTCTGCCGCCTGTTAGGTATGCAATCGTGGTAAAAATAACTTCTCTAAGCTTTCGTTTCCTCATTTATATGCTAAGACTAGCATCTGCCTTATAACGTTTCTATAAGAATTCAATTAAAAAATGTACATGTCAAAGTAATTAGCACGATTGGGGGCACAAAGTAAATGTGTGCAAAGTGATAGGTGTTATTGGTGGTTGAGGCACAGAAATGCTGGTGGTGGCGTCCTCAGCTCTATTCATCATTCCTTCTTTCCTTCAACCAATATTCGCTCAGCGTCTGCCATATGTCAGACCCAACGGGAGATGCAAAAATGACAAGACACATATCATGCTCTCAAAAGGTTTACAGTTCCACGTACAGACGTGTGTATAAATAGCTACCTTCCTGTCCACCTACGCCAGTGCCCAGTAATAATGGGTCTGGACTTCTCCTGCGTGTAAGGAACGGCTTCTCCTTATTCCCAGCATTTTCACTCTTTAACCATTCTGGACCTTTTTGAGTTCAGATTTATCTTCCATTTTTCATTTGTAGTCTCATCGTTGTCTCTCTGTTTTAGTACTTGGTCCAACTCTTTTTTACTCACCTCTGGTTTCCACTTTTGGCTTGATGTTCTCTCTTTCGATGATATGATTTGGGGGCTGCTCCAGGCAAACATCTTACCTGACCCAGCCCGTGCAAGTCCTTAGAGGTTGACCAGATGGAAAATTGAAGGTAGAGCTTGGAAGGAATCTTAAGGAAGGCATTTAAAAGTGCTATGGAGAGTCTAAAGGGAAGTTGGCCTGGCCTAGACTTCTCCACATCAGCTTGACGGCCAGGAAACACCTTATGATATGATTTATTTTGGGCAGCACGGAGCTCATCTTCACAGTCTCGTGAGTGGCTGTGAGTGCCTCTGTGTATATATGTCCCTTGTTAACATCCATACAGAGCTTTTAGAGGTTTGACTATAACCTGACATCTAAAAATCCATTAGTTTACTTATTAGTTTTAGCAAACTGATTTCAGCCATAGGAAATTAGGAGCTAATTTTTCAATCAGCCATGTCTCCAGAGATAGTTCACAAAATCAAAGAGGAAAATACCTGGTCAATCTAATTCATTATCACAATCAAATCATGTTAAAAGCTTACTTGTGGCATAAGCTTAAATTAAGGAATTATATTAGCAGCTCTAATCATTATCGATTATTTAACTTTCAGCCATTTAAAAATTGTCACCAGTCTTGAGATTTTAGACCAGATCGCGACATGCAGTATCCTTTCGTTCAGCCTGCCCTGTGACAAGAGACACTGCAGGTTGTCGGATGAGCACTGGACTTCCCTGAACTTGTGTCACGGTCCATTTTCTTATACAACCTTTAGAATCCAACTCAGGTTCAAGCAAGGCAAACTGGGGCAAGTCAGCTGTTCTCTATGAGTCTTGAGGTCCTCATTCATGAATGGGGAAAAATACTAAATTTTGCACAACTAATACAAGGACTAAATGTGTCATATTCATGAAGGCACTAATAATAATAGCTAAGTTTACTGAGTGCCAGTCATGTGCTAGGAACGTGTGTGAGTTTATAGCACATAATGTGGTAGATTATATCTATTAACTTATTTAATTATCATAAAACCCTATGAAGTAATTATTACTATACTTATTTTACAGATAGGAAAACCGAAGCACCTATCCCTTAATAATTTAAGGTCTCACAATGAATAAGCAGTAGAGCAAGACTTTGAGACTGGCTAGTCTGGCTCCAGGGCCTACATATTAACCACCAGAATCCATGCCTAACCGCTGGGCAATATTGCCTCTTAGTGCCTCCTACATCAGTGTTTAGTGCATAGTGGATGCTCAATAAACTATAAAAGTAGCCAACCATTGGAATCCTCACTAGATTATAAGATCTTCTGAAGATAGCACAGTGTCTTATTTACCTCTGTATTTCTCCTTCACAGATGCTAACGCTGGATTTGGAATAATAGAAACTCAATATTGAGTGTATGTGTGTGTATGTGTGTGTGTGTGTACGTGTGCGTGTGCGTGTATGTGTGTGTGTAAGTGGAAGGATGAGACTGGGGAAGGATAAAAGGATAAGCTAAAGATTTTACTAATTTTGCAAGTAACCTGAGGTCTAAAGACGTTGCAATCTCCTCTCAGAGTCTTTGGGGAAAAACATCTCTAACACAGCAGTGTATCAGAGCCAGGCTAAACTCTGCCTAGACTACCCCACGTCTGAGAAATCAAGATTGGACATACTTTCTTGGAGAAATATTGGTAGGTAACAAAGAAACGAGCTTGGAACAGTTGGTGCATTAATATCTGAAATGTAATTCAGATGAAGTCATATCTAGATTCTGCCAAATTTCAATTGCTTCCACAGCATCTTGAACATCGCATGCCAAAACCTTCTATCCAGCTCACTCACCAAACACCTCTGCTTCCCAATCACTGGGACTCAAAATCCCTATCATCACATCCCCCTTCTCCCGCACCCCACCCACTCCCACCTACTCAGTTTCCAAGGCCACAGACTCAATCTTCTCCATGTCATTCCCAACAGAACCACACTCCTCATTCTCCATTGCTGCCTGCTCTCCCCAAAGCCTCCTCACTGGCCTCTCTCTCTGTTCTTGTGTTTCTCCAATCACCTACGCACCGTGGTTGCGTTCACCTCCTAATTGCAGTTTTCAGTATGCCATTCCCTTGCTGGAAGATGTTTGGCGATCCTCGGTGCCTGCTGGAGTACATACTCCCTCTCTTTGAATTCATGGGCTTTTATCATAAGACTCATTGAATAACAGGTTTCATTCCCTCTTCCCTGCTCACAGTCAACGTCTTCACACTCTACACTCTGACCCAAGTGTGCTATTTGAAGTTCTGCATCTTCCTTCGAGGCTTTTTGGACTGTTCTTCCCCTCGGCTGGAACCTCCTCTTCCTCATCTGCCTTTCAATTCAAATAGCCTTATTGCTGTTTACTGACAAAACCCAAAGAACATGTCATCGAGAATGGTGAGGATCTTTTCATTTCTCTTCTCAAAAGACACATTGTCCAACGCTTTACATTCATCAGCTGTCAGGATACATCAATAGATTCTTCATTACCTGCTATGCTTGATGTTTGTTTCATCATGGCTTATTCATCAAATCTGACCCTCATCTTTCTTGTGGACAGGACTGTCTTCGTCTTACTTGTTTACCTAGTGGTCTGTGCCGATAACTTTTGAAGAGACCCACATTTGAAGCGGCCTCTCTAGCTATGAGGGAAGAGAGAGGGGCGAGAGCCCTCATCCAGGGTCCAAGAGTCAAGAGCATGGAGGTGGATGATGGGAAGTGGGAGGTGGGAGGAATAACTACGGAGGTCGGATTCTTGCTTCTTTTGATCCCTATAGATATATGTTCTTCCTTAAATGCCATGAATAAAATGACTAAGTCAAATTACTTTACTCTCAAGGAAGATCATGATGGATCTCAATAGAATGTTTTGGACTCAGCCAGTAGAAAATGCATGTTTTTCAGATTTGCAGACAGACTCGTCTATGATAGAATAGGCATTTCCACCATCCTGTTGATCACTGGGCAAATTATTTCATCCACTTCTGCATTTTGCAGACTCTAGCCTGGATCCAGTAATCCTATCCGCTTTGAACGGATGATAAATGAGTTCATTATTCTAGAAGTCTTTAACTCCTGTCTCAAGTAGTGATGTCATTTCTTGCCAGGCTATTTATTCCAGCTAACCTCTTATAAATGGCCCACTTGAGTAGGACTTAAAATAGATATCTGTCTTATATCCAAAATTGTTTTTCTGAAAATACAGACTCCCTAGTTTGCTATGTGTCACTTTAGAACTTTATAACAATGTTCTTAACAAAGTTCATTCTAGGTCTTCAACATTTTGTCTGAGGATCGTAAAGAATTTAGGTGTATTAGTTCATGACGATTCGCCACTATACTCCTTTTTATTTCTCCAGGGAAACAAAATGAGAATAACCTACAACTTTTGCTGTAGGGAACGGTCTTTCACATACCCACGATTTCACAAGGGGACTTTGATTTCACAGGGAACTAGCAATGAAATATTAGAATCGACAATCGGTTGTTAATGCTTCTTCCAAGTCAGAATCATAGCTTAATTCAGTTAACTTTGTTTGAATACCAGTATGTTCATGACTCTCTGCTGGACAGTAGGGGAGGGGCAAACACGATGATGGGAAAATGAGAAAATGAATAAAACAGAGTCACTGCCCTTAAAGGAGTTGCAGGCAATTCTCATGATTGGTGGTACTTATGTTGGATAAAAATTGCTGCAAACACTGAATTAAGCGAATACTGAACCATTGCTCTTAGGGGCAATACAGGGTTAGGTTCCTGTGAGCCTCTGATCACAACGTTTTCATCAAATGATTAATACATAATTTTGTTTCATGTGTTTCTGTTTAAAGACACCTTCTCTAACATATTTTGTTGATTAATTGCATTGAACTCATGGCCAGCATCACCGTAACTCATGTCTGAATGAAGCTGGTCTAACACACGTATTTTCTCCATAAGGCACGTGTTACACGTGGGAACACGATGTAGCACTTTCGTGCTCTGCTTGGGGGCCATTTTGAATAGCGAAATCACCCACAAAAGCACAAAAATTAGAAAAACGTGGCACTAAGTAGGCTGTGAAAAGGACAGTTGTTTACAGACTGAGCCAAAACAAGGAGGCTAAGTGTCTCCTTGCTTCCCCTCAGCTGGGAATGTGTGTGTTGAGCCATTCAAATCTTCACCACCCTCTGCATGTCTGTGAATGACTGTGAAGATGCTGTGAGTATTAATCTGGGGGTTACAAATAAATTCAGTGAGTAGGCAAATTTGAAACTATGGGATCCGTGAATAACGAGGATAAACTACTTTTCTAAAAGGCATGTTAAAAATAAATGAGAACATTTACAAGGCAGAACTGAGGGAAAACAAAGTAGTATAGCCAGGACCTGCTATATAATTTACAGGGTCCAGTGCATAATAGAATTGCAGCATCCCTTGTTCAAAAGGACAGCAGCAGAATATCAAGCCAACTGTGGGACCTTTGTGAGCATGGGGTCCTTTCCAATGGTACAGGCCTTATGTCCGTGAAGCTAGTCCTGATCCTGATGCTTAGGATAGTAAAATCTGGGGAGCAGGACTTGGGACTGGATCAAGAAAGATTTTACGGTTGTGACAGCATTGGACTCCAATGGCTTCAAAATTGCCTCAAATGAATGGGTGAACACTACTGGTTCAATGTCGAGTATACAGCTGACTTTTGAACAATGCAGGGGTTAAGAACGCCGAAGGCGTTCTAGGCATTCTAGGAGGCAGTTGAAAATTTGCAGATAACTTTTGACTCCCCCAAAACTTAGCTGCTAATAGCCTATTGTTGACCAGAAGCCTTAGTGACAACATAAACGGTCAATTGACACATATTCTATAAATGTATTTTATAGAGTATTCTTACAATAAAGCAAGCTAGATAAAATAAAAGGTTATTAAGAAAATCATGTGGTAGAGAAATACATTTACCGTATTTATTGAAAAAAAATCTGCAGTAAGTGCGCCCGCACAGACCCAACCCGTGTTGTTCAAGGGTCAATTGTATTTACAAACAGTCGAGACGTGTGCTCCGGCCTCCACAGGACAAAGGTTAGGTAACATTCACTGGCCTTGACCACTTGCCAGGTGCTGGGGTGAACGCTTAACATACATTCTCTCGTTTAATCGTCACCACAGCTCTACTACACCCCCTTTTCCAGTGGAGGCGATGGAGGCCTGGCGAGGTTTAATAACTTGCTGATGTTGCACAACGATGGGCAGAAAAGGTTTTGAACTCAGCCTCTCTGATCCCCAAACTACATTTAATCCTGACTACGCCACATTTTCTGATTTAATATGAACTACACGTTGCCCTAGTCTTTCAGAGTCAGCGTTGGCATTCTGCCCCTCCGTGGGGCCAGGTAAGCAGACGCCGATCTCAGAGGGGGACACCTTCTCTAACCCGTCTGTCAGCCCTGTCGGTTCCTGCCGAGGAAACACGGTCACACGTCACAGGCAGAGACATACACCTCAGGCCTTCTTACAACAGTCTCTTGAATTCCTTACTCAAGTTTACAGCTGGGGAGGCT
This sequence comes from Pteropus alecto, assembly GCF_000325575.1. Lineage (NCBI taxonomy): Eukaryota > Metazoa > Chordata > Mammalia > Chiroptera > Pteropodidae > Pteropus > Pteropus alecto. The sequence continues at coordinate 1,298,041 of NW_006436814.1, forward strand.
GTGAGCAAGGACGAGTGACTAGTCTGAGGGCATGCTGGGGAGGAGTGGAGGCATGAACTGGAACTCAGGTCCTAGGACCCTCACCCCCCTGCCCCGGCCAGTTCAGCATTCTTCTGGCTCAGCCCCTCTGTCTTCACCCAGGATTATTCAGTGGCCAGAAGTTAAAAACCCAATGGCACAGAAATGCACTGGCTCTCCATCGTCCCTTGCTTCTCGCCTCTCGCTGATAGGGTTCGTGTGTTCATGTTTGTTTAGCAAATGCATCTTCTTTTTAATTCTGGTTCTTCAACAGTGAGGCGGGAACACAGAGTGTTCAGTTGCATAATGAATATTCTGAATAGTACACATGACAGGAGTCTGCTGGCGGTTCGGGCTCAATTTGCAGACTACTCAGCAGAGGGGGACTTCTAGCTTCTCAGAACAGGGTAATTAAGAGAGGTTGCTGGAGGCGACTCCCCTTGGTATGGGGAAGGGGGAGCAGAACAGTGTTCGAAGACGCAGGCACCGACTGGCATCTTCCCTCAGCACTGGAAGGCTCTTTGGATCTGAAAAAGCAGCCGTTCCTTGCTTCTTGCTGCCTTGGCTCCTGTCACCTCCCTCTGCCTCGCAGCCAGTGTCCCCGGCCTCCTGGGCCCTCTATCCTACAGCACATATGAGGAGACTCGGGGCTCTTCCTCCTAACAGCAGCGGCAAAAGGCGGAGGACGAGGTCCTTACTATTCCATGCTGAGCTGGCCGTGTGGGGGAGGGAGCGAATAAAAGGAGATGCTGGCTCTGTTTTCCAGAATTAATGGTTAGCGTCTGCTGAGGCTATTTGCACTGTAAACGAAATTAAACAACAAAAAGCAGGGATGAAGCAAAACAACACAAATGATCAAAAACATTCTGGTGGTGGGTGTAAAACTCGCTTTCTCTCGGCAGCAGAGGTCCAAGCCTGTGTACCCACTGGAAAGAGGAGGTGCTGCAGAGGATCCCTAGATCACGCCTCCTCTCGGGGCCATGCGCACGAGCATGCATTTCAGGAGGAACGCACGCTTGGCTGCCATGCCTCCTCTCAGGGCCATGCATGCATTTCAGGAGGAACGCACGCTTGGCTGCCCTGAGAAGTATCACACGCCCGCGTAGCAAGCAGTACATCTCCCACGTCCACGAGAGGTCAAAACTCAAACGGAAGTCACTGGAGATTTGTGAACGTTATCGAAAGCGGTGGATAGAAATTCAGCAATTTTATTCTGTTGGGTAAGGAATAACTCGGTGGTAGCTAGCCATCCTTCTGTCTCATCGATTTTGTGGTAGACTCATTCTATGCAAAGTTTTGTCTACAGTTTTCCATCCGTTGTGATCATCGTTATCAATCAAGCTGCTGTCATGCCATCGTGGGCCGTGATTTTTGTCAGCTCCTCGATGCTAAGCGGGGTCAGTCCTGCGGAGGGAAGACATGCCGGAGGGGCTCAGATGGTACATGCTCCCCGCACCACGTGAGAACTCTCTGGGCTGTTAAATACCATTTGCTAAAATGGAGACCGCAAAGTTCTATATTTTTTAAGACTCGCCCAGCAGATTTTCCCAAGGTCCGGTTTTAGCTGGGAAGGCAGTTTTCTATCACACGGGTATTTATATTGAGTTTACATAAGTCTGATTCCATCAGAAAACTCCCTATTCACTGTCTGTCCCCAACTCTGGGTTTCTCGACCCTCGTGGAAAACCAGCATAGTAACCTTCCTTCTCCGCTGGGCAGAAAGGAGTTCGGGGTCCTTGAAAAGCCATCTTCTCTAGAGCTGCCCCTGAGTTGGTGGTCCACGAGAAATAAGCTGGGTGCTTTCTTCTTTGTTTGTTTGTTTACTTGGCTTTTGTATTATTTTAAGAAATTAATTTAGGCTAAACAATGTTCTAAAAATAATCTGAGAATGTCACGCTCTGCTTGAGGTAATTGGCTACACATGGAGTTATTTTAAAAACGAGAACATCGGGATTGGGAGACATAAAACAGAAAGCGGTCGTGGATTCCCATTTTATGATAAGTCCATGGCAACAAATTATAAAGACAACTTTGTGCCTAAATATATTATAAATCGTTAAATTGGAAATATTGATGAAAATTAGCTAGCCTACCTTGACTGATCGAGTTCTTCCTCCTCTCCTGGCCTGTCTCCTCTTTTTTAAAGAAAGAGACAACTGAGACTTCTAAGAAAACAAGTTTATAATAGCAATAAATGATATGGCAAATATATTTGAACTAATGCATAGACTTTAAAAATTTCTCCTCATACGGAGAAGATATTGTAATAATAATAAAACAACAACTAAGATTGAGTGCTTAACATTATAAAATGATTTCCATTCATTATCTCATTTCATCCTCATAAAGATTTGGTGAATAAGTTACTATGAGTATCCCCATTATACAGATGCAAGTCTTAAGCGACCTGCCTATAGCTATAACTAGCCAGCGAAGAGCAGAGCGAGCATCTGAATTTGTTTGTGTGACTCCAGAGTCCCTGCTCTTGACCACTGCGCTCAACCAGAGGAAATGAGCTTCTAGCAAAAAATAAGAATTAAAGGTTATGACGACGTGATGACAAGAAATAGTTAAGTGTTCACTCATCTGTGTTTACCTGAACACTTAAGTCTTTCCCGGTTCACCGAGAATTACCCGGAAGTTCGGATTACCAGAAGATGTCATGGTCAACAATTCAGATTAATTAAGATGGAAAATCTGTGTGATGGCTTTTTCTGTTGATCCTCAACTTTGACGTTTATGTCTGTTTCCTCACGTACATTTTGTATCTTAGTGTCGACGTCATTCTTGCTTTGCTTAGAGGATTCTTTTCTTTGTACGTCTTGATTTCCTTTTTCCATTTTTTTTTTTTCCTCCTGAATAAGAGGAAAAGCTCTCCTGAAGAAGGCAGGTACAATTCTTATTGTCCACGTTCTGTTCCTTTGCTCTGCCTTAGACTAACGTCAAAGTTTTAAACTTTTTCTCTCTTCGCTTCCCCGCTGCCCTGATTTACTTGATTCTTTTGCCTTTTCTCTCCCGTTCTACCCTAAACGTCAACCCTGCTCTTCCGTGCGGGGGAAGCATCCCCTCCAGGAGTGGGGACATTTGGCTTTCTTTCCAAGCTGCCGATTCAGCACCACGGCGGCGGAGGCAACAGACACGCGTACATTGAAAATTGCTGATCGGCATGGAAAATCCTTGTAGGGTGGTTGAAAACTGTGGAATCCATGAATTTTCTGGGGCGGCGTTCATCACTCACGGACTCTGGCAGGTTGAAGCCTGCTCACCTCTCCCGGGGGATGACGGCTCGGCTAATGGAATTCTTCTGTTTTCCTAGGGTTCTGTTTTGTTATCTTTAGGCACCGAGTCAAGTGGCATGTGCCAGTGGGGGTGGCAGCTGCCCCTGCTGTTATTGTCCTGGCATGGTTATGACCCTTCTTTCTGTATCAGCATCAAGAGAATGCCGTCATCCCGCGGCGCCCAGCGAAGAAGCCTGCTCACCTCACAGCGCACCAGGCTGCCTCCCCATCCTCTCCTTTCGCCATTAACTGTGAAATACCCAGCGCCGGAAACGAAGGTGGAAAGATCGATAAACGGACGTATCTCTGCATTCCCGTGGTGAAATTTCTTTTGTTTGGGATTTCTCTTTTGCCGATTAGAGTTTCAAATTTTAATGTTCCTGTAACCAATTCCTGGCAGATGATGAATTTTTTTTAAAGCACAATTAAAGCAGACTTTGCTTTTGGTAAACTATTTTTAGTAAAATGTATAGGATGAAAAAAAAAAAAAAACCAACCCAACACTAACAACATGCTCAATCTGGATGTGAAAGCACGTTGTTACTAAAAACCCTTATACATATTTTATTATCATTTAAGATATGAACTGGCATATTAGTCTAATAGAAATTTAACCTTGTAAAAATGAGTATGGGTACATGGCAAGGCACCTGAAAATCTAATTTGTATGTATTCAAATAAAAGATTTTAAACTATTAAAAATGCTAATAGGCCTGTAGACATACTATTTAATTTGCATAAAATAGTATTCAGGGAGTCACTGTATAAAGATGCTAGAATGTGGAATCTAAAACGTCTAGGCTCAGAAAATATCTAAGGACTAATAGAGTGAGCATCTCAAATTTTAAAGTCAATTTGAAGTCATATAAACAATCGTACACCCATTATCTGGCATATATATAGTCTGGTTAAGAATTCAAGTGTCTAATTACATGCTTAGCAAAAAGAAAAGGCAAAAAGTCCTTCATTAGAAATTGGCTGTGAAATGGGCAGTGTTTAATTTGATGTGACCCCTCAACTGGCTCAGAATATAAATGGCCCTAAAGTTTCTCGCTCTCCTTTCTCTTTTCCACCGAAGAGAATTATGAGTGAGAAAATGCAACCCACAGAGAAGCAAATCCTCACTGCAAACCCAATGGTTGGAATTCCTGACTTGATTTATTGCCCTGACGTACTCCGTTCTCCCTGGCAGGAGCATCCTCGCCCCTGCCCAGGCCCACAGAGCCATCTCCTCCGTGCTGCTCACCAGATCAGCCATCCATTATCCCCTCCGCTCAACAGCTGCTTCCTGCTTGCACTTTGTGCAATATGAGGTTTCTTAAAAAAAAAGGAAGTATGTATATATGTATGTATGTTTGCAGGTATGTATGTATTAAAGATGTCTCTGCAGCTGCCTTGATTTCTTTTTGGGATCTAATTAAATGACTCTTCTTCCCTCCTCTTCGATTACTGTATTTGACACTACAAAGCCAAGAATCTGGCCATCACGGGCTTAACATCTTCCTAAATTGGACAGGTAGACCCGAGTCACAGGCGGCCACAATCCTACCAGCTTTTCCTGTGACGCCAGCTTCCTGGCCGACTGCACTGCTGGAGGCTTACTGCAGGGTGGGAGTCACAGAGCCTGCCTGTGCTCTGAGTGCCTGGGAACCACACAGATAGCACCAAGCTCCAACTGCAAGGCGGGCTGCTGCCTCCTCTCCCTCCCAGGCACTAATGTAATAAGAACGGGTGGATTCTTAAAAGGGAAATGAGCAGCAGAAATGTTGGTGCCTTCGCTATTTCCAACAGACCAGACGGGCTACACGGAGAATCGTCCTGTGGGCAGACTTACCTAGCCAGCATGTAAAGTTTTCTACATCACCAGTAAAGTCTCCTTTATAAATACAAGCCATCCTCATCGTCTTTTAGCTAGACCTTTATATTTCATAAAGAGGCTTTTCAATTTTTTAAATTATTCTTTTCACAATTTACCTAAAGAGTAAATAGCCGACTGCTGTAATTCCCATCTTATTTCTGGCAAAATCAGGAGACAGTGGAGTAAAATAAATCCTGTGGGACACACAGTAAGTCCGTGGTCAAATCTAAATTAGAACTCGATGTCTTTTGAGTTCTGAACTTTCGTTCTGTCCACTGAGCCACACATGAAATAATATTCAATAGACTAGAAAACAGGCACTGCCACACTGTAAATTCTCCGATCTTATAAATCCTTCAGGAAATTCTCGAGACGTCATAAACCGTAAAGTCATATTTTGAGTAATTTGTCATCAGATCTTCCAGGTGAGAGATTTTCTACATTTTTAATGCCCTATCTGTCATATTGTATAACCCAAAGTTATTATTTTGGTATTCTGAGGAATCATTATTAATTTTTTTTTTTCAAAAAAATCCCTAGAATTACAACGTATGCAATACGTCTGGCTTTGGGATTGTGTACCTGGCGTCTTTGGATGGGTCCTGTCAAAATTCAAATCCTAACCCTGCCTCATTGACGAATTTGATAGCTGTCTAAAGATTTAAAGCGATACAGATTGTCTGAGCCAATAAGTTGATTTGGTGAGAGCAGGATGCTAATGAGCCTTTGATCCGTGCAGAGGCCAGCGAGCTCTAGCACAGCCTCAGCCTGCACCCCTCACCCCGCCAGCTGTCTCGCAAATGCCTGCCATTGGTCACAGGGGGGATGAGGCAAGCTGGGAGTGGGGATGGATCAGTGCAAATTCATCATCTCTCCAAATGCATCGCTCAAGTGTCCGTCTTCCCCAAGACAAACCAGCAGCATTCTCTTTCTGCACAGTGATGGGCACGTTGCAGTAAAGAAATGTTCTTTAAGAATATCGGTGTTGTTTTGTAAGGAAGGCTTTTTTTTTTTTCCGTGTGCTGAAAATAAATGTAGACTGGTACCTACTTCATGACTTGGGCTTTTTAGAGGTGTTGTGCACAGGGCTGTGGGGGGGAGGGGGGCGGGGAGGAGTACGTGTGCAGTCCTCAGGAACACTTGCAGAGTCGTAGAGACGGACCATCAGGGTGAGAGATGTTAGGCACGCGATGGCAGCGTGAAGCAGCTGGGCTCCAGCAGGGAGCCTGGAACGGCCCGTAGCAGCTGGACAAACGCATGAGGTCAGGCAGTGTTTGTGGACACTGACTTCTCCCTAAGCGTCCCTGGCTGGTAGGAGACATCAAAGCCCATCACCCAGGAATAACACTCAATGGATGTTCTTGTATAAACCGCCCCCAAAGATGCTGACCCAGGAGAGACGGGTCTTCTGCTGGCTCCATGCCTTTAAAGATGGTGTCACATTCCTCCTGCGAGTGCTATTTCTGGAGTAGCTTGTATCATGGAGGAGGAAGTAACCCACGCCACCATTGTAATGAAAAGATAAAATGTAAAATAATTTTCCTTTGCTATCTACTTTCTTTTTCTGATGAAAATGCCTTTTTAACATTCAATAGATTTGTACTATGCGCCTGTGGTATCTAAGCATCTAGAAAAAGGGGTGACAACACAGGACTCCACTTGAGTTGGACCTTCTAGAATCTCCATGTGGGCTCCATGGTATGCCCTTTTTCTTGTTACTTTTAAGGTTTGGATGTATTTGAGGTGGTAGAATATATAAGTTTATAAGAAATTTTATTATCCAGTGACCTTTTATGAAGGGGAAAAAAGTCCTAATAAAAAAAAGACAATAAAACATAGTCTCTAAGGTTTAGGAGCTGGCATTATTATTATTATTAAATTGTTGATGTTGAAATAAATGGAAATGACCAGCGAACACACCCTGTGTGGAAAGGGGAAGAGATATGATACACTAGAGAAAACCATGGCAAAAGTTTTTTTTTTTAAGTCATTTTGTATAAAAGAATGTTCCAGTTTTGCATGCAAAGTGCTTGAATCCAAGATGAAACAGTGTTGTTTCAAATCTGTTTCGTATTCAAGGACAGGGTCCAGTTGCACACATGGAGGTCTGCCCTGTGGAATCTGGGAAGCCTTTTCGCAGGAGAATATATGGACTTTTCACTGTAGCGAGCTTCCCATGATAACGCCCGAAAACGCTTTCTGGGTGCACAATGGCCTCAGGACCCCACATGCGCGCCAGCCCCTCGCGGGCAGCCTCTGGACCGCTCGCCCCAGCTCGTGCTGTTCCAGCCGCATGGAGTCGTTGCTGGTCCACGATCCCATGGGTCAGCGCCCACCGCGCGACGTCCCGCCCGCCCGGCCCCTCGGTGTGGCTGGCCGCCTGTCCTCCTCCAGGAGGCCTTTCGTCCCTGAGCACAGTCATTCTACCCGCCACACTGAATCTCCCTCGTTGGCTTGTTTTTCTCCAGAGCCCTTCCATTTTCTTAATTACTCCCGAAGTCTCCCCTCATTTGTTTATTACAGTCGCCCCCACCAGAAGGTAGGCTCCCCGGGGCAGGGATTTTTGTCGATTTTATTCGCTGGTTATTCTCAGTGCCCAGAAAAGTGCCTGGCACAAAGTTAGTGCCCAATAAGCATTGGTCGAATGAATATTTTGATTATAAAGGTATTTAGTGACTCCTTTGCAGCAGTGGACCCAGGATGGAGTAGCCCAGCTATGCGCCCACCACCAGTCAGCTCACCCCCACGTCTGTTTTCTGTCCTGGGAGACATGCTTTTTCAGTTGGCCGTACAGCAGCGCTGGGGTGAGCAAACGAAGCACTGCTTGCAAAACGATTTGACACGTTCCCTCTCTAAGCCACGGTTTTCCATCTTCCGAATCAGAGTGTCGCATTAGCTATCCTTTAAGATCGTCTAGAGCTCAATGTCAGTGATAATGATGGAGACCAAGTGCAAACCTCTTTCCTGTTGCTTGGTGCTCAATGCCGTGACTCCTCACACCTGGTGGTCGAGTGCTGCCTGCGCACCTCCATCCTGAAGCCTCCATCGGCCAAGTGCGAACCTCTTTCCTGTTGCTTGGTGCTCGATGCTGTGACACCTGGTGGTCGACCTGCTGCCTGCGCACCTCCATCCTGAAGCCTCCATCTGTGCCTCAAGCCAGCAACATCCTGACCAATGTTTCCTTGGGGGCTTCCTCCTTTTTACCTTCCCCAGTGTCCACTCCAGAGCTTCCTGTATACACGACAGGATTACTCTGAAATCTATGCTCAGATACTGAGGTTTTCGAAGGACATCTCAGGTCCTAGCAGAGAAAGACTGAGGTCCCTTCCAACTGCATCGACTGTAAAGCTCTGGTCGGTGAAAATGTGGCTACTTTTGGTGGGGACCGTTTCTCTAAGGACTGGGGAAGGGAACACACTGGAGGATGGCAGAACCGTCCTCACCCCTTACCACGGCCTAAAGGAGAGTTGTCGGCATCTGCCTGAGCACGAATACCTTCCTTTGAATACCTGCTGTGCCATAGAGCACCCATCCCCACAGGGAGAGCCTCCTTTCCACTCCTTCTCCAGCGTTACCTGGAATTACCTGTAGACATCACCCAGTCTGCTCTCTAACTTTTGCGTGTCTCTGGTTTCAAATCTGTATCGGACCCTTAAGCGTATGCCACAATTTGAATTTCTAAGATTTATTTTAAATTTTCTTTTCATATGTCAAGCAGACTTCTCTTTATAAATCCTAAAATCACCTTTGAAATTTTAGACAAGGGCAGATGTCACTTGATGTGACTGGCAAGTATTCCGCAAGCCATTTGTCGCATGTGGTCGTTGTTTTCCCTTTTGCGTCTCCCCGGCCCCCCGCCCCCCTTTTTAAAAATCGCCATCATGCCATAAAGCCAATTAAAACAAACTTTTCAAAGACTCTTATTTCCTGGCTGAGATATTCCAACCTCTGACTTTTTCTGAAGCACGAGATAAGACTTTCTGATTAACCGGGGGTGGGATGTTTATTCAATCTGTTCGTTACATTATGGATACTGATTCTTAATTTTTATGCCAGGTCAGTGGCATACACGTTTTGAAATTAATAAATACAATACATACCATCGATGTGTGAAATTTTAAAAAAAGCATATTTCCATAGTTTGACATACAAAAATGTACTCACACACTTTTGAAATCTACTGTCAAATCATTTCACATCTGTACCTAAAGCAAACAGACATAATGCTAACAGCTTGTTAGAATTCAGAAATGCCACCCGCTAATCAGCCCACCTGTGGCATTCTCAGTCCATCTTGCAAGCTGCATAGCCTGCTGCCAAGAAGCTTGACAAGAAAATGTATATTAAATTATTGAATAAGATTGGAAATATTGTACAGTGTGGGCTAAAGAGAATGCGCGATGTGTGGCCAATGACATACTGTACCTTTTCATTCTAATGCCAGCCTAGAGGTGACCTAGCTTCGTTCCCATTTGCCATGAATTATGAAGCTTCTGCTATGTCACTGGATGCAAAATTGCCGGCGAGGTTTTCATTGTTTTTATCAGATTTTGTTATGCGTAATTGGCATTGGCTAAAACAAAAACCAAGGGGGGAGAAAAAAGCAGAAAGCAAATTTTGAACCGAGTTGGACAGAAACAATTCCACTCTCATCCAATTCCATCCCAAGTGTTATCTAAAATGCTAAGAAAATGTTCTTTTGATCTTTCTTAGCAAAAAAAAAATCAAATGAAATGCAAAAGCTGTTCAGGTCCTAGAGCGAAATGGGGCAGCAGCTCATGGAACAGACTCGGGGAGCTCGTGAAATCGGGGGTGAGCACAACATTGCCCCAAAACGGTTACGTTTCTCTCAATTATTAATTTCTATAGCCTATAAACTAATGTGCTCACAGAAGTCTCTTCTCTGGGGGTCTGTGAGTAAGAAATGTAATTTTAGCATCTGTTCTTTTAAGGCTATTTGCTCTGGGAAGGCAGTGTGTTTTGCCATAAATCTAGGTCATTAATTTGTATCTGTTCTTTGTTTATTTAAGAAACGGGACAAAAGGGCAGCTGCTGAAACATTTGGCGGTGCCGAGGGGTAGTGGGCTCAACAGGGCTGGAGTCCTGCACATGACCAGCTTGAGTTTGTATCCACAGCTACAGGACAGGAGTTTACCGAAATACTTTGCCAAACCATGTGGTGCTCTGCTTCCCTTTGCATCAATGCCCTGTTAATTACCTGATCCTGAGGGGGAAAAAGTTAGAGAAAGTGTCCGCGCAAAAGCCTAGGAACCTGCCGAGAATCAGATTTTCAAAAAATCATTGTGATACAATGACTGGCAGTTATTCTACAGAATATCAATATAATCCTGCAGCTGGCCTGCAAAGGTAACACTGTAACCTATATAATTTGATATTTATAAACCGACTGCACAATAATATCCAGGAAATTGATTGTTAACAACATTTAATGCTCTGAAATTGGCCATTAAGTGCGGAATCGTTTGAAAGGCATTATTGTTATTACGAAGTATTGCAGAGGTTTTATTTATTAACATAAACCTAATGGACTCAGTAAATTAGGTGAATTGAAAAAGGTCATTGGCTGCTTGTTCATACTGGAGTCAAAACACTTTAATTCAAATGGATCGCAAGCAGCGTTTTCAAGGCTGAGCCGGTCTAACCTACTCCGAATAAACAACATGGAGACATATTTCCTTGGATTTAGAAATAATGGTGATATTGATAATGATGATGATGATGATGACGCCAGAACTGTTAGGATTGCTTAAAAGGCTCTACTAGAAAAACTTGAGTTTTCTATTCAAAACTTCTTATTAGAAATAAAAAAGTAAAATTTATCAAAAATGAATTTTAAGTCCCAAAGAAAAATTTTTTGCCTAGAATCATATGTCTTTTGGATGCAATATAATGCCACTCTTGCACCTTTCTAGAAATTCCTCACGGGGAGAGGGTATGGTCACTTTATAAATCTCACGAGTTTGTTTGTCTCAGCCTGGGGAGCCTGTTGGCTGAGACATACGTGGCTCAGGGGTCCCAACAAACCGCCTGTGGTGTTGATGAGTTTGTTGAATACGTAATGGAAATTTAATACTTATCTGGACAGAGATTTGATTTTTTTTCTGTTGAATGTTTTTTATTCCTGTGAGTAGAAATGGTCTTGTTTTTTCAGATGCTCTCTTTTGAGGAAGTCATAACTGAAAATTTGTTCAGTACTAGGGACCGCTCTTTCAAGAGCCATCCCCAAGGCCCTTTCTGGAACACGCTGGAAACCTGGAGAACGTGCAGGCACTGGTGTTTGCGGGGCTGTCCTCTCAGTAGGGGCAGCAGGCATTCACAGACAGGGCCTTGACACCCCTAGGAGGGCACTTAAGCAGACCTGTTTTTTATTTCATTGTACTCTTGTCTTTGCATTCATCATTAGGGTAACACATAGTCTTGCTCTCGGAATGAATGTGAACTTGATCCAGAGAAAGAATGTATTCTTTCCCACCATTGCATCGTTCTGTGGTCAGGTGGTGCAGAAAAAAATTAAGGAGCGTCAGACCAAATTATCTCTAGGAATAGCTGCAAAGACTCTTCTTTTGACATCAGTAAAAAAGAAAGAAAAATGAAATCTAGTAGATATGTGATATGAGAACATTGCTCATACTCCGAGACTGTGTTCACAGAAGAAAACCCGTGAAGAATGCTTTCTAAATGTTCATATGCCAGTAATTTGGTGTTACATGTGGAATACTCTCCGAAGTCCATTAACGAACCATTGGATGGCTACTAAACCAATGCCTACATACTCAGCACTTACTACGGTTAAAGAAAGAGGACATGAAGAAATAGGACATGATAATATCTAATGCCCTCTGGAAAATATTTTAAAATTTAAATATTAAAAAAATTTTAAAAGTCTGATCTGAAATTTTGCTGGGTGCCAAATGTAATAACTAGACTCATTCTGTCGGCTTACATTAATTTAAAGCTACCTTTGTGGCAACAACTTGGTAAAATATTATTATTATTCTAAAACAAAGGGGAAATCCCCAGAATTTCTCTGTCTTAAGGAAGCTGGTCCCTGGTTCACCACCGAGCGAGGCACAGAACACTTTGTGCTTGTCCCATCCGGTGATCACGTGTGAGCTCTATTCATCTCGCGATGTTTTCCTTTTTGTCCGGTCCCGTCCAGACTCCTTTATTCTCCTACACTGTCCCCTGCTTCCCAAAGGTTCAATGGATGCACAACGAACACACACACAGCAAGATGCAGGATTCCCAACCTGCTGGGACAAAAGGTCTCTATCTAGGTCGTTAATGGGGTCTCGATGCATATAAAGGAAAGAAATTTTACAGATGTATGACTATAATATCATATTTATATGAGATAGAGATGATCTGAGTGTCTCTTCTGCTACCTAGAGCTCTTCCATTCTCTAGTCTTGCTCACTTTTCAATTCTATTCCAACATCTCTTGGCTGTTAAGTTCCTCAACTTTTCTGTGTCCCTTCCTCCCAAACCCAGTTCAGATGCTCTCCATCTGATCGTCTTCCCCAGGGTGGTTGTGGCCTTTGGGATGCAGTCTAGGTGTTAAGCGAGTGATTATTCATTGTGATCTCCAAGCCTGAAAGCCCCCTCTCCTTGTACAGGCTCCTCTCCCCAGAGAACACTTTGGCAGCATTTTTCTCAAAGTAGAATAAAAAATGCATCACACTTTTAAAAAACAATCCACATGGCATCTCTCAGGAGATTTTTGATGCAGGTTCCACTTCTGTTAAGAGAAGATGTGTGTTGTAGTAGAAAAATCATTGAACTGGGACCCAAAAGACCTCCCTTCCGGTCCTGGCTCTGCTGATTACTAACTGGGGGATCTTGTATAAGTCACCTACCTCTCTGAGGGTCTTAGGTCTTACCTCTCAGAGGGTCTTCTGTAAAATAGAAAATGGGACCAAGGAACATCCAAGGTCCTTCCAGTTGAACGCTCCCTGAGTCTAGGCAAAGGGATCCTGAAATGCTAAAAGAAGACGTTCATCGAAATTAGGATCCGAGACCTTGTGAGAAGTTTACTCAACCTTCTACCTTTTGGGTATTTTACCTTCAAATCACCAAAATTTTGCCTTCATTGCCAAAGTTTCTTTAGGAAGAACATCTAACAATCATTTAAAGTACAATTTACCTTCAGATATAAATTTTTTTGAAAGTTTGAAACCAACATTCTTCCATTTTGGGGTCGATGACTATAGAATGAGATGTAGTAGATTTAAAAAATGGTAGATCTCATAATTTTGTCTGCTTTATTGGTGAATACTACAAAGTATAAGGCTTATATCATGTTAATAAAGAAAAGTTTTCTTTATTAATCTATAGTTACAGTTAGATCAACCCATAATTCTATATCTATCTATCATCTATCATCATCGTCTAGCATCTATCGGGTATCTATCTACATGCATACATATCATACTATTTTAAAAATAAAATAAGAAAACTTCCTTTCTTCTTATCTCAATAAATACTCCATATTAAGTACTTTGTGTTGAGAAGATTTTCATCACTGGGATGCATTTCAGATGTACTTGAAAAACTGTAAAGGATCTAGAACTAAGGAATGAGTAAAACTGCTCTATATTTGCATGAGAAAAGGAGAGATGAGAGGGAGGGAGGGAGGAAGTAAGGAAGAGTAGACAAGAGTGGGTTGGTTGCTCTTAGCAACCCTCGCACAGATATGAGCGAGACCCATGGACTCTGTCTGTGTTGGGCATAGACTCCGTTATGACCCTTGAGCTTAGATGCTGTAAGAACAATGTGAAGAACTGAGCTGCTCTCCCAGAACACTAGAAGTATCGTGCCCCAATTATATGAAGTAGCTTAGAGAGTCTTGTAAAAATATCATCTGATAGCTGCTGCTTTGGAAAGCAGAAGTATAATTTAGGGCAGCGTTTTCCCATCTCCAGCTCAGCATACATCAGCACCCCGTGAAACTCTGCGATGTCAGTACAAGCCGAGCTTTCCCCAGCTCAAAGGCTGACTGTGTTCCTGAGGCTCTCCCTTCTTCCATTCATTAGTCAATCCGCATTTGTGACTTCCCGCCCCCAAATCACAGTCAGACTGTTTTCAGCAATCAATCTCATCTGCCCACTGGACATCATCTCAATGTAACTATACTCCCTGCCGTGTCAACTTTTTCTTTGCTTCTTACATTTCAGTCTCTTCTCTAATGTCTTACTTCCCTTATTTGTTACTTGACATGGTGAGGGACATTCTCTCATGGGTTACACCTCCCCTAGTTATGTTAAAGAAAATGTTAACATTTTTCATTAAAATTTAAATTAGAAAAAATTGCAAAGCACTGGACTGTCCCAGAGAGCCTAAATCCACCTGAAAACAAAATTCGTCATGGATGCGCTATCTCTTAGATCATTTAAACCTCTGTCCACTTAAAACTTTCCATGGTACCAGAGTACTTCCAGTGCTCATAATGTTATCATAATGTTATTAGGGAGTGATTTAGAATCATTCCATGTGAACCAATATTAAATCGCAACCTGGGTATCACGTGAGTTTTGAAGTTGCATAGGGGGCAAAGTTATTTCCAGCTCGTAGTAATCCCCTAAATTTATAGCAATTCAACATCTAAATCTCTAAATATTATAGCCAAGCTTATAAATTATTGAAGAGACATTAACTATTTATTGAGGACTTACTGTGCGCTAGGCAGTGCGCTAAGCATTTTCTGTGCATTATCTCAACAAACCTTCTTAGAAGTTGTTAGTCCCACCCTAGCAAGCAATTTGTCCAAGATCACACAGCTAACAAAACCACAGTCAGAATGGGGACGAAGGCCTGACACCTAATCATTAATCGTTATGCTAAACATGAAAATACATCGTTTAGATGTCTTAAAGTGGTTAACCATGGAATACAGACTTTGAGGTAAATCATTCATCGTGGGAACATTTGAGCACTGTGGTCTCAGAGGATGGCAACATGCTTTTCTTAAATTGGAGGGGAGTAAATGGGTATTTGCTAGAATATGAAGGATTTAGGTTAAATATGTAAAATATTTTCCCATAGTAGAGAATTGTGAGATGCAGGAATGTATCTTGAGAAAAATGACAGAATCTCTTTCACCAAAGCCCTTTAAAACATGGCATAGATTTTTCTTTGAACAGAAGTGGAGAAGGTCCAAAGGAAGTGTCTCTTGTGTGACAGGATTCTATAACCATACAGTTCTAAACAGTGTCCTGGCATTATATTCTTTTAGTAAACAGTCATCTGAGATACAGCATGCAGTCAAATGTATGCAAATCCCAGCAAGAGGAGCCTGAGAGTCCAAATTGGATGAGATTCCATTATTCTGAACCTTAAAATGACAGTTTAGACAAAAAACAAGTCTTCACAGAAGGAAGGGCATGAATCAATGAAGACGATTTTATCTTAATTCAGTATTTGTTAATTAAATACGATTTGACCAGTCTCTTTCCTATTCTGGAGGTACAAGAGTCAATCCTATAAAACCATTGAAAAGAGAAAAAAAAGATCCCCCCTTTTCATTGATCCTGTGGAAGAGGCAACTTTTTCATTGATCAGCCCTTCAATTTGCAGCTCATTTTTATTCTGAAAACTTAAGAAATAAAGTAATAGCTTTTTGAAACAATGAAGTTTTAAAATTTTTATTTTTTAAAGTAGTTAATTATTAATCAAAGAAAAAATCTTTGTGCAGTAGTTGAATTGGGAATTCAAGATCTACTCGACAAACATCTGTGGAAGGTGTTGTTAGTCTAAATGTAGTAAGCTATCTAATTTGTGAATGTAACAGGTACTTTGGAGAAACGTGGGGGTTTGAGAGATCATGTCACAGATGAATCGGTCTGTGGGAAGTAAGAATTTTAGTAAAATTTGGACCTCTGATCCATAGAAATCTTTTCTGGTGATTTCTTAAGGCTTCGCTGGCTTACCGTTACTGGATGCCTCATTATTTTGACACTAATAACTATGAGAAGCCCTGGGAAGATCTGGTGGGCTGGAAATTGCTTGTGAACCATTAGTTCTAGCTTTTAAAACTAATTTACTGGAAAAGATCATTCTTGTCTTTTTTCTTTCAATCATGGAAAACATCATTTCCTGTGTGCCATTCAGCGTGACAGTCTGTTCTTTTAAGAATCAACAACAATAATTCTCTAATGTCCTAAATGCACTTTGAAACATTATTTTAAGAAAAATGTACATGAGTTATGGATTTGAGCAAAACCCGCATATGGAACTCCAGATTAGAAATTCCATAGCATTTTCAGAGACCGCTTGTTTTCATGTCGTTCCTCTGCTCTCTGTTATGTCCCTGGACTCTCTTCGGAGGCTCTGATTTGAATGTACCTTTTCGATTTTTTTTTTAATTGATTTAATCTTATAATTTGCGGTTTGAGACTGATTAGCCAGCTTTTTATACAACAGTACAATTTTTTCTCTGTTTAACACATCGCAGAGAACTGAGTGTCAGGTTTCTGTCTCATATGTTCCACAATTCTGTGTTCTGGTGCGATGCCGGCATAATTCGGATGCCGGTATAATTCGAGACAAATAGTGATCTTTCCAAGTTTCATAAAATAAATGCTTGCAATTTATAGGAATTGGAAATGAAAATATTGAAATGCTTTGCAATAGCACATGGTTACATTTTTAAAATTCCAAAGGTGTGGAGAATTGAACTGACTTCCCTACAAATTGCAGCTAGCGTTCTAGATTGACCAAGAATGTGAGTAGAATGAGTCCCTCAGAAGGGGGACGGAGAAAGAGAAAACAGCCATCACTCTGTCACGTTGACCGTTTCTAGGTGAGAAAGATGAGCACGGGGCTCACAGGGCCATGCATGCTCGTTCATCTGTCCATTCGATGTTGAGAAATAAAGCAACATTTAGGTGGATGCAGGCTCATCATCAGTTGTTGACGTCTTCACTTTTGATGCCAACGGTGTTTTCCCAAATGTCTTAAAAATCTGCTTAAATAAAAATGTCAAACGCTCATAATTTCTAGACTTATGGGGGGCATTCGAGGTGACATACAGAGTCAGGGACACCATCTTAATTATCTCTTTGTCTCCCACAAGGTCTAGCACAGTGTTTTGCTCACTAATTATGTATTTTACAATGGAACAAATGGATGTATCTAGTTCATCTGCTATCCCGGGGCAGGCATCCCTGCTTTACATCCCTGAATATCTCACTAGTCAACCTTTGTTTATTGTTGCTTACCTCTAAAGGTTCCCAAATTTCCCCTGATGTTGAGCCAAAGCTTGTCCAGCTATAATATCCACCCATCAATCTTGGTCTGTACTTGGGTGAACTGTTGATTCCCTTTATGACAGGACAATCCTTCCAATATTATAGGGCAGTTATCGTGTCTTCCCTTCTATATCTTCAAAATATTTCTTCTTAGTTCCTTCTACCACTGCTTATAAGGGAAGCAGAGTAATAAAGAGGAAATTACTAGGTGAGAGCTCAGTAAACTTGCAGTTTATCCCACCTTGGTTATTTATGAGCAATGTGACATTTGGTGGGCCACTAATCTCTTTGGGCGTTTACATAAAATGTCATATTAACATTTGTCTGCTTACCTGGTAGTATTGTTTGGGGGATCAAACCTTCTGAAAATTATAAGATGCTATGGAACACGAGGTAGTATTATAATAAGACATCGTTTCCAGCTACTTCACTGATCAAGTGTCTTTCCTGTGGCTGTACCTAGAGTTTGTCATTTTGTTCCTCAAAATGTAGTGACCAGAACTGAATTCATGGTTTCATCCATGATTAGCCTTGTACAAAGTACAATAGAGGTTAAAACGAGGAGAAAGGAAGAAATGAACTCACATTACTTAAAACTTAACATGTGCCAGACTCTTCATTCTTTATTGATTTTAATCTTCACAATCATTCCTTCAGGGATGTATTATATAGGTAAATTTTAAAAACCTTAGAAATGTTAAGTAATTTGCTCCTGTCAGCTAAGTTAACTTGACCCATGTTCTTTCTACTTTGCCATGTTACTCATAATTCTATTATTACTAACTAGGACACTCTGCCTCTGTGATTGGAGCATTAGATGGTGACAACATTTTGCCCCTGTTTGGAGCATAATGGTAATTCATATTAAGCATGCAGTAGACCAAGAGCTTTAAGTTTTCATTTTTATTTTGTTTCACATATATTTCTATTCACTCTGCATTCATAGAGAAGGTTTGGGGGAACCTAAATTCGGGCCTTTTTTGAGATTCATTCTGAGATAGACGTGATCTCACATTATTCACAACCTCTCTCTGTTTAGTAATTCATTCTAGATTTTTATTGAGGATAAACATCGAGCTTACTAATTTTTAGTTTTCCCATTTCTTTTTTATCCCTCCTTTTAAAAATGGAGACATTTGTCAATCGATTTTCTCATACCACTCTTATTCTCTCGTCTTCCTCCCCTTTTACCTTCCCTCCATTTCTCCTTCCTTCTTAAGTGAGTTACTACATATAAAACACTCAGAAGAGTGTTTGTCATACACGAAGTATTAAAAAATGTTAGCAATTATCACTCACTCAACAAGCAGTGATTAAGGATGTTTTTGAACCACAGAGCGTGCCAGGTACTGGGTATATACCGTGACTAAAAAGAGAATAATCTTTGTCCTGTGAAGTTCACAAGCCAGTGTGGGGGCAGATAAATCCTTAGGATGGTCAAGGACCACTCTGAAGAAGTCACATTTAAGCCACAATGTGAAGAATGAGATACAGTGTAACACTGAGGTTTCCTAGCAGTGGGATCCTGAGACTACATAAGCCATTTCTTCTAGAGCCTGTGATGCAGTTTGAATTCACAGAATGGCTAATCAGGTACTTCGTAGTGCCTCACTCAGCTTGGTCTTTGTCTGTTGATGTGTTCAACCACCTTAAATGTGAAGACCTTTCTCCTTTTTGGAAAAACTAGAAGCCAAAGAGCAATGAGTAGCTCCGTTTTTTTCATCGCTTGGAAATAAACCTATCCCTTCTTCATTCATCATCTCTAAATGTGGCCCTATAAGCCATTTCTGTCATCCCAGGCATTTTCAAAGCTCGTTCTGGGCTTCAGCTTTCTGTAGCAGGCTGAATAATGGTTCACAAAAATACCAAGTACTAATCTCTGGAGTCTATAAAGGTTACTTTATATTGGAAAAGGGACTTTCCAGATATGATTAGTTTAAGGATCTTGAGATGGGGAGATTATCCTGGTGGGCCCTAAGTATAATCACAGGTGCCCTTTTAAGAGGGAGACTGAGGGAGATTCGACACAGATGGAAGATGAAGAGGCAACGAGACTGGGCAGGAACTGGAGTGATGCAGCCACGAGACAATGGAAGGTGACAGTCACCCAAAGCTGGAACTGGCAAGGGATGGATTCTCTCCGCTGGAGGGGGCACAGAAGCTGCTGACACTTGGACTTCGACCCAGTGATACTGGTTTTTGCACTTCTGGGGTCTGGAACTATGAGAGAATTTCTGTTGTTTGAAGCCGCCACGTTGGTGGTAATTTGTTATAGAAGCCACACGCTCTCTTACATTATTCTTATATGTTCCTCAAACTCTCTTATAATCTCCTTGAGTTGTGTACTCCTCCTTCCTTTTTTTTCTGTATACATAATATTTATGTTTCAATAAAACACATCGCATGTATTTTCTTTTAATGTCTGAGCTCACAATCCATGCTTCACACCGGTTTCTTCAAAGGTCATTGTTGAGAGGTCAGAAAATAGAAAACATGGTTTGGACAGATATGGAATGATTTCTCAACGTTTTTTCTTGACTTTTCAAATATTGACGGTACAAGCATACTTACTGGTTGTTTTTAAAATAAGAGGACTTTCATTTAGCAAAATCAAATTTTTGTGTTAGAAGTTCTAAAGATGCTAATGGACCTGGTGAGCTAACACCTGTGGAGGCCGTGCTGGGAGGGGAGGTGGGTCAAACAGAGACCCAGAGCAAGCTTCCTCTGCTGCTCAGCACCTGCCCTCCAACGCCCTGTGTGGTCCTGAGGGAACACACTGCCTTCTAAAAGGGGCAGACAGTGCAAGCCCTTTTGAAAAGCCCTAGTAAAACTGGATACTTAGATGAGTCCCAACGTAACAGCAACAGAGAATTCATGTTTACTTATACCTCTTTTCCCGTTCCTTTTTAGTCGAAAAACATATTTGTTATTGCCACCTGTCTAATGTTCAAAATAATCAAATCTTAGAGAAGTTATTGCATTTGAGAAGTGACTGGAACAGCCCAAATATAATTTATGTGTTTGCTCTGCATAAAAACTATCATACACTGAAATTATTTAGAAAGCTGTATATGGAGAGAAGCAATTTATTGCCATCAAGTTTACTCAATTTTGCTCTTGTACTGTTAGGGCTATTAACCACGTCTGGATTTGCGACAGGGAAGGTTTGGGGTGGGGGGGAAGGAGAGAAAAACAGCTGGAAGGGGAAGCGAATGAAGAGGAGGTAGAGATGGAGAAGGAGGCACGGAGGAGAAAGGAAGTTTTGACCTAGATTCTCAGCTGCCCATTCTTTGAATATCAGAATCCAATTAAATGCTGGGGGAGGCGGGGTGAAGAGAACTGTTAGGTGTGTGACGTTGAGTCCAAATTTCTGATTCTATTCGTTCTCAAAGCAGCGTCCCCGGAGTCCCGTTCAGTGCCTAACGTCTCACTTTCAGGTTGACACGTGCTTCTCTTCAAACGTGGTGTGTCTTCTTTCTTTAGTGAGATGAAACTAATGCATTCTGCCACGTGTCTTCCAAATACTTACCCTCGTTCCTTGACAGCCATGTGTTTTCACACCCAGGTGGGAGGAAGCTCTTCTGACTCTCTTTCACTGTGGAAGAGGTGGATTGTTTAAATCGAAGGGGTCTGGCGACCGTTGGGAGTGGCAGTTTTGGAAGAGACTGACAGGAGGGGACCCAGCACAACCCGGGGCTGCTCAGACTCACCTCCAAGCTGCCTGTCACTTTTCTATTTATGGAAAAGGATTCTCCCAGGATTCTCGATGTGCTAATCCTCACCTATTATTCACAGATAATGGTGGAATAATGTGAGGAATTTTTGTTTGTTTCTCTTCTCTAAGGTCAACATTCCTATTGTCGCATCTTTATGTCTTATCTGAAGTTTCGATCAGTGCCCAGCTGTTATATTCCGTGATGTTTATGGACCTTTATTACGTGTCCACCAAGTGGAGGGCGGGGTATTCGGCCCTGTGAAGAGCAAAGAGTAGAAACCTTGGTCCTAGAGGAGGAGAAATTACCCCCCAAACTGCAGATGACGAGAACACATAGCCACAGCATACTCGAGGGCAGACAAGGATCAGACGAAGGGGCTCGGAGCTCTGAAAGTCTTCGTCAATCAGGGACACCTTGCAGGAGGAGCTGAGTGGGAGAAAAGGAAACCACAGAGCAAAGCCAGAACGAGGGCCAGGTGCGTGACATATCTGCCTCCCGTGCAAAACTTAAGCAGGTGCCCAAAACTCAGTAATCAAGATCATGAACATTTTAATGCAGTATTTTTAAAAATCACAATACAAAAAATAATAATAATAATCATGAACAAAAGGCAAAATTTTGAAGCAAGACAAGATTAATATTACTGATTTTCCCTTTTTTCTCAGGCTTTGATACGGCTTCAGACAGTTCTATTACCCAGCCTGCGAGAAGGGAGGGAGGGGTGACGGGAGTCAGCATTAGTGACAGGGAGTGAAAACTTCGTATGATGCTGCCAAGGAGATAAGCTTGGCTGGACAGAAGGTCTAAACAAGGGGACATAAAAAATGAAGGGTGACATGGGAGACAGATGTGAGAGTTACTGAGGGTGAGATAAAGAGTCACAATGAGATCTAATAGGCAAGATTTGTCGTAGCGGATTATCGAAACTGGTAGAAAGAATTCCATAAAATAATTGTTGTAGCAACAGAGTGTAGGATGGATGATAAAGGGCAGGGGTTGCCTTTAGGGAGGCAGTTAGGAGAGGTATGGGGTAAACAGGTGTCTGCTAGGGGATAGCTGTGGCAGTGGACAAGAAATATTTCCAAAAGACATCGAGTTAAAGAGAACTCAGTCCTTTGGATGTGGGGATAAAGGAGAAAGAGAAGCAAAAAATGTGAGCCATCTGCCAGGCTTCTGGGTGGGTCTTGGTCTGAACTGCCCGTGGAAAGATCTTCAGTAGCGCCTGGAGTGAAGAGCCTCGAGTAGCACTAAGGGACAGAGTGGGAGAGGCAGCTTTGGGGGTCTTGGGTGTATAGGAGATTTGAAGCGAAGTACTCGAGAGTACAGGGTCAGAAATAATGAATGAAAGGTCAAGAGTGTGGTCAGAAATAATGAATGAAAGGTCAAGAGTTTGGTGTTCCCACTCGGTCTTTCTCAGAAGTGTGCTGCTGCTACTCGCTTTCTGACATAATGAGTCCTTGTCAGGTAGAGCTGTTCTGTGTGTCCCATCAAACTGGCCTTCTCGTTTCTCTCCTCTCCCTCCACCTTCCTCCCATGAAATGGCCATAGCCCTTCACAATCACTGGGGCAACTTGAAAAGACCCCACACATAGGAAAATTCTTCTCAGAAAGTGGTCCCTGACTCTTTAACCCAGGACCCTTGAGAACCCCTCTGGGGAAGAAAAAAAAAATCTGGATTCAAGGAAAGAGTTGCCCAAGAGATACCAAGAGATAATAGCATGCAGAAAATCCAGAGGCAAAAAATGTCTCCAGAGCAAAGGGGATCTATGGTGTCGAATGTGATAGGCAGATTAATGAAAAAGGACACCTTGAAAAACAAGACCATTGGGGAGGTGTTTCTCATAATATGTTTAGTTATTCCAGAACAATTAGGTGTCGTCCTATATGGTGATTAGACAACTGGGCCCGATTCTTCTGTGTCATTGTCATAACCATGCTCATATAGTTACACAAGCTGAGAACCTAAAATATGTATTATTTGTATATATATGTATATATATATATGTAATGTGGACTGATTCATAGGAAAAGTATGGTTTTTATAATCAGAAATGTTATCTCATTGTTGTTATATATCCATTAATGCCATCTGTGGAGCTCTCTGTAGGATGACAATAAGTAAATATCACGAAGCTTAGCTAAAATTTTTCTTTTACTTCTTTCTAAATGTAAAGAATATTTTTTGTGGGTGTGTGTAGAAACAAAAGGGCAACATCATCATTTAAAAATGAGCTTGGCCAACTCTACATGGTAATTTTTATAATTAAATGCAGTTGAGAAGCTGATAATGGCCTCTTCCTTATCAGTCAAGCAGGTGTTTCAGCTCTTGATCTGCATATACAGTTTGTCCTTGAAGTGCATAAAAGTTTTGTTACGGTTGCATTTTGTGGAACATTTTCTCTTGGAAGTTAAATGGAGAAGGTAATTTTCACATATTATTTTTCATTCTGTTTAGTTGACTCTTACGGTCGGATACTTAGTTTGGCACATGGTCTTTGAAATTATCTTGGTTGTCCGTTTCCACTGAGTCCTTTTCGTTATGCTGAATCAAATCAGATAAAATTTTGTGAATTTCTACTTAGCATTCTACCAAGTTTTTCTCTAAATCGTTGGTTTTAGAGTGGTTTACTACTCCTTTAGTTCTAGCCACCGTGTTCTCCTCAGATTGGAAAAAGAACTGTGGGATGATATTTCTAAACATAAAATACTATCTTTAAAGGTTCTTAATTCCTCTTTCCAATCTCATATTGTCAACAGAGGCCCCTTTTCCTTCTCATCATGTCCAAAATGATCTGCCCTTTTATGAATGTCTTGAGACCATGACACAAAGCTAACGGTGAGGGAGCAGATGCCTCATGCAGTTCCAAATAGAAGGAAATCTGTTGTCTCAAATAATCCCTAAATTCAGACACTTTCAGACAGCTATTATCAAGAGACCACATTCTAAGAGCAGATGTGTTATTAAGGCTGAGAAATGTTATGAGGACTTCGTGATCTGACAAATGATTTCAATCTATCCAACATTCCAACATTTCATCTTTTAATAAATTAGAGATTAAAATAACCATCTTGGGGAGACAAGTTGTGTAAGGTAGTTGGGAACTGAAGTTGTAACTGCTACTTCATTTTCATGCCAAAACCTTCTCTAAATTATGTTTACAGGTCCCTTTTATATATAAAATCTGTTCGTTTGACTAAAGCAATTATGATCTGTTTTGATCTCCATATTCAATCCTATAGCTCCCTCCCACAGATATGAAACACAGCTCCTGCCTTTCAATGAAGAATGAAAAACAAATACAGCCAGGCTTGAGTTGTCCCACCTAAATGTGCTCAATCACTTCTTTATACCATTAAGTTTACCTTTATGCAATTAGTCTATTTACAGCCTTTTCAATGAGGCGATTGCTGAAAATTCTGCTGGGGCTAACACTCCTTTTCCTGCCTGCTAATAACCCTTTTTCTTTTCTTTTCTTGTCTTGTCTTGTCTTGTCTTTTTTCTTTTTTAAGATGCAATAGAGTTCTTATACTCTTTGCATAATAGACTTCCGAGTGCAAGTGAGTGTTTTCGCCAGCCCTGTTCAGAACAACAGTGTACCATCCACGACAGTGTACATTCCTCGGCACTCGCAAACTGCTGATTGCCCAGGCATTGCACTTTCATGTCCTGAAAATACCTGCGGTGCCATGAGATCTTTGCACAATCCTATCATCGTCAAATACAATAAAGCTTAGATCCAGGTGAACATCGATTACTATAAATAACCTGAAAAACAACACAGGCGCCCAAATTCTCTTCAGCAGAGATGTCCCCAACTGTACCCATATTGAAATTTACATTCTACCTGGCCTTACAGAAAATGGACAATGAACTGGTCTTGACTGGTTTTCTTTAATTTTCTGCAATCACTCTCTTGGCTTGACATTTGAAGATGCTGCCTCAATGGAAGGAAGGAAGGAAGCCAGCTCCTAATATTCTCCTGATGACTGGTCGTATTTTTATCTCTGACCCTAAAGAATTTGACCACTAGATTTGGAATGCAAGTGACATTCGCATTGTAATTTAAAAATATGTTAAATTGTCAAAATTCTAAATACGGAAACATGGAACGACGAAAAGAATGGAGCCTCATGGTTGGGCCCGGGGTGGCTCTCCTCATTATTAGCAGTCCTAACGTCCACGGCCAAGTGCGCACTTGACCTCGACGTGCACGCAGGGCGGCCCCTCCCCTGGGGTTCCCTCTTACCGAAACGCTTCAGATTGCTCTTGACTAATTTACGCTTTATGGATATCATCCACCAAAACGTATTCACTTTTTCATTTATTTCACATTTGTTTAGCTCCTACTATGTGCAACATGAAATCAAGTATATGAAAAGCCTTTGGAAAATAGGCATTTAAAGAAACTTGCTACAGACTACAAAAAATGATAAAATTGTGATTCAGTCGCAGTAAATTTTTAAAAAATACAGGACTCATTTAAGGAGTTGAAAGAGCGCTAAAATGTGTGGCAACTTTGCTACTTACAAACTTTGTGACTTACAGTGTGTCACTAAGAACTTCCCTGCCTCAGATTCCTAATCTCTCTAAATGGTGGTAACTAAGTAAGTGCCTACTGTATACAGGCACATGTTGGGTGCTTTGGAGGATAAGAAGATAAATCAGACACAGATTCTGACCCCACATTCTAAGAGCAGATGTGTTATTAAGGCTGAGAAATGTTATGAGGACTTCGTGATCTGACAAATGATTTCAATCTATCCAACATTCCAACATTTCATCTTTTAATAAATTAGAGATTAAAATAACCATCTTGGGGAGACAAGTTGTGTAAGGTAGTTGGGAACTGAAGTTGTAACTGCTACTTCATTTTCATGCCAAAACCTTCTCTAAATTATGTTTACAGGTCCCTTTTATATATAAAATCTGTTCGTTTGACTAAAGCAATTATGATCTGTTTTGATCTCCATATTCAATCCTATAGCTCCCTCCCACAGATATGAAACACAGCTCCTGCCTTTCAATGAAGAATGAAAAACAAATACAGCCAGGCTTGAGTTGTCCCACCTAAATGTGCTCAATCACTTCTTTATACCATTAAGTTTACCTTTATGCAATTAGTCTATTTACAGCCTTTTCAATGAGGCGATTGCTGAAAATTCTGCTGGGGCTAACACTCCTTTTCCTGCCTGCTAATAAACCTTTTTCTTTTCTTTTCTTGTCTTGTCTTGTCTTGTCTTTTTTCTTTTTTAAGATGCAATAGAGTTCTTATACTCTTTGCATAATAGACTTCCGAGTGCAAGTGAGTGTTTTCGCCAGCCCTGTTCAGAACGACAGTGTACCATCCACGATAGTGTACATTCCTCGGCACTCGCAAACTGCTGATTGCCCAGGCATTGCACTTTCATGTCCTGAAAATACCTGCGGTGCCATGAGATCTTTGCACAATCCTATCATCGTCAAATACAATAAAGCTTAGATCCAGGTGAACATCGATTACTATAATAACCTGAAAAACAACACAGGCGCCCAAATTCTCTTCAGCAGAGATGTCCCCAACTGTACCCATATTGAAATTTACATTCTACCTGGCCTTACAGAAAATGGACAATGAACTGGTCTTGACTGGTTTTCTTTAATTTTCTGCAATCACTCTCTTGGCTTGACATTTGAAGACGCTGCCTCAATGGAAGGAAGGAAGGAAGCCAGCTCCTAATATTCTCCTGATGACTGGTCGTATTTTTATCTCTGACCCTAAAAATCGGAATTTGACCACTAGATTTGGAAAACAAGTGACATTCGCATTGTAATTTAAAAATATGTTAAATTGTCAAAATTCTAAATACGGAAACATGGAACGACGAAAAGAATGGAGCCTCATGGTTGGGCCCGGGGTGGCTCTCCTCATTATTAGCAGTCCTAACGTCCACGGCCAAGTGCGCACTTGACCTCGACGTGCACGCAGGGCGGCCCCTCCCCTGGGGTTCCCTCTTACCGAAACGCTTCAGATTGCTCTTGACTAATTTACGCTTTATGGATATCATCCACCAAAACGTATTCACTTTTTCATTTATTTCACATTTGTTTAGCTCCTACTATGTGCAACATGAAATCAAGTATATGAAAAGCCTTTGGAAAATAGGCATTTAAAGAAACTTGCTACAGACTACAAAAAATGATAAAATTGTGATTCAGTCGCAGTAAATTTTTAAAAAATACAGGACTCATTTAAGGAGTTGAAAGAGCGCTAAAATGTGTGGCAACTTTGCTACTTACAAACTTTGTGACTTACAGTGTGTCACTAAGAACTTCCCTGCCTCAGATTCCTAATCTCTCTAAATGGTGGTAACTAAGTAAGTGCCTACTGTATACAGGCACATGTTGGGTGCTTTGGAGGATAAGAAGATAAATCAGACACAGATTCTGACCATGTTGAACTTCCAGTAGTTGTAAGAGCAGACATACACATAATTATGGCACAAGAAAGAAGAGATGTTATTGGTAAGAGAGGCACAGGTCACTATGCAAGTTCAAGAAAATTAGTTACTATTCACATTTGAGAAAGGAAAATACATTTGATTTGGGTTTTAAGGAGTAGGCAGGATCTCACTCCAGGCGGAGGGAGCACAAGAGAAAGCGCACAGAGGTGGGATGACGCATGAGCGTTGGGCTCAAGTCAAAGAAAGTGTTTTGTTGTTGCCGCTTCCTTGCTTGTTTATTTTTGGTGAGAACTACTCTTGGGCTCATCTCTAGGCTCAGGAAATGTGTCCAAGAAAAGACCTTAAAGGTGCATTGAAGGAAGGGGTAGGAAAACAAGGGCAGAGGGTCCCGGATCAGGTGAGGGGCGTGGGGCCGAGAGGAGGAACGAACATTGCAGAGAAAGAAGGTGAGGCCGAGCCAAGGAGGAGACGTGCGCAGGCGCAGCTGGAGCTCAGGGGCACTGGGGAGTCCATACCGAATGGCATATGTGTCCTCCACGACAGGTCGACATCTGTTGAGTCAAAAGAGCCAAGGGGTGGAGACTGAGACGATGATGAAGGTTCGGAAGCTCTGACGAAACGGATGGAGAAAGGGGCGAGCTGAGGTTAGGTACGCGCTGAGGTTAGGTACGCGCTGAGGTTAGGTACGCGCTGAGGTTAGGTACGCGCTGAGGTTAGGTACGCGCATTGCCGAGCGTTCGCGGGGGCCAGGCTGAAATGAGAATCGTGTACCAGCAGTGGAGCCGGAGAGAACGGTAATTTCCTCTAAAAAGGTGAATAAGGGAAGATCTAGGAAAAGGAGGCACGAGAGATAGAAGACAGAAAGAGGAAACTTGGTGGAGCCGGCTGACGGAGTAAGTGAAGGAAAAGAGATCAGTGATCAAACACAGTAAGCTAAGCGGTGGGAGCCCAGTGTTGGGAGCCCGGTGTTGGGTTAGAGGGACATCCTGGAGAACTCCGTGGATGTTATTTTCTCTAAATAGGAGGGAGGGATGATTCTCAGCAATTTTTCCTCTCTATAAGGTTTAATGTGTTGAGAATGTAATTGTGCCAAGTCTAATTGAAATTGACAACAAGTAAATTTTCATGGGTATATTTTAGGAAACATTTAAAATAATAGGAAAGAAGCATGCAAAGGAGCACGAAGCTTTGTGCTCCTTTATGTGAACTCATTTCTAATGTAGACAACACCTGGAAAATAGTCCAACTCAGGAAGGCATACAGATTTAACTAACAAACCAACTCCACCTGCTTGATGGTGGCTGCCTGCAGTGCTGTGCTGAAAGTTCTGAGCATCAATATGACATAGTGCCATGGTCGATTTGGGATGGCTGATAAAGTCACAAAAGAGGAAAGTGGGCATATATGTCACGTACTTGCCATTTATAAAGTGTAGGTACAATAGAGAAGTTTCATATTTTCTCAAGTATGTCACAAAAGTAGTATAACATCTTCTGTAAATCACTTAATTGGCTATTATTAGTTTACCTAGCGATAAAATATAATATTTACCTATATCCTTAGAGATTGCAAGTATTTTTTATTTGCAAAGCCCTTTGTGCTCTCGCACAGAAGATGATACACAATTACAAATTATAGTAATGCGAGCAACATATTTTGTCAAAAAAAAAATTTCTCCTGTATGCGAACTAAATTACTAATAGGAGAAGAGGTTGGTTTAAATGAACTATGTCTCTGAAAACGTGATTCTAATACCTTTCAACTTCTGGAAGCTTTAAAAACGCTTGCACTTCAACAGGTTGAAAAAAATGAAGAGAAATGCGATGTTTATAGTATCAGAGAAAAGAAGACGATGTTAATGAGACCCGTTTTAAGTTCTTTGCGTGTGTTCTCACTTGGTTGGTTAACCCTCTAAGTTGGGGAACTGAGGGAGGCTGAGGAAGGCAGTGATTTGTTGATTTGTTCAAGGGCAAACGGCTTGCATGTGGCCGAGGTAGAAGGCACACCTAGGCCCCTCTGGCTCCAAGTCTC
Organism: Pteropus alecto; assembly: GCF_000325575.1. NCBI lineage: Eukaryota > Metazoa > Chordata > Mammalia > Chiroptera > Pteropodidae > Pteropus > Pteropus alecto. The sequence goes on from NW_006436814.1 coordinate 1,327,649, forward strand.
TGTTCTCGCCATCACTAGGGAAGAAGAGGGGGTGTTATCACCTTTGCACATACAGAACTTATTTGAATGAAAAACAAATGCTAAAACACTAGAATGCTAACATCAATTTTGCACATAATATGAGATAGAAATTATGATCACTAGAGTGCTCAAAGAATTGCTCCTAATGTTTTAAATCGGCACGAAGAGAGGTTTTCAAAACACATCCATCTCGGTTTGCTTTAAGGTCAGTAAGCGAGGCAAAACGGCACATGTGGATATTACCATTTGCTACTTTCTGAACTTTTGTCTGTGAAGTAGAGTTGAGTGACCTTTTGATAACATTCACCCGATTCTATTTGGCTCCTCTTGTGCGATTACACCCCAGGCGTGGGTTCATGCTTTTTCTCATAACCTTTTGGTTAAAATGTGATGCCAGTCCAGGAAAGCTAGGACCACCCTGATGAAGTAACAGACTAGAGTCATGAGCGATGCTGGTCCTCTGAAGTTCCAAAGTGATGCTTCTGCGGTTCAAATATAAATAGTATTTCTAACTAAAACCTATACCTAACATATTAAGTGTTTCATTGAAGGCCTCTAATACGTCTAGAGTTTGGCACTGAGTTTATTTTAAAATGTATCGCGAAAAGCCAGTGGTCCAAATTTTTCCATAGATACACACATGACAAGAATCTGTCTCTTTATATTTAGCTGCAGGCCACCTAACAAGTTCTTAGGCAAAACACATTATTTTGCTAGTACAAGAAGAATAAAGACTGTATTTGGAAGGTTTCAGTGTTCTTCTTTAAAATATTACTGTTTCCATAGCAATAACATAATGTACTAAAGAGTAGAATAGAATTTCTTTAGACACCATGTGTATGGATGCATGTTTACGTGAAGGCCTTTGAACCATCTCACCTGCTCGTGGTCCAAAAACAGAACGACAGTTAATCAAATCAATCATCGTCTTAGGAAATGGAACTTGGCCGATATATTACCACCTGGTTCAATTTCAGCCTTCTGCTTTTGGTTGTACGTATAGTACTTTCTTAGAGGTTGGAGATCAGATTTATATTGATTCATTAATTCGCTTAGTCAGCAAATATTTATTAAGCGCCTGAATGCCAGCTACAGTTTTAGGCACTGGGAACTCAGTGACATTGTGGAGTTTACATTCTAGTGGAGAAAATAGGAAAATTATCTCTAAATGACAAGGAATGTCACATCATGTGCACATATGCGTATAAAAGTGCTCCTTAGTGCTGTTAGTGATGTTTTAAATACAACATCAAAAAATCACATGTTAATAAGGTAAGGAATAAGAAAAAATAAGAGAAAAGGAGAGACCGGTGGGGAATCATTGTAACCGATACAATTATACTCGGTTGTTCTGTCAGAAGTTCTAGGATGAACCTTATTGTATTAAAAGCTGAAGACGGTATTTAGGGGAGTTGTACAATTAAGTTATTACAAATAAATGCACAGACGGGGGAATGAGTCCTATGTGAGTGAATGCTCTTCAGAAAGATCAAGTGTGGCTGTGAACTTTAAAACTCATGTGAAGCTGCATGACCCTGTCAAATATCTACCTCTTCTTTCTTTCGACTTGGAGTTGGGTGCCTGTGGCTTCCTAGAATCCTCCAAATTTATTTTATGTGCTGATTTTGTCCGGAGGAGCCGAAACTTGTTCTGTACCTCCAGCTATCACTCCCAGAGCAGGGAGAGTGGATGGGTGGCAGAAATGTCACAGGAAAGGACGCTTCTCTGAACTAATGGCTGTCTGGCATCTGGCAAGGGGGATGCAGGTCACAGATGTCTCCACGCTGGGTCTCCATCGCTATTCAGGGCGAGAACAGTAAAAGGAGCAGAGTGTCCCCACTTGCCCTGAGGCCACATGTTTTTGTTTCCCACACAAGGCATCACTTGTGCATTCAGTAGCAAAACCTTGAACTTTTTAATGTCTTAAGAAACCCGTGTCTATCTACCATGTGCAAGGTCCTTTGTGTCACAGTCTGGCTGGTGCCCTGGTCACAAGCAAGCAGCAACCTCTCGACACTCTCAGACTTTGAAAGCTTTGGCTAACTGTCCACATTGCTCCCAGGAGCTCTTGGTTGCAGACACTTCACAAACCATCATGGGAGCAGAAGGATCTTCGTGGGCCAGATGTGCGGTCACAGAGTTAGAAAGGCTCCCGGGGTGGCCGCCCTGTCTTCAGAATCAGACAAGTTGACCAGCTTCTCCAGATGTCTTTTGAGACTCTGCTAATAAATCAGTAAGCAGCGAGGTCACAAAAGGAGTGCTGAAATGTAAGCACTTCTTTTCAAGTAAAGCATTTCAAAGTTTTACTTTTGCCCCCAGCATGGCCAGAAGTCCCAGAGGCGGGGTCGGGGGTGGGTTCCGACTCTGTCAAGGAGGTGAATTTTTGGTCACCAACCAACCCGATTCTTTTAACCGTTGTGATTCTACCCAGATGTTCTTTCTTAAATGCAAAGGCATCGTTTTCTTGCCAAGAAATGGAATGATTGATCAAGCTTCCTTTGAATCATTTCATGTGATCCATTCCCATCCGAGGAGGCAGTCATTGCATTAATATTAATATTCTTACTGTCTCCCTTGAGAGAAAAATGCTCCCTTAACCTACCTCCCAATTACAGCCAACACCACCAAGACAGGACGTTAGAGGAGAAAGCTACCAATTCAGGGAGCCACAGTTTTCTTAGCAACAGCTGGTGGCAGTCCCCTGCCCATTTTTTTTTAATGCTATGCTTGTCAGCTCCAGCTTCTTGAGACTGAATAACAAAGGTAACACAAGAACATGGCACATTTCAGCTTTTGCACACGGGAGAAGGGATTTATGCTAGAGAGGCAACATCCAGAAGCTGATTAAGAAACTTTACAAAAGAATACCTGCTCTCAGTATTGTGTAGGAAACATTTGAGCAATTAGACAAACATATTGAGTAACTGAAACCACCTGTAGGATTTGAAAAAACATCATCTTTCTTTCTCGTTTGACGGAGATACTTTTATATAAAAATGTGGGCTGCACATGTCTTATCTTTACCATTATTGTAACTTTAAGTATGGCTACAATGAAGGGTGGAGTTTGCAATACCATGGCTCCTTCCAACTGTGTTGGAAAGTCGACCATCAAAAGGAATTCTACGCCATTTGCCCGGCAGAGAAATAAATCTTCTTTTACTGACTTTTGCCCTGATTCTATCTGAGAAACCCAAATGGACAGACACCATTTCATCTTATTTCACATTTGGAATTCCAGGTGGTATGTTCAGGTATATTAAATTCACATATGGAACATATATTGGACAGAAACTTTGACTGGTTAAACATGTGTCCTTTGTAATTGTTGCTATTTCATCTTCATTTTTTTTCTAATCTGACCAAAATTGAATGAATTTCACATATATTAAATTACTGAGCACATACCATACTGTCAGAGTAATGCAACCATTCCAATTTTATAAAATACCAATTATATATCATGCAAGTAAGAACGCTTATGAATTTGCATACGAAAATGCTACAAGTATTAGTAGAAAAGGGGTATGGTTGAAAAAATGTATTGCTTGCTCGAGTTCATAAATAATGACTATTGAGAAGAAAATGGTTAACATAACCTAAAATGTGGCTCCACGATGTGCCTGCCTCTTGGGGAGAGAGACTAGAATAAAGCTAAAATGAAAAGAAGTCATGGCCGCCCTCCCTACTTCTTTCATGTGTGACAAATTTAAGACATATATTTCCTCTCTATGGATCAAATATTTTTAAAATAAAATTTTCTAAATGTAACAGTAACATTTATGTGACCAATGCTTGATACTGTGATGGAATCTTAAAAATAGCAACAGCGGTACCACTGTGAAATGCCTGGTCCCTCTCTAGATAGTACTTCCAGGGCTGTGCATTCTCTGTTCCCTTTTCACAGTCAGATCAGAGAAAAGTTCACTGCAAAGGAAGCAGATACCCTGCAGTTGGCTGCCCTGGTCTGTCCACAGGATAGTTTAGCAGGTGCAGACCTGGAGGATTCGTTTCCTTCTTATGACTTACAAAAGAGAATATTTCAGGAGGATGAATCCACTATGACCTAAGTGAAAGTTGGAATGTTACTTTTAGATACTCTAGAACTTGTTGTGTGATAGGCAGAATAATGTCCTCCAAAGATGCCCACATCCTAATCCCTGAAAGTGTGAATATGTTACCTTATGTGGCAAAAAAGATTTTGCAGATGTGCTTAAATTAAGGGTTTTGAGAAAGCGGTGTGGGTGGGAGGGGGTATCCTGGATTAATCAGGTGGCCAGATGTAATCACAAGAGTCTCTAAACATGAAGAGGGAGGCAGGAGAGTCGGAGAGAGATGGGACTATAGAAGACGGCTCAGAGAGATGCAATAGGGGAATTTAAGTCACCGTTGCTGGCTTCAAAAATGGAGAAAGGGGGTCAAGAATCAAGGAAAGTGGGCAGCCTCTAGAACCTGTAAAAGGCAAGGAAATGGACCGCCCACGAGGGCCTCCAGAAAGGAATGGAGCCTGTGGACACCACAGAGACCTGGGTCAGACTTCAGTCTTCCAGAACCCTATGACGATAGTTGTTTTAAAGCACTGAGTTTGTGGTAACTTGTTACAGCAGCAATAGGAAACTAATACATTTGTGGTACATGTTTCTTTTTGTTTCTGAGGATTCTATTTGAATGACTCTAACTGCCTCCAAAACACTGTATCGAAAAACTCACTAAGACTTAAACTCAGACAGAGATGAAAATGGATGTGGAAGGCTGAGGATGTGCCCTAAATGAATAAGTTTAATTAAACTATTTATCATTTCAGTTATATTTTCTGACAGTTTCAAGAAATGGTACCCTTAGGTTGGCATTATTGACGTTTGGTTTTATATGGAAGTTACAGAGAATGGCAACATGCTTTCAGGTTAGTCATTGAGCAAGCAGTAATACAAAATCTGAATTCAATGCCTCCAGTTTGAGTTAATATGTTGATCTCGCAACTAGATAGACACCAGCAAAAGCAGCATCTTTAATGTTATTCAAGGACCATCTTTTAAGTCTGTGGGAGAAGTCTTGATCAAACACTTCCTTTTTGTTTCATTCTCTTTCATCAGGGAAGTTAGAGGTGGAAAAAATTCACTAGATCATAAATTAATGATCCTGTGTTAATGCAGATGTCTCTGCTAATTAATAAAGGAACGCAAAATGCAAAGTATGGGTATATCTAAATACCCTTCAGTCTAGAAGAAAGATGAAAACTCTTTTTTTCATACCTAGACAAAATTCGTTCATGTTTTACACAAAAAGTAAACATAAAATTCTGACCCTAAGTCTTAATCTCAGTGATTCTTTTGAAATAGATTTTCTCCTAAGCGGAGGGGTAGGCAGGTTGGGTGACGTCAAAGCACACAGAGGAAATTCCTGTGACACCATGTCGCTAAACAGCACCCTCAAGCTGTGACCAGTCACTGAGGCTACCTCTTGTTTTTCCCCCGATTCCTTTACCGGTTACTCTGAGCTCCTTCTAGTGAATTCCAAGTACCCGGAGCACTGGGAGATATTGGCCTCAAAAAGATGCGCCTTTTGAATGGGAGTACAATTTTATGAATTAGTACATTTAGAAATAGAAGCTAGTAGGGATCAACATAAATGAATATGGAAGCTGAATGTCTTTATGACTTCGCCTCAAAACTTACACACCATCATTTCTGTAATATCCTGTTAGTTATACTGGTCCTCCCCACTTACTGTAGGTGGGGGCTATTCAAGGACATGAATACTAGGAGGTCAGATCCATAGAGGGCCGTTTTGGGGGCTGACCACCACACAACAGATCATCCTCCTTCAAAGACACTGGTACGGTCTGGCCCTTTTGACTTCGACCTGGAACTGGAAAGTTTACATCATTGCCTGCCCTCATTTTCTTCTTCACAGCCATAACGCACATAACGATGACTGCAGGGCCTCGAATGGAAAGATTGGTCATGTTATCATGGAAAAAATTATCTGCCAAGTAAGTCGAGCCCATGAATAATCTCCTCTATGTTCTGAGAGGCTTTCTTCCTTCTCAACGTGAACGAGCCAACGACAACAAAACAACTTCTGCTTGAGGTTCAACTGGATCCTTAAAGACTTAACATTTGGGAAGTCACTGAATTTATATGGATGAAAGAAGATCATATTCTCTTCCACTTCCTTGACAAAAGTCTTTTGAATAGTATCTCTTCTTCATTATACATAGCTAATGGATAATTCAAGTCTCTGACACTGATGAAGTTGACAAATGCTATACAGCAGTGAACACAATTTCAAAATCATCGGCCAAGTCTTAGACATGAGCACATGCCAATGTCAAAAGTAATGAGACATGATGGTATGTCATGATTCTTCATTCACCAAAGAAGCAAAACCAGGTGGGCCGATGCCAAGCATAGCATGTGCCTCATCAGTTCAGCAAGTACCAAGACTGGGTGTCCAAGTCAGACACTTGTCTGGCAAATAAACTTTTAACAACTTTAGTGATTTTTAAGATGCCCTTTGAGGTTTCTAAAAGGGGCTCACAAAATAGGAATTCTCTGATAGTATTATTGTATACCTAATGAACGAAAACCAAGCGCCAGATTCATTGGAAGAGGTCAGGAACTGTCTTCTAGAAAAATGGCTTATTAGCCGATTCTTCCATGACCTTTATCAAATGGTTAAAGGAGATAATTTAAAAAATACTGGTGATTCTGGAATGGATGAATTTATTTGACAGAGATACTGTTTCAATATTCCTTCTCTGATTGATACTAGAGGTCTTTTGACTATTTTCCAGGACACGTGGTTTTACAATTGCGTGCGGGTTCTTTTCCTTAGAAATATTATAAGCAGCTTTGAGAGATGAGTAAAAACAAAGTTTTTGTGTTGAGGCACAGCTGCATTTGGTAAGGTTCCAACTGAAAATATCTACCTTGCCATGCGAGTTGAGAGGATGAATTTTTTCATTGGATTTCTGTTTCCACTGGGAAGATCTGGGCCACACAGCAACAGCATGGCTTTTGTAGGCTGTGATGTTTGATAGTGAAAGTAGAAACAAAAACACAGAGGACCTCAATTATTTCTTTTCCATGACATTTCCCTCAACTTAACTTGGGTCTGTGTAAAAAGGTTGAGATGCCAAAGGATATTTTCTTTTGTTATTACCTACAGGAAACGAATTTCAGTGCCATATCATGATGATGGTGATGATTTCTGCCTTACCTGGGTACAATAGCACATCTTGACACCCTGCACTTGTTAGAAGTAAAACGATACCCTATAACGTGGTTGATATAAAATACTATTAAAAAAAATGAAAGCAGTTAATAAAGTAACAGAAGGGCAAAACAAAACAAAAAAATAATGTTCTCTTAAGGCTCATCCATACATTCTGTGATGGACTGAAAATTCGCATGTTGAAATCCTAACCCCCAATGTGAGGGCATTAGGTGGGGACTTCGGGAGATGATTAGAATTAGATGAGGTCATGAGGGTGGGGCCCTCATGAGTGGGATCAGTGCCCTTATAGGAGTCATGACAGAGCTTGTTTTCTCTCTTGTTTTCTGCCATGTGAGGATGTAAAAAGTCAGCAGTCTGCAGCCCAGAAGGGGACGCACACCAGAACCTGTCCATGCTGACACCCTGATCTCAGACTTCCAGCCTCCAGGACTGTGAAGAATAAGTTCTGTTGTTGATAAGCCATCCCAGTGTATGGTATTTTCTCATAGCAGCCCAAGCTGACTAAGAAATTCCTTAGGAAAGCTTGCTGTATTCGCTTGGTTTCTTGTCTTTTCCTCACTAGACTTGAGTTCCTCGTGGGCAGGAACTGTGTCTTTAAACTCTTAGTTCCAAAAGTTATTTCTTCTGATAACTATACGAGATAGCAATGACTGTGCTTTACAAACCATCTCTTTAAATCTCAGAGTGATTAACTAGCAGTGCTTCCCCTGTAATGTGTGTTCATTAAAAATGTTTTGAAGAAATGAATGAATGTTTACATAGAAAAATAACTTGCCCATGCATCTCTAACTGGCAGATCAACTTTTTGATTGTTGACGAGCACATTGGGCTATCATAATGTCAAGAGTGATGAACTTGAGATCAGAGGAACTGGGTTCAAATTCCATCTCTGCTATTTACTTGCTGAGAAGCAGGTTTCCATTCATTCATTCATTCATTCATTCTGTAAGCACTGTTTCATGTCTGTTTATGCTCAATCATGACACCTGGGTAGGCAGACCAAGATGGCAGCTTAGAGAGACTCTGAGCTCACCTCCTCCATGGACACACTGAACCTACAGCTGCATATGGAAAAATCTCCCCTGAAAAAAAGACCTGAAAACTAGCTGAACCGTTCTTTACATCAAATAAGGAAAGAGCCACGTGGAGGCAGGTAGGGAAAACTAAGGTGCAGCCTCGCCCAAAACTCTACCCCGTCTCAGTGAACCACCCTCGAGCGGGTCCCACAAGTCTGGAGCTTCTCCCTAAGGAGCGAAAGGTTCACACCTCTCATCAGGCACCACATCTCTTAAGACTTGCACCTAAGAGATCAGCCCCCAAAATATCTGGCTTCAAAACGCATGGGGCTTGCACCCATGAAACCTGAAGGGCTGTAGCGAAATGAGAAACTACTCTTAAAAGGACTTGCGTGCAGACTCCTAATCCCAGGGTCCAGTGCAGACAGCAGTTTGAAAAGCACTGACCCCAGATGTAAGGAAGATTCTTTTTCTTAATTTTAAAGTGTCCGCTGGAGGGGCAGGGCCCTGTAGGGATTCTCTCCAGGGGCGGCGGTGCTGGTGGGCACCAGTTCCATGCACTCCCTCTGCCTTACCAAAGCCAGGTGGGAGCTGCCCCTGAGCGCCTACTCTTTACCAAAGCTGGAAAGAGCCTTCCCTACGCTCTCCCTCTGCCTCAGTAAAGCCTGTGGGTGTGCACTGTTCCCACGTTCTTCCCCTGCCATGCTCCAGAGAGCTGGCATATGTAACATTTGTAAATAGTTATGCACCCTACATAGGACCTAAATAGAAAGAACATGTATTAATGGACCTAAAGGTAGAGATAAAGAGCAACATAATAGTAGTAGGAGACTTTGATATCCCACTTACATCAATGGATAGATCATCCAAACAGAAAATTGGTAAGTAAACAGCAGCCTTAAATGACACATTAGGCCATATAGACTTAATAAGATACATAAAGAACATTTCATCTAAAAGCAACAGGATAGACATTCCTCTCAAGTGCTCATGGACCATTCTCCAGGATAGATCATATGTTAGGATAGGCTACAAAACAAATCTTAATAAGTTTAAGAAGATTGAAATCATATCAAGAATCTTTTCCGAGCACAATGATGTAACACTAGAAATCAACTATAAAAAAAGAACTGGAAAAAATACAAATATGTGGATATTGAACAAGATGCTACAAGATGAACAACCAATGCATCAACAAAGAAATCAAAGGAGAAATAAAAAAAGAGACAAATGAAAATGGAAACATGGCATACCAAAATTAATGGCATGCAGCAAAAGCATTCTAAGAGGGAAGTTCATAGTGATACAGGCCTACTTCAAAAAACAAGAAAAATCTCAACCAAACAATACACCTTAGAGAACTAGAAAAACAAGAGCAAATGAAGTCCAAAGCTAGTAAAAGGAAAGAAATAATAAAGATCAGAGCAAAAATAAATGAAATGAGACTAAAACAATAGAAGATATCAATGAAAATAAAAGCTGTTTCTTTAAAAAGATAAAGTTAACAAACCTTTAACTAGACTCACCAAGAAAAAAAAAGAATACATAAAATCAAATACATAAAATCAGAAATGAAAGAGATTTTACAATCGATACCAGAAGAATACAGAGGTTGATGAGACCACTATGGACAATTATACACCGATAAATTGGGCAATCTTGAAAAAATGGGTAAATTCCGTTTCTGAATTCTTCAGGACTGAATCATAAAGACAATCTGAATAGACCTATTAATACTAAGGAGATTGAGTCAGTAATCAAAAGCGTCCCAAAAAACAAAAGCCAAGATCAGATGGCTTCTCTGGTGAATTCAATCAAACATTCAAAGAATTAATACCAATCCTTCTCGAACTCTTCCAAAAAATAGCAGAGGAGGGAATACTTCCAAACTCACTTTACAAGGCCAGCATTACCCAGACACCGAAATCAGACAAGAACACCACAAGAGAAGAAAATTGCAAGCCAATATTCCTGATTTTGCATAGACACAAAAATCCTCCACAAAATATTAGCAAACCACAATTCAGCAATACATTTAAAGGACCATACACCTGAGGGGAAGGTAAGTTTGTGTAGCCACTGTGGAAAACAGTGTGGTGGTTTCTCAGAAAGTTAAAAATGGAACTACCGTATGATCTAGCAATTTCACTTGTGGGTATTTATCAGAAGAAAACACAAAAACACCAACTTGAAAAGACATATTCACCCTCATGTTCATTGCAGCATTATTGACAATACCCATTTAGAACAACCTGAATGTCCATCAATGGATGAATGAATAAGGAAGATGTGGTATATTTACACACACACACACGCACACACACACACACACACACACACACACACACACACTGAAATACTACTCAGTCATAAAAAGAATACAGTCTTGTCATTTGTGACAACATGGATGGACCTCGAGGGCATTATGCTAAGTGAAATAAGTCATACAGGGACGAATCAATATTATGTAATTTCACTTATATGTGGAATCTGAAAAACAAAACAAACAAATAAACAAAACAAAGAGAGTAAAACCAAGCTCATAGATACAGAAAACAGAGAGGAGGGAAGGGAGGGAGGATGAAATGGCTGAAGGGGTCAAAAGGTATAAACTCTTAATTATAAAATTAATATAAATTTATTTTATACTTATAAAATAAATAAGTCACGGGATATAGTGCACAGTATGGTGACTATAGTTTATGATACTGTGTGGCACATTTGAAAGTGCGAAGGGAGTAAACCTTAAAAGTTCTCTTCACAAGACAACAAGTTTTTGGCACCCTGTGGTGAGGGTGGTTACGAGACTTACTATGGTGCTCATTCAATGGTGTCTACAAATATTGAATCATTAATGTGTGCAACCGAAACTAATATAAGCTTATATGTCAATTATAGCTTGATAAAGGCGATGCTAGGAATAGTATCTAACCTCTCTGGGTATTGATTAACTCCTTTATGATGTGGACGACTGTGAGGATTTAATAAGATTGAGTGACATAACGTGAAAGTACCTAGAGCCTATAACAGTGCCTGACTCAGAACAAGTGCTCCATAAACTTTAACTACATGCTAATAAGATCAGTCAGCTTCCTTTACTCTGACTATATGTCCCTCCTAGGTGAACTAATGTGAAATAATCAACTTTCCTCATCTATAAACCTAAGGACCAGACCTGAGCTTTTGATGACTACATTAGGGCAGATACCTTCTGAAGTTCAGGTTCAATCGGCTAGTATGTCTCCTTGTCCTTCACTCTTCACCCTCAAACACTGAAAAAAAAATATGTATTAGCATTTGCCTATAGTTGTGCAGCCCACAAAGAAGGTGGAGCAAGACTTTATGATGGTATCAGTCTGGACAATTGCGTTTATTTATTTGTTCAGCAGAAATTCATTTGTATGCTAGGTTTTAGTAATTAAAGATGAAGAAAACAGGGTCTCTACCCTTGGGAGTTCGCACTCTAGGATATACTTGTATATGTTTGGAAAATGTGCGTGTTTCATTCATTCGTTCATTCATTCATTCACTTGTTCAACAACTACTTATTGAGAGCCTGCTGGGTGCTGCGATTGCCCTGGTTCCCAGGCTGCGCTGGCCCCACGGATTCAAATCCTGCCCATCAGTCCAATCTCTGCTCCAATCTCACTCTCTCCATCACGTGGAGCAGACCCTGGTGAGTGATTCTTCTGAACTTCTGTACAAAGGTCCATGTCACCTTTGGGTAATTCGATAAACTTTAATTGATGTTTAATATATATACAAAAACATACATGAGTTTACATTATTACAGCTGAATGCACTCATGTTACCAACACCCCAGGTTAGAAAATAATCCAAATGCTACCCCAGTAACCCTTTAGAATCAGTAATTTCCCCTCCAAACAAGGGTTATTACTGTCCTGACTTCTAACAGCACAGATTAGTTTTGACTGTTTTGTACTTTATGCAAATGGATTGTACAGTTTTATCTTTAGGTAGTTATAGCATACTGCCTGGATTGCTGTATTATGTAAATTTTGTGTGTTTTTTCAAATGATGAGAATGCAAGTTGCTTTATGTAACTTACTGGTAGAAGAAAAACAGAATCTGGAACAGTGCCTTAGACAGAATACATTAACTGGGTGCTCCTCAGCCTATTCAATTCTCTCAAGTTCACAGAGATGTAGAATTAAGACTTTACCATGAACTGGTCTGAGAATGGGGATCTAGTTTTTTACTCTGAGTGTGTGTGTGTGTGTGTGTGTGTGTGTGTGTGTGTGTGTACGTAAAATTATTCTGGGTCAACTTATCACTGCCTAATTTAAGAGGAGTTTCTGAAAATGTACATGAGAATAAAAAATAACTTTTTTCCTATCCTAATAGAATTAAAGGACAGCTTTCCAGACTGGAATTAACTTGCTGCTGACCTTTTGAGTGTATCTGAAACACTATTCCTAGCTTCATGGCTTCCTTCTGGTGACTTTATTGATTGATAAGAATGTCACGGGGTCTCATTGGTGATGGTATGGTAGGTGGTTTATCTTCCTCTCCGACCTAGGAAAAACCAGCTGCCTTAATGCTATTGAAAGATCCTTACACCTATGACCAATTCTCATTTTCCTTTTGCTGTTGTTGTTTATTTGTTTGACAGATTATCAGCATTAACTCTCGCTAAAAGCCAGGCAGGCCCTTTGTCAAAAACCAACATGCAATCCTACTGAGCCTACTTCTGTACACACCTACTTTCATTTTCAGCCTTGTTATGAATCCTCTCAGTTTCCGGTATTCTGGTCGGCATTGACCTCTCCTATGCACTCAGGACCATAGCAAATGGGTTGTTCTGAGAAATAAGGAACAGAGCCCTTGAAATGTAGCTTCCTAATGGAGCCATTCAGGAAAACACTGACCTAGCAAATGGCCCGGTGTATTCACTGTGGACATCCATCTCCAAACAGCCACAAACGACTTCGGTAAATTCACAGAGCACAAGCTTCTTAAAGGGCCTCGAGGGAGTAGGAAGACAGCGGTCAGGTGATAGGGGAGTCCAGCTGACAGGCCCCTGTGGTACAGGAAACAAGCTCCAGGCTGCGGTCGGCAGAGCTTCAGATCTGTTGAGCTTGAAACTCACATCCATGACTTCCTGCTGCGTGTTATGTTCATGGTCGCCAACTCGAGGTTAGATGCTGTACTAACCTGGGGCTGCCATCCTACGCTCCGGATTCCTAATCCTTCACGTCTCCACGTTAGCACTTACCCGTTAGGACTTTATCTCTTAGAGGCAAGACTTCGAGACGATCACTTCAAGAGTTTGTTAGTTCTGACCTCTCTCCCCTTTTCCTACACACCAATATGCTTTTGTATCATCCACAAGGAAATGTATCATAAAAGAATACTCTTAAGCAAGGCCGCTAAGAAACCCGGCTGGACCTCCAGTGTATGGGTTCATATTTCGTTGCTTCTATATGGTTCCAGATGCAGTTTTTTCATTTTACCGACTAGGTGAATGGAACGAGAATGGAGTATGGGCGGATTCACAAACACCTCGTCTTCTCATCTGTTTCTGTTGTGAAGATGTCTACAGGTGCTGAAGAGCGACCTGCTCATCTTCCTTAGTTGCCATGGCAGTGATTACAGGGTCTCCGGTTGGACATGAGGGCTTTCTACTGTTAAAACAAAGACAATGAGAAAATATGTTTTCTTGACCCTTTGCAGGAAATCCTGCCCAATGCACACAAGAATGCAGTATTTCCTGATCCGTCAGTTGTTCAAAGTTAGCATACAAGGGTGGGCTTGAGTGACTGTGGGAAAAGATGCTTGCCATCTCCTCAAGTAAGAAAATCTGAGGTCGAAGGTGTTAACATGTGGCAAAAACCCAACATAAATTAGTTGGGTTTTTGGGACATAAAAAAATGACATATATGTTTCAAAATAGACTAAAAGACAGGAGATATGTACATTTGACCCTGACATTTCCTATTTTCCCTGCTTAGTTTTTGACTTCTTATAAAGTTCTACCCACCGAGAGCAATGGGGTAAGATACTAGTTGGAAAGAAGAAAGAGAAGTCTGTCTCACGACATTAGAAAAAAAATGATCGCTCAATATCTTTATTCTAAAAGCCGTGCCTTCTAAATTAAGGGAAAAAAAATACGTAAGCCAGAGTTTCCTTCCGTGGGCCCTGCTGGAAGTCACAAGAATAGGTAATGCACAGCTGTCCTTTGATGGTGACATATCAGAGCAGCGATGGTGTCGCCAAATAAAAATAATGAGAGAAACATCTGTCTCCCTGCTACTCTCTTTTCCAGGCAAATGGCACTTAAGATTCTCATTTTGGACTCGTTAGCGCTCCCCCAAAAAGCAGTTTTGGTGTTACCCACATCTCCTTCTTTCTCTGAGTTTGTCGATTCCTTTTCCCTTTCTAGTATTTTAAGATCGTTTAAAAACAGACAACAAAATGCGTGCGTACCTCTGACATTGGAGGGTTAAGAGCCAAGAGGTAAAGAATCCAGTGGACTGGAATGTTACATGGGTGCAGATAATCCTTCCTTTAAAAAAAAAAAATCAGGAGAGGCAATGTTTTGAAAATGTTTGTATCTAAAATATTGTAGCAGTTTGCAAATTATGGAGCCAACCAGATCCTGAATGGAATGGTGCTCTCTTATAGTCGGGATAATAGCCCAAATATGAAGGACCTGCCCATGAAGCTTCCTCTCTCTCTCTCACACACACACATCTGGCTCTCATACAACCGACTCACTTTCCTAAGGTATTCACACAACGTCCCAATGGTACAGAGTGGCATGTGAATTGGTGCCTCTAAAGCAACGAGCTGGAAACAGGCTTCATGCTTTCCCGCTGGGTTATTTGGAGGAACATAAGCAGAAGGAGAAACCATTTTTTGTTTATTTTGGCTTTACATAGAACTGAGATAATTTAGAGCTGGAAGAAACTTCAAAAATCAAGCAGTGCAACCCCCAAATTTTCCTAATGAAGAAACCGAGGCTCAGTGAAATGCCACAGCGTGGCGGAGGTGGCACCAGGGGACTCGGTCTCATTTCTGGCATCTCTAGTCCTCTCCTTCCAAGATGTCTCAGCTCTCTCGCTTTCTCCTCCACCTCCTCAGGCAGTTCAGATCCATTTCCTCCTCCAAACAGCTCACGACTTCTTCCCAAAGCATTCTGCTGCTGTTATCTGCTGTTATGGATAACGCAGAAATGATGTATTTTCGCAGATACCTTTGTGCTCACAGACTAGCAGCGTTTGACTCACACACGCTCACGGGCAGGTGTGTGTGTGTAACACAGAGCACGCTGCACGCTCCACTCACAGTCAGCGTCCGCAGCCCCTTCCCTGCCCTCCTTAACCATTTGTAAACAAAAACGTTTCTGAAGTTAACTTAATGAAATGGATTCGTTCATTTAAATGGATTAATTGATCGACAGGTAATTAAATGGGTAATAATTTAATCAGATTAAATGCTGCCTCAAAGGAAGACTAAACCTATGTAAGTTCAAATTTATTATGGTTTTGGTTAGTATTACAAGTCGATGTTTCATCCATCCATCCAACAAGTTTATTCAACCAACATCTCATTCAAAAACCTTTTTTTGCATGCATTCTACGTGCCAGTTATTAGGTATACAAAGCCACATGAAACATGATCTACTAAGGGAGATAGAAAAGCATGGGTAGTGATTACACTACGGTCTGATAGATACAGTTACACATAGATCGAACATTATGTACTGTCGACAAAGGTTTGTATAAGGCTCTTGATCGAACACTGTAAAAGATTCAATAGTAAGTAATAAATAGTTCCTGCCCATTAGGAGCTTTAACTAATAGGAACAATAAGATGCAAACAGATTCTAATGCAAAGTAGGATGTAGTAGCATTTACTCTGAATTATTCTGTAATGTATAGCATTCTAAAACTTAGGGACAGAAGCACCCTGCATAAACACGAGAAAAGATATAGAAGTGGTTATGGTTGTTTTGGAATCAACAGAAAAAGATCTCGAAAGTCAGAATGTCTGGGGAGGGGGGTGGTTAAAGATGATAATCAGCAAGGAGCCCCACAGTGTAAACGAAGAACTCAAGATTTAGATGCCTAAAACAAGAGTTCAGCAAATACAAATCACGAGGGAATCAGTGCCCTCTAGACTAAGACTGGGCTTCATGACTTAAGGAAAAATTGGAAGAAAGAGACATTTCATTTCACAAATGAAAATGAAGAGAGAGTTTGCATTAAAGAAAGGCTAAGGTACCACGTTGTTTCACTGACTCAAGACAGATGCGTTCGTACTGCACAGCCACGCCAGAGACTTGGGAGAGGGATTTAGGGACCCTTCCCAACACCAGCTCTTCCTGTGCTTCTTACGGCCTCTTGAAAGGAGGAGAGCAGGGGGGAGACTGGCTTCTTAGACTTTCTCCTTTCTCTTTCTTCACCGTTATCAAACACAGTGTCGATCTTTACACTTCATCCTGTCAAAGAGAGAAGAGCCATCACCTCCATAATGATCTGAAAAATTCCTTAAAGGGTGAAGCCTTCAGAACCTGTACTTTTAAGAATAATCCTTTTGTTTAACTGAATGCAGAGCAATAAGTAAAAAGGTCTGCCTTTTCCAGGTCTTCTGCCCCCAAGACCTATCTGAAAATGGAGAAGTGTTTTATCACCTTTTCTCATTCATGTTTCCTTGCAGAGTGTTTTCTGTCTGCCTTAGGGGCTTGACGAAATCACATCTCCCTTCTTGCTTTGGTTTAATTGATTTATCAGTACCGTTTTATGCCTAGACCGTCCTCCTTCATGCCAAACTCTAACGCTCATTTTATTTTGGTTATTTTTTAAGGGCTTCTCCGGACAGTCAGGTTTTCCCTTGTCCTCACGCTGAGGTCAACCTTTCTAATGTCTTCATACTTTCTTGAAAACGATTCGGCTATTCTGGTCTTACTTGCCAATGAAACGAAATCACTATTAAACAGCTTTTTTCTCTCCCTGTTTACTACCTTGACAAGAGTCCTCAAGAATTTCGAATTATCACTTAAACATCAGTTGGGAGATTGAACACTCTCTACCATTTTCTCTGAAAACCTTTCCCTCTTGAAATAAATGAAAAGAAAAGCAACAATTAGATTAGGAAAACATAAATTCTTTTAAGTAACACTATAGATAAAATCCTACTTTCTGTTTCCCACATTCCACAGAATTTAATTTTAATAATGTTTTAATTGATTGATTTTTAAATGGTTGTTTATCCTTGTTTTTAATTCTGGCCCATAAACAATTCTTTAAGCAAATATTTTTCTCCAAATTGGCTTAAAGAAGTGACTTGACAGGAAGATAAAAATAAAATTTTGAATTTGAACTTAAAGTAATTTGGAATTATTTAAACACTGAGGCATTAAAGATCACAACATAAAGATTTATAAAATCTTTAAAAAAGGTACAGTGTTTTGAATATGTACATTGAAAGTATATAGTCAATGTATCTTTCAAGTAGTGAAAGGTGGATGACAGAAACAGCACTTTGAAAACTGAACCTGATTTCAACATGTGGAAACAGCTGAACTGAGCAAAACTGTCCTTCACAAACTGAGCTCATTAGTTATTTAAGGACCCAGGGATGGATCATGAATAAAATCCATCTGTGGTGGTTATAAAACATGGCTGCAAATTCCTTGGCACTTTTCCCATAGAGAGTGGAGTCTAACTCCCCTCCCCTAATGGTGGGCTGGCCTTCCTGACTAGCTTCTAACAAAGAGAATGTGGCAGACAAGACGCTGAGAGACTTCTGAGGTTCGGTTAGAAGGTCGATGCCGCTTCCATCCATCTCTCTCTCTCTTCTGGGATGCCCAACCTTGCGACACAGAGGCCATCGTGTGAGGAAGCCCAAGCTGCAAGGAGATGGCCAACAGCTGAGGTCCCAGCTGTTTTAAAACACACCCAGGATTCGTTTTAATCAGGTGCGGTAAGACACGCAGACATGAAAATGAGGCTTGAAGAAAGGGGTTTTATGTTCATAGATCCCTATAAATAGGAGGCGTGGCAGGCCACGCAAGACCACACAGAGAAGCACCAGCGTCTGTCCGGAGGCAGAGGGAATGAAGGGAAACATGGGCAAACGCCTTTACTATGGCTTCCACGGGAAGGACCGGGGGAGGCAGGGTAAGCAGGCTTAGCATTGGCTGGTTTGAGTACCTTTGATGGGTGCTGGATGTAGGACTTGTCTCTAGTTGTCTGATACCTGCCTAACTCTGGGTGATCAGGGCAGGTGGGTAGCGGCCCACCCTGGGAGAGCCTGAGAAGGAGGTGGTTGGCTGTGGGCTCTGGATAGGCTAGCGTGTGTATGAAAGCTGTTTACCAGCTCTAGGAACTCACCAACCCTGGGAAGGACAGTCCCTCCCGAGTCAGCAAGACACCAGATGTCAGAGTTTCAGAATAAAAAGGTGTGCCTAATACACCAGCTGACAGCCAGCATCAACCACGAGTGGTGAGCGAGGAAGCCTTTGAGATGACTCTGGCCCAGACTGCAGTCTTGTTATAGTCAAAGGAGAGACCTGAGTGAGAACCGCCTGCTCGAGCCTGGTCGCCCCCACCCCATCCCCCCACAAACCCATGAGAGACAATGGCAGTGGCAATGACAACAACAAATGATGATAGTTGTTGATGTCTTATGCCACTAATGGCTGATTCATTATGCAGGAATAGATAACCAGAATACCTTCTGTTTAAAGAAGTGACATATTTGTATAAATCACTTTTAGATGCTATTGCTTATATCTTAAGCATTGAAAAGAATTGTATATACACGGCTGATGTTATCCGTTCTCAAATATAAGACATTCTCCCATATGAGGCATTCTTTTAAAAGCATAATTATGACATTTCTAGAATGCTCCGAGCACATAGATGGTCCTGTCAATCATAACTTCTATTTTGAAGCAAATTACCCTCCGTAGTTACTGTATACAAATAAAGATGCTCATTTTCGGTAAGGACCATTGAATATGAGAACATGTCTGCTTGAAGACACTAAAATTAGGGAGCAAAAGCTTTGATGCGGCTCTTACTATAGGGCAGTGATGAAATTATTTTTCCAGGTACAGAGAAGCAAGGGCTTGCTGAGAGATCAGTGACGCTATACTCTGTACACAATCAGATACGTACTCACTGATACAAAGAGCCGACTCTGAGGTTTGGGGGCTCATTCATTAGCCTGTTTCTGCTGTTGGCTAATCCACTAGTGGCACTGAGGACTGGTCCTGGAGACAAAATGGCTCAGCTCACCCCCGAGGAGATTCATTCCTTGAGTCGATGCCCACGTGTGTGACGATTATGAAACCGTAGGTCTTCAGAGGGTTTCCAGCGGATGGGCGATCAAACACCCCACCCGAGTCAGGAAGGGCAGCTGTCATTTATAAAAGGAGGAGGAGAAACCACACGCTTTCCTTCTGTCCTCTCTGAACGCCTTGGATGAGTGGCTCTGAGGTAGGCCAGGTGTGGATGCTGCAGAGTACCCCGCCCCCTTCTGGCTCCCCATCTCCCCACCCTGCAGATTCCCCTGTCTCAGTCTTGCTGTCCTGTAGATTTCTCACTTCAGAAGGAACTCTTGATGTCACCTCAGCCCCTGAGACACAAAATTATGATGCTTCAGGGGTGAATGTTATAGGTTGTGCCTACAACCTTTTCAAATCAGACCAGATTGGCCATCCCCAGTCAGCAGGCTGTGAGGCCAGGCTGCTGTGTGGACTACCTCAGAGAGAAGTCCCAATTCTACTTCTACTACTTGAAAGACAATGTGGAAAAATGTAACTCCAAGCATGTTAGGAAATGTATTTCAAATGTCACAAACCATTTTAAGAAGTTGTTATGTACACATTTTCAAAACAAAACTCAATATTATCAGTGACACCATAAAAAAAATCTCTTTGGATGCCAAGTAAGGAGGTCTCCTTCAAGTCCATCTTCATGGCCTTTAAGGTCCTGTGTCATCTTGTATCCCCAGTTCCTAGCTACGGTGGGTACTCGTTGTTGAGTGAGTGAGTGAATGGATGAGAAAGAAAAGGAGATGATATTCTTTGGAAAGCAGA
The DNA here is from genome assembly GCF_000325575.1 of Pteropus alecto. Classification (NCBI taxonomy): domain Eukaryota; kingdom Metazoa; phylum Chordata; class Mammalia; order Chiroptera; family Pteropodidae; genus Pteropus; species Pteropus alecto. The sequence continues at coordinate 1,347,994 of NW_006436814.1, forward strand.
GAAGTAACTTGTGCATTCAACCAAATAGACCAAGGATGATTGATACTTCTTTTAACACCAAATACCGCAATAAAGAACTATTTGTGACAGGATCTATACTATTAATTAAATTGACAGCAGTAGCCAATTGTGCCTGAATCTGGCTGCTCTCTGATCAACAACTTCCACCCCCTCCACATACAAACGACATCCTGCCAAGTGAATAATGTTCTCGTTAATTCAATTAAGCTGCTTAGAAATTGGTGTCTTGTTAGACGCGAGAGCTGTTTCTCTAGAAAGCTTCACGACTCATTGAGATATACCCTTGATTCTGATATAGGTTAATATTTTGGATGAAGGCAAGCAGAGTTTTGATGACTCTTCTGGTTGCTTCTTGTCTTTTACTTTATGATTTCAGCATTTGCTATCTGTACAGAAAGCTGGAACTTTTTCGTTCACGCTATTACTGTTTTATATTATGAGTCTATAATTCACCATGGGCTAAAATGCAATCTTCTGAATAATGATTTGCATCTATATTAAATGTAAATACAAGAATATCTAAATGTATTCACAAAGAATTCATTTAGATAGTCAATAGCGCTCCCGGAAAACCTGGACTACAAAAGCAGGCAAAAACCAGTGAATGTAAATGTGTCCAGTCAGCTAAATAAATGCATCATGAAACGTGGGTCTTGCGTTCGTGTCCCCAAAACCAACAGTTTCAAAAAAGGAAGAAAAGGAAGAATAAACACAAAGACCTGAGCTGAACAATGTCTGCTAGGCTCATCTATATTAGGAGTTGAAATTACTATTTCATTACTTCTATGCCATGAGCAGCTTTTAATAAGGAGGGGGTGATTTCAGCAACTTTTAATGAAAGCACAGGTACAATAATGTCCCCCACCAATGACAAAAGACGAAAGAAAAAACACAGCAATAACCAAGAAGAGGGAGAAGATCAGGTCGAGAAATCCTATCGAGAAAAGCTATTCCCACCGAGCTCAGAGGTCTGCTCTGAGTTTCCTGGCAGGCCAGGTGTATGTGGTCACGTGATGACGTTGAACTATTTTACGTGAAGTGTTTCAAAGCCTCTATCAGACTTATCAATCAGGTATCACAAAACATCTTTCCAAAGCAGCTGAAATATACCAATAACATGATGTAATATTTAGTGGTTCCTCAGATGGTGAGAGTTAGTTTCCTACTTTGAAGGGTAGAAAATCCACAGCTGAGGAACTTATGATCTTATAGGAAAAATAGGATTACTGTAACAAAGGTCACAGATTGAATTTATAAAAGCTTTGTACATACCTTTATGTCCCCCGAAATAAAATAATACAGCAATTAATGATAAACATTAATGATGTTTTGCATTGCTCAAACTAGTAATAACAAATACTATGAAGTTGATTCTTATCTATAATGCATTATTTACTATCTAACGGTTAAATCAGATGGTTATATATTCATGTTTCTTGCAAATAATAATGATACTAATTCTTTATCTGATTCTCCATTCAAATACACAAATTTTTAAGTTGTTTCATTTTTATTTCCACATTCCAAGATTTGCAGTGTTTATAGAAAGCAGGATCACTGAATTAGAAAAGGCTTATGCCACTCCCTGCAACACGTTTGCTTATAGGGTCATAACCCTGCTGGTGAAAACCTTACAGCCTCATAGACACAGCTCAATTTTCCCCTTTTCAACAAAGACGTCTTAAGAACCTAGGTTCCCTCCCCTTAGCTGCCTTTCTCTCTTAAAATTTTGTTGCAAAACCTCTACTCTCGAATCTTTGTTTTAAATGTCTAAACTTAATTCTCTTATTTTCTAATTAGCCCCTGAATGGATGACTTACGATGTTGATGTGTTAGAATACAATTCTTACAGTTGCTGAAAATTCATTCAGAGAAAAAACATCATGTGCTAGAATTTTCTTTAAGAAGAATTTACTTTAGGTGTGGCAGACTCTATTATTTGCCAATTTTGAGAGCTCTGGAAGTCGGTGAGGATGGAATAAACATGTGTTAATCACCCATTATGAGCCAGACACTGTTCTAGGCACTATGCTTATGTTATTTCCTATCATCACGATAACTCTCTAAGCTAAGTGTTGTTACATCCACTTTACAGAAGAAAAATGGATGCTCGGAAAAGTCAAGTATATTCCCCAAGGTCTTGCAGCTGGTAAATAGAAGAACTTCAATTTAGCCACACTCTTCTCTGGTGCCAAGTTTCCTTAGATTGCTTTGGAATCTTTTTCTTTAGTAAGTATACCACAGCAAAATGGGCACACACACCAACAAAACCATTTTTTGAATTCTTGAATCTTTTCTCAGCTAGTTATCTTAATATGTTGTTATATGGAGTAGAATAAATAAGTGGATAGTCATTTCAATTTATTTGACCATTTAGAACAGGTAAAAATATAGAACTGACAAGTTTGCGCAGGCATGAAAAATTCAGTATTCATCTGCTTCATTAGACGTTATTTTAATGCCTGTTTTTGGCATGAAGGGACAGTAGAACAGTGAGAAGTGTAGCTTGTTTATATTATTTAATGGTTGTGTGACCTTGGGCAAGTTTCTTTAACCTCTCTATGCCTCAATACTCTCTTTTATAAAACATGGATAATAACAGTACCTATCTGATAGAATTGTTAAGAGGATAAATGAGTTAATATGTATGAAGTGCTTAGAACAGTGCCTGACACATAAAAAATTCTGTTTGGGTCTCTGTTAAATTTTTAAAAAATTGTTTGGTGATAATGTAATTCCCACAGTAAGCCTTAGGAAAAAAATGAATCATAAAACTCAGACTAAAATCTTTTTTTAACATGTATACAGGCTATCGTTAAAGACAAAATGCGGATCATTTTTGTCAAAACTTTGTGAGTCTAGAATCAGAACTGTTGATCTTTTACAAGGTTCTCATTTGACAAAATGGACATTAAAAAGCGCCCACATCACACAATCATTTTCTTCTTTTATTTAATATCATACTTGTTAGTGAAAGTCACTTCATTATTATGATGCTAATATTTGACTATATTTGACCTATGAAAAATAGAAGTTTGAAATGGTTCAACATCATAGCAATGAAAAACAACATTCATCGGAAACTAAAACAACTTTTAAACTTCCACTTTGCTGAGAATAACTGTGTCTAGGTATTTTAGACGCTGGGCGACTTAGGGAAGTAGAGAGAATTTTCCCGTGTTCATCCTTCAATCTTGAATGATGAGAAACCATCCTCCTTGATTTAGTCACGACATTTCCTGGAGCTTCAGACAAAATAAATTATTTTTCCATTATTCTTTACTCTGTAGGTTCAAAAATATCAAACTATCTAGGCAGTACAGGAATAGACTCCATAAATGACGGCCACAGACGTTAAAAAAATAAATAAATAAAGTTCAACAAATGTGCTTCCTAAAAGCCAAACACTAGGAACATCATAATCAGCAGCAGCGTTTGAACAGGTAGCATTTCACGAGGACGGTGGGCCAGTCACTGTGCCAAGTACTTTACACGCCCACCTCCTTACCCCGGGAAGTAAGATCCGGGCCCCTGAGAAGTTGACAACCCAGAGAGGGAACCAACCAGACAAGCGACTGTAATTTTACGTGATGGGCTGTCTCCTTGTACGTCTCTCTCAGGCACATGTCCTCCCTGACTTACTACGCCCAGCTGCTTCTAGAGGCGGCTCTGGCTACACTCAGCGCCTCTTCGTTAGAGGCAATCGGCGCCCACAGCAGAGCAGGAGGTGACGCTCTCCTGCGAGCGGCGAAACGCAGCAGGTGAATTCCGAAGATGCACGAAGGCTGTAGAGCAAGCCCGCGTCTCCCTCTCCCAGCTGGATCTCCATTCCCAATTTAAGCCACGAGACATATACAGGAGAAGGTAGGATGGTAAATAAGAAACGAAAACCCTCGATGTTTGAGTTGCAGCCTTGGGTGAGCACAGTGATAATCGCAATTAGCTGTCGCTTACGGAATGCCCACCACGTGCCGCTCTGGGCCTCGCGCCCACAGCAGTGCTCCATTTTATTGATGGAGAAGATGAGGTGTAGGGCAGGTAAGTTTCGGCTGCATGGGGGCTTTGAACCCAGGTCTGTCTCACTCTAAGACCCGTGGCATCCCTACGACATGGAGCCCCTCCAGCTTGGGCACAGCTTTATTTTCTGCCTCTCTGTCTTCGACTTTCCCATTTTCTACTGCTCCTTAGCCTCTCGCCCCCTCGCTGTGTCAGCCTGCTACTGGCATCCAATGGCCATTGCAGCAAGGACAATGCCTGGCCGGAGGCGCCCAAGAACGGAGGCGTGAGGTGAGAGCGAATCCAGAAATGGGACGAGACATATTTATGTGAGGATCTAAGAACACACTTCCAGGGTTCATGTCCTGGAAGCCTCCCACACCCTCCAAGGAGAAGGCGACAGCTCTGAAGGCCTCCCATCCATCAGTTCAACAGCAACACGTTACTAATATTTCCCAGCTGCGCAGCCCTCCTCCCCTCTCGCAGATGCAGGCACTGCAGCAGAAGGAATGGTACCAGCCCGACCCGGGGTCACACGCAGCACAGCAGGGATTCGAACCAGCCGACTTTGAATTTCTGGCCTATCGCAGAGCCTGTCACTCTACCGAGCGTGCTGACGTAAGCGGATGTCCAGGTGCCTCACCTGATGGAGCGTGAATATAGTTACTGCACTTACTTCTGCCTCGCTGTTCCCAGAGGCAACTGAGGAGAGAGCTTGGGCTGTTTATGCCCACGGCACGTGGGAAAAGCTGCGGGAAGATGTGGAGTCACAGCTCCGTTGAAGACACGCAGGCCGTGGGGGATTTCTGTGCCGTGAGGGTTTTCTGTGCTTTGCTTAGTTATCAAGGTATCTGCAGACACGCCGATTTCCTCAGGCAGTTAGAGATCGCAGGTGGGGATCGCAGTGGACGACCTCATATCGTCTCCAGCCCTGCTCCCCGAAACCCTGTGCTGTGCAGATGGGAACCGTGCCCTCTCCTTTGAGGCCCTGTCCCGACTTTTCCAAACCCAGCTCCTCCTCAGTATGAATGGACAAAGATGCGTGGGCGCATTGTGTCAGCGCCTTATCAGCGCCCACGCTTCTGAGAAGATGGCAAAGAGGCGCCTTTCTCCTTTAACTGTGAATGCAGTGGGCGAGGGGACGTCACCAATTCTGAGTTCCGCTTGCTTTTCCACAAGGCAAGCGGGCATGGCCACGGGTTTGAGTTCGCATCTCGGCCTGAGGAGAGAGTACGCGCAAGCCAAGACTCCCACGGTCAGGAGGCGTTTTCCCCAGTTAGACCCCCTCGGCCCCCAGAAACCGGGTCCGTGCAGACAGTTCCAGCTGGAATGGGATAGCACTCAACGAGCACCAGACTGAGGGTGACGCTTCATGCACGCCGGCTCCTCACTTGGTAACCCTCTTACTTCCTGTTATAAAAGGAGCCTCGAAAATACCAGGGCTCTCAAAATGTGATCTGTGGGTAGCCACATGCGGCATTGGTGCACATCCTAATTTACTCTTCCTATTTGTAATAATGTCTGAATATTTTTAGTCATTTGCTTATATCTACCTAATTAAAAAACAAAAAACAAACAAACCATGGCCCCTCATTATTGCCTTATGGTCCCATGTCGATAAATCCTGATGAGATCAGTGGCTTTAGAAAGCCTGAGATCACTGGCAGAGCAGGTGTCCCATGGGTTCTTGTGGGCCATAAAATTTTCAGAAGCACAAAACTACTGAAGCACAATATTAATGTGATCATAAATAAACATTCAAAGATGATTATGATAAAAAACAGAATGCTGTATAGTAACATTTCTACTTACTATAAATCAGAGCACCATAAAATCATAAATCTGGCAATAAACTTGAGAGACCACGTTTAGTCTAAGGTTAGGAGTCAGAAGTCTCTACTGATCTCAAACATGTCTAGAATTTGTATTTTTTAAAATGTTACTATAAATCAGAGCATCACAAACCTGGCAGAGGACTTGAGATGCCTCCTTTTGTGTAAGGCTTGAAGTCAGCATTCCCCGAAGATAAAAATAATTTTTTTCTATAATTTGTATTTTTAAAATGTAATACTCTACGTAATTATTATTCTGAATGTATGTGACAAATGTTTACATAAAACATTGGGATTAAATTACTCATAGGCTCTCTAATACGATTGAAAATGCAACAGTGTTACTTCTATTTTGTTAACATAATTCACAAAGGAATTATTTTTCCTCTCATTGTTTTTGAAAGCTGCACACAATGTTCTAAGAGTTGCCTAGTTACTCTCCTCTACAGCTTTTAAACTGATACCATTGCCTATATTCTAGAAGGTTCTACATGTTTATATATAAAGCAAAGTAAAATAAAGACACATACTGCATGGCCGATTTTGAGTCATTTGCTTGCTTAAAATAATTTTATGTATAATCATCTACTATTTGAAATAAAACCGAATACACAGGCACTATGTCATAATTATTCCCATTTTACAAATGAGAAAACTTAAGTGTTAAGGTGTTAAGGGAATTGTTTGCGATCACCCAGGTTATGTATGATAAAAGGCGGCTGAACGCTTGGTTCGTCTGACACGGAAGCCAATGCTTGTAACCATTCACATACTCTCCTTTTTTCAAGCTCCACACGTGCTTTAAAAAAATCTAGAGCACGACTGTAAAGGACACGTTGGATTGTCTCTGCCTTCAGGGACCTGCTATCTATTACTTTAATTCATTCATCGATTCAATCATCCCTATAGTCTTTCATTTGTTCATCTACTCGTCATTCAATAAATAGTTATTGAGCACCTTTTAAATGCTAGACATGGTGCTAGAGGAGTTTTCAGAGAATAAGACAGACAGACGTGGTCCCAGTTCTCATAGAGTGGGAGAGATATTGTCCAAGTCATGGTGAGAATAATTACCTAATTACAGATTGGGGTATATGATTCAAGGAAGGCATAAAGAGCTGTGAGGGTGTATGAAGGGTGCCCTTGCCGAGTCTGAGAGAAGAGGACAGGCCTCCTGAAGAAGTGCCCTTTGCTAAAGAAGATGACCTTCAGCAGAAGCGAGAGTACAAGTCTGCCTCTTGAATGTTCATGACAAAATGACAGCTTTGTCCTCCTATTAACCCTAATACAGCTGTCATTCAGACATTTCTGTTCTCATTTTGAGCAATAACATGGAATATCTACCTACGATACTTGCTAAAAAATTCAGCCCCAAATCGACTGTTTTTGAAGCTTGCTTAAGACATTGGATTTAAAAAAAAATACAGGCTCCTCTTCTTTACCCTCCAATCTCTCACCATCTTGCTCATTTTACCTCTTAAATATGTATGTATTTGTCCCCCTATTTGTGTATAACTTCTCACTTCCTAACGTTATCTCTCACCAGGATTTTTGCATCCACCTTCCTGCCTTTAGTCTTGTCAAATACATTGTCTCCATTGCTGATTTAAGCAGGACGTTTCCATTCTTACTTTGCTAGCTCTCTTTTATCAAGCTGGATTAGGTAGCCCTCATCCATGGCATCGCTGCATATTTCTTTATTGTCTTTAATGTGGCTTACTGTTGCCATTAGCTTGGTTTTGGTTGTATGCACTGAATCTGGTGGGCAAAATTTTGGGAGATATTCAGGATCCATTAAGATGATATTCACATATCTCAAAAGAGCCAAAGAAACACGAATCCAGCTGGGGTAGTGGAGGAAATCGGTTACATCCTAGTGGGATTATAGATTTCATGGAGTGGATAGAAAATCAGGTAATGATAGAATTTAAGTCTTGAGACGTGGACAAGAGACTAATCCCTTTACCAAACTTTGAATTACCTTTTATATTGACAACAAAGTGATCTCATTGTGTCTCATCATAAACGCAGCAAGAATCAAGTCGCATTAACTGATGAGGGGTGTCTCTAGGTCTTTAAGAAACCTTGTTATACTTACCTGGGTTGGGATGACAAAGCTGTTTCTTTAGTAAGGTTTTTTTTTAACCCTTGGAAGATAAAGAATTAAATATTTAAATGTTGAAATAAATCAAGCAAATATATTAAGATTTTAGCTAAACTTGGAAATAATATGTATGTAGTAGCTCTATTGAATATTTGGAATATTTAAGAGAAATAGACACATTTTGATATGCAACAGAATGTCATTCTAATCTCACATTTCAATTTAAAATATGAAATTCACTTAATAATCTGACTTATGATTCTAAGTTGAAAAATATAGAAAAATATTACCAGTGTTGTAAACAATATATAAATAGTTTAAAGAGCTTAATATTTATTATATGTATGTTTCCTTTCATTAGATTTAAAAAAGCAGCATAGGTACTTGGGGAAAGGTTTTATTAATCAGACAAGCACTTTTAAAAACTGAGTATATTATTTTTATAAGTACGATTTGAAATATTTAAGAGAAATATTTAAGTGAAAGACGTCTTAATATTTGGTGTAAAAATGTAGTAGATATATAAATAGGATAAAAAGATTTGTAAGTTGAACCTAAAAGTTTAAGGTTAACCTTAAAATTAGGTTTTTGAACTTGTGAATTCTTAATTTTAATAAATCAAGTATTAATTTTTAAGCCCCTGAAACCTCTGCAAAAACAGGAAAATTCAAACTGAGAACTGCAGTTATCTGTAATTTATCAGCTTTTTCCTTTTTGCCATGAGTACCTTGAAGACAAGGGTCAAGTCTCACTGAAATGACAATTTTTTGATTAATATGTTTTTTCTTCGACTGTTTTACCTTTTTATCAACTGGATGACCTTATGTTTTAGTCTGCATTTATACAGAGCAGGACTGAATATGAAGTTAATAGCAGTTTTCTTATTTTATTCAGGCAGCTTTTAAGACACGAGAGGTCTTGAAGCTAGCTTGTTTTAAAAATTCGGCTCAGAAATTCTGGGGAAATATTTTTTTTCTCTTTTCCAGCTTTACTGAGATGTCATTGACATATAACGTTGTATAAGTTTAAGGTGTACAATATAATAATTCGATCTGTATATATGTTGTGAAATGATTACCACAATAGATTAGTTTACATGCCCACCAGCTTACATTGCTACAAGTGTGTGTGTGTGTGTGTGTGTGGTGAGAGCTTTTAAGACCTACTCTCTTAAGAGAGCAACTTTCAAATATACAATATGTATTATTAACTACAGTCACCAAGCTGCACATTAGATCCCAGAACCCACTCATCTTATAACTGGAAGTTCATACCTTTTGACCATCCCCACCGTGATCCGCTCCAGGCAACAACCACCAATCTGCTCTCTCTTTCTATGAGGTATTTTTTTTTAGACTCCACATATAAGTGAGATCATTCAGTATTCATCTTTCTCCATCGGACATTTCACTTAGCATAAAGCCCTTGCGGTTTGTCCATGTTGTCACAAATGGCAGGATTTCCTTCTTTTTATGGCTGAATAATATTCCATTGTGTGTGTACACACACACACACACACACACACACACACACACACACACACACATCACGTTTTCTTTATCCATTCATCCATTGATGGACACTTAGGTTGCTTTCATGTCTTGGCCCATGTAAACAATGCTGCAATGAACATGCGGGTGCAAATACCTCTTACAGATAGTGATTTGACTTCCTTTGGCCATATACCCAGAAGTAGAATTACTATATCACATGGTAGTCTTCTTTTCACTTTTTTGAGGAACCTCCATACTCTTTTCTATAGTGGCTGCATCAGTTCAAACTCCCACCAACAGTGCACAAGGGCCGAGCTGCTGGCGGAGATCTCTGCTCGGGGCTCCATGCCACAGGAATGAAGTCTGACACTGGTTCCTGCGAGCCCGCTTCGCTTCTCCATCTCTACCTGATCTCCCGAGATTTCCCCAGGAATCCCCGTGAGGCGAGACCCAAGTGGGCCTCCTGGGAAACACCTGGCGATGCTCAGAGAGCGGACGTCCACTGTGGTCTCTGTTTTTCCCACTGGAGATACTGCAGGCCCAGGGGGTCCTCACAGTGCAGCCCTGTGCTGGCCTGGGGGGCAGGCGACTGGCCAGAGCGTAGCTGCTCCTCCTCTTCTGACGTGGTCCTTCTCCATCTCTTCCGTCCAGAAGTGTCTCAGCCTCACTCCCACGTTCCGGGTTTTCACAATGGTGTCTTGTCTATGGATAGTGGACAGTTGGTCTTTTGTGAGGGGGATGAAGTAGGGGACCACCTATGTTGTCATCTTGATAATGTCGCTCCCTCTGGGGAAATATTTTTAATTTAATATAGTGTAAACATGATACTTAGTCAAGACAATCCTGTAGAAATAGAGTGTGTCCTGTAGTCTGAAATAGACATAGTGTCCATGGAGGTTATGTTTATCTAACTTGTAAGTTCAGCTCATTATGCTGAGTTGGGAAAAAACAGAGTTCACTTTCCAGCACTTGTCAATGAAATGCTCCCCGCCCCCCATAGCCAGCGATTTACAAAAATTATATAAGATTTTAAATTACCGATAAATTTTGTTGTGTAGTCAAAAAGTTGCTAAGAGGCAGAAGAACCTTTAATTAAGGCAAGATTGCATTTAAAGACCAGCACCAAAAAATACACCATGGAACGTCAGCAGGGAGGTAGGGAGGCCAACATGCTCCCTAGGAAATAATGGGGTTCCTACTAGCCCATTGCTCACGAGGAGCAAATTCTGAGTTGTTTTGGCAGCTGGAGTGACACCTTTCCATCGGTTCAACCACGTTTTCTTGACCAGTCTCCCCTGCCATCAAGAGCTCACATCTCTGAGTTCCTGGTTAGTCGAGTCTTTTGAAGTCACGGAATAAGCGTGGGCAAATAACCAGCCTCCATGGACATCAGACTTATGACCTGGGCCTGGGAAATGCCAAACGACTGGCAGAAAGGGAGCCGCCAGTGCCAGACAGGAGACGAGGTCACAGTAGACAGCAAGGCGTGGCCGAAGCAGCCTGCCAGAACCAAGGGCGCTCGGCGCATGCTGGGCTCTGTGGGCAGGGCGTGAGCAGGGGCCCGGCAGCTGCTCCGTGCCAGCACAGGTGGGACAGCTGCAATGAATGGGCCCAAGAGCCCCCTCAAAGGCACACTGTGCCCAACTTCAAGCACATGGCCTTGCTGTGGACAGCTGAGAAACAGCAGCAGCAGCGGCGGCAGCAGCAGTGGCAACAGACAGACCTCCTGGCCGGCCTTGGTGGGGAGAAGCAGGACGACTCCCCATTGTGCAATGCAGGGCAGCGGGCAGCCGCGCGAAGCTGTCAGCAGCAGCTGCGACCACCAGCCAAAAGTTATCCGTACGTGTGAATCGTTTGGACGGGGACTCCAGGTCACAAGGGCGTTCTTTCTTAGCTCGGTCAGCGTAAGGGACCTCTCTCGAATCCCATTGGAGCGTGTCTATGACGGGCAGTCAGCAGTTCTGCTATGTTCCTCGTCTACCCGACTCCTGCCCAGGGCTTTCCAGTCTGCACGGCTCTGTTTCACAGCCACCGGTGGGACTCGAGCTACGGTCACTGTCAACTTAAGTCCAGAGAGGCTGGTCACATACCCTCCTCGAGCTCTCCCACGGTGTAGCCCCACCCAGCCGTGTCCCTGGTTCTTTCCCCAACGCCTGCCTCTAGAAGGAACGGACTTCGTAGATAAATTCATGTTTTTCGCCTCTCTTCCCTTCTTACGGATGATGGTGAGGGTTTGAAGGAACTAGGCGCATGCGCACCCCACTCCCAAAAATCTTACTTGGATTGACTCTTATTGGTTCTCTCTAAACGGGTTCCCACCTGGCATCTTAGTTGCTGCCACATTATTTCCATTGACACTCAAAACTTCATCACTGTATACTGAACTGGCTGATGTCACTGGAACGCTCACTGTCCCTTTCAAAGCCCATCGGACGGTCTTCTCTGTATTCTTCCCCGATGTCATCGCCAAGGGCACCAACAACTGCGGTTTAGGACACATTTCTTAAACTGAAGAACTTTAAATCTAAATAATCCCAGTTTTGTTGGACCAGGCTGGTGACCTTGAGCAGTTCTACAGCAAAATCTCGCAAGCTAAGAGGGCTCATCCATGACAAACTTTCGGGGGACATCGGGTTAATCACTATGAGTGAGTATTTAGGACAGGCTAACATACTTAGTGGTGTTTAAAAAAAAATAGCACTAGACGTTTGAAAAGAAAAAAGAAAGTTCCCTTCTCCCCCAGCAATTAAGAAAAAATGCACAAGCAGGAAGCTTCTAGTATTGCATATAGAGCTTCTAATTATTCCACAACTAGTTCTCTTATTCATTTTTTGTCTCTATAGTTCTCACTGCTGATCCTTTTTTTTCTTTTAAGACTCTGATATTTTTTACGTCTTTATTTAAACCCTCCCGTCCCTCGCCCTTTTCCCCTCAGCTGTAATAGCAACCATCTAAATGTTTCGAGAACGCCTTTCTTCATCTCTGTCTGCACCTCGTTCACTCTCTCTGAACCCCGACCTCGTTTTTTGCGAAGATGTGTCGTCAGAACACTGAGATACAAAACAAACCTCTGCTCTTCACACAGGTTTTACGTACAAAGAACAGGTCCCAGTAGTCAGAGCTTAGTGGTGTTTCTCTGGCTCGTTTGTTTCTTTTTAATTGAGGTAAACTGTACATGACATAACACTTACCATTTTAATCATTTTTAAGGGTAGAATTTAATGGCATTTCTAATGTTGTGTAACCATCACTATTTCTAGAACTTTTACATCAGAAACGTTGTAAACCACTACACAATAACTCCACTCTCCCTAGTCCTTAGTAATCTCTATTCTTTCCATTTCTATGAATTAGCCTATTCTAGGTATCTCATGTAAGCAGAATTATGCAACGGTTGTCTTTTGTGACTTCTCTACTTCATTTAGCATAATGTTTTTAAGGTTGCTTTGTCGTTGCATATATCAGAATTTCCTCCTTTTTATGGTTGACTATTATTCCATTGTATGTGGACACCACATTGCATTCATTCATTCATCTGTCCATGGACGTTTGGATTGTGTTCACCTTTTGGCTGTTATGAATAATACGGCTATGTCCAGTTGCTTTTTGAGAATAAACAGATTAGATGCCACTGGAAACAAAGGTATCTGTGTTAGATACTGAGGCTTTTCTAGAAATTTTTAACCTAACTCAAAAGCATTCAGAGTCCTTGGGTATATATAAATGCCTATTAACTCAGTTCAATACAAACTTAAATTTCAAACACTAGTAATGAAAATTAGAGCACACCATAGAATTTACATCAAGAATTATTAGTTACAACCTCACAATCCCATGATTTTTAGATACACCCAATGTTGTCATAAGTGGTATCCAGACATTACACATAAGCACAGAGTGTTTTACAGGACAGTGGTAAGAGGGAATCATGATTTGGGTATAAATATCTGATTTTTTGCATGAATTACAATTTGCCAAACTGTATCCTCAATTTCACATTCTGTGATAGCTGTAATACTGCATCGGAGATGAAATATACATTCATCTTCAGAAATTAAAGGAGTCAAAAATAACCAAATTTGCCATTAAAAATTATTTCTCTTTTAGTTGGAGTCATTAGGTCCGAAAAATTATTTTTTCTGAATTCTGGGATTTTGTTCTCTAAAGCCATGTCCGATTCCACCTGTAATAAGCACATAGGTAATTTTTTCGCATTTCTGTCTACATTTTTAATCTACCGCCCATCCCGCTGCTTCCTTCCCTCCACCGTCTCCCCTTGCTTTCTCCTCCACCCCGCAAGTAGGAAGCTGTGTGTATCTGCCCTTGGTTCCCTTAACCTACCGGTAACTCTCCTTGTCCGTGAGACGTAGATACATCTGAAGCTCATTCAAAATCAGAACTACAATCTGGGGTGCTTTTTGCTGGGCTCCAGTCAAACAAAAGTTCCTTTGAGGGTAGAAATGGAGAGTCTTCTGAGCATCTGTAACTTTGGGCCCATTGGGTAAAGGGCTCTTGCTGGAAATTCAGCAAAATTTGTGCTGCAGACAACATAAAAATTGACTGAAAGTGATGAAATAAGGCGTGTGGGTCCTCAGGCATGTACTTTTCCTGTTCGTTTAGGGAGATGAAGACAAAACATGTTACAGATGGTGTCTCTGGTGGTGAAGGTGGCCTTACACGGTCCTGTGAACCCTGAGGAACTGGGATCAGCAGTGAAGCGGGTGGGCGGTGCGTGCGTCTGTGGGGGCGGGTCAGAGATGATCAAGGCCAGCAAAATCCAGAATCAGTGTTTTATTCCAAAGCCATGCCTAATTTGGAAGGTCACAATTCTGATCAAAATTCAGGGTCACGAGGCACATGTTCCCTACTCTGTGCCCAAACCCAGGACCGTCCCCTATCCATGCTCTTGGCTCTGGAGGCAGGGATGTCATGTAATCATAAACTAACACCTCATTCACTATTTTACTGAGATGCTCCAGTCACTGTTTCACGTCACTTCACAGTAATTCCATGAGAAAGTTATATTATTTTCATACCCAATTTTACTGATGAGGAAACCAAGTCTTGACAAGACTGGCATATCAGTGGCTCTACAGCTCATGAAAGGCAAAAGTAAAATCCAAGCCAGGTGTGTCTCACTCCGGAGCCGACTCTTCCGACAGATGTGCTGCACTGCGGTCGGGGCGCCGTCTCTGTGGCTTGTTATATATTCACGATGGCTCCACGGCATCCCCCGAACTGCAGAACACTCATCGGCTGCTAGCTTTAGGTCTCACTGGGCCATTCCCTGATGACTTCACCCCTCGTGTTGCTGTCCCTGAGTCCCTGTGAAACGACTAACCTACTTGGCAGAGATTGTTCATTTTTGTTTTACATCACTACGTTTCTGGCCTCGATGCCTGTCGGGTGGGTGTCTATATTTGCAAATTTTCTGTGAGCCCCGACAGAATTCCTGCTACATGGAGCAACCCCAGTGAGCGCCAGAAAGGGGCTGTGTCAGCTCCAGTGCCAGGCACGTAAGCTCTCTTGAAATGAATGAATTCCTCATTCTAGAAGTCACTTTAAAAAAAAAAGAAAAAAAAAAAAAAAGCCAAATGTGCAGCTGGTGAACGAAACCGCAATTCTTAGAGGAGAAGAAAATGCATAAACTTACTTGACCCCAAAGTCCTTTTCTTTGGCCTGGTCCCAAGACCAGGCTGAAACCAAAAGTGACCACTTACTTCTCAGCACTCAGTCTTCCTTCTGGTCCATCTACTCGGACTGCTGAGTCAAAAAACCAATAGGAAAGACTTGAAAACGATTGAAGCTTCAGCACACTCTTCATGCACCGACTGCTCTTAACTACAGAAAAATAAAAAGACTGGCACAAAAACTCTTTCCGTGTGCTCACTTCTAGAGCATGGGCTGTGGGAACATTTTGTGCATACGTGCACACACGCATGTGTGTGCTCTTGCACACGTGTGTTTCTAAAACAAGGACAATAAAGTTATTATCATCTAATATTTGCATTCCGCATACTAAAGCAAGTAATTTTATCTCTTCTTAGAGTTGGAGAAGGAAAATCGAATCAAGGTGAAGGGCACTCCTTTGACCCGGAGCTTTCTGGGTGGCCCGAGACAGGACTGTGACCCAAGAGTTCTCAGAAAACCGGGGAATAAATAGGAAGCTAGGGGCCTACGCCGAAGTTAAGCTCGAGGCCCTCCAGAAAGAGGCCTCTGAAGCATATTTCTTCCTCGGTTAATTAAGCATGGACAGGGGGTTGATGGGAAAATGTATGGCAACCAAGCAGCCATTTTCATTTTTCCTTACCTATGGCCATGGCACAGGAATGCGGTGGGAGCAGGGACGTCCATAAATAGTCTGGCTCCGGTTTAACAGAGACAATTCCTTTCACAATCACAGCTTTAGCATGTGCTAAAAATGACAATGCCATCCAGTGTCAATAGTTCCAGGGAGACCCTTCATTCCTAGTTACAGCTATAAAACCGCGGGTGGGTGGTCCCCGCTACTGGTTGTCTTCATTATCATTCCATTGTGCTTATGTGAGGCCCAGTGCACTTTGGAACTCTCAGGCATGTTAAAAGCCTTTCATGCATTGGAGTGGCTTGACATTCATATTTATATATCTCGTTTGCATGGCTGCAGAATCTCTATTCTTGGGATCCTCATCCTTTGTGCGTTCAAGGTCACACTCCATCTAAGTGGGAATTGTAATATACCCTGAGAACATCAAGCCATCATAACTCAAGTGTGCAATCCAGATTCCTCTTGGGTGCTTAGAGCTCTCTGCCTCTTGATTCAAAGTCAAACTGAAACCCGGAATAAGCTTGTAAAATTAAGATATTTGAGTTTGCCTTGGACACTTTAATATGTTTACTATGGAAACTTTTTAAAGTGTTGTCTCCTTTGAAAAAGTCTCCTTTAATTTATAAGGCTTTAATTTATAAACAAAAGTAGGCTCGCCTAAGTCAGAGCCTGGACATTACACCCACTCCTCTTCCCACTTTATACAGTGGCTCATTGACTCTGGTCAGTTCTACTTCTGACATGTCTGTCAATCTCACACTTTCACCCTCATTCTAAACTTCTAGTCTTGTTCCTCTTTATTCTGTCCTCTATAACGTTACCAGAATGATTTTCTAAAATATAAGCCTGAACATACCAAGTTTCCCACAGACTTCAGAGTAAATGCCAGCACCCTCAGTACAGCCTAGAAGGATCTTTATTGCTTTGACTCCACCGACCTCAGCTTCTCCCGGGTGCCCGCACACCCACCCCTCCCTCCAGCTGATCTCTGAAAGGACCTCCTTGCTCCCTCCCACATCCAAACCCAGCATCAGTTCTTCCAGGCCCGGGAATGCATTTTCTCCTCCTCTTCTCTTGGCTAACTTCTGCAACTTAACCTTGATCTGCCCCCATGACGTACTCTGCACACCTCCCAGACAGCACGGCTCTCGGAGCCATCACTGTTGATTTGCTGGTCTGCGTTCCTCACTGTGCCAATAGGAACTCTATCTTTCCTTTCTCTGGATCTCCAGGCATTCCACGAGGCTGACTCATAGAGAATGGACAAGTGATTGTTGACTAAATATCAAATAAATGCCGCTAAATCACACTTGAAATACTCTATCAAGGTGATGGTATATATCAAGAGTCTGAACCTGTTAGAGTAACAAATAGCTTCTTTTCATCCCTTGACATGATATGAGGAGCAAATGAAACTCTACGCAGGGGCCGTGAGAGATGCTCATGGGAGGAGCCCCGTGTGGTGCCATGTCCCACTTCTCCTCTGTGGCTCATCAGGTGCTATTTGCCCAGGTACGTGGCGGTTGGTTGGTTTGCTTGCTGTCACCATCAGTTTGCCCTTTCCTCATAAGGAGACGAGTGGTGGTGGCATCAGGCTCCTTCTCTCCTCCAGGGCCACCCATGGTTCACATGAGAATTTCATACCAAATGGCAGAATGAGTCACAAGACCCTCTACCGCCGGTGAAAATGGTACATTCGGGGTATATCCTTTAAATAGAACTCCCCGACACACACGGGGATATTTTCATCAGTCACTTTGTGAACAGTGAAAAGGTATTCAACTTCCTCAGTCTCTGAGAATGAGTCTGAGATCAAGTGGGATGAAAAGAGACTCGAGTGAGTGGAGTTTGTTTTCAAGTCCAGGGTGGTGATTCCCCTCGGGATGTTCCTCCTGCCGCTCCCTGGGGCTTCCCAGGCAGACAGAACACTGCTTGCTGGCAGCCTTTTTCTCATCTTTACCTGGACTTTGTTTAAGCATTAGATGGATGTTTGCAAGACAATTTAAGTGATTTCCTACAGCCTATTTTAAGCATTTACTATAGATAGCTTCAGGAACTTTAAGCACAATGTAAACTGCAGATCACCTTCCTAAATGCACCATATCCAGTTTTAGTTTCATATTCTAACAAGATGGGGTAAGGCACAGTTCCTGAATAGCTGCCAACTCCCCAGAAAGGCCCTGGGTACACCGGAAATGCCTTAAAGGGGCCCCTCCTGGTGCTGTCCTGAGCAACGGTCCTTCAGGGTGTGGCCCCAGACCTGCTTCTCCCCGCACAGACAGGTTTTCCTAAAGACCCTTGCTGAGACACCTTTTCTAGGATTCAGCAATGGAATATGAAGAAATCTGAGAGTTTTTTAAAGCCCAGGAGTAGAAACTACCAAGTTGCTCCTACAATGGGACTGTCCTCCTTCTCTGGTGTTGCGAGCAAGCTCTGACTCACTTCCCCCGCTGGACAGGATTTCCTCCTGCATGTATTCCCAGGGCAGAGGGATTCTTTGGATGCCTTTGCCATTACCCCTGCTCCTTCAGTTTGTATCTCGTAATATTCTTAAGCTTCGCTGAAGGTGTTTCTAGCCACATGGCACCACCTCCAAAGCTTCTGGCATTACCCATATTGGCCTCACCCCAAGGTGATCCCTGGGAATTAGGCACCCAGCATCTTCATAGGCTTTACTGTCTCATGACTAAGGAAGCTCCATCTTCAGAACTCGTGCTCCCCCTAGTCCTCCACATCCTAGACATGCAGGCCTGGAGCAGGGAGAGCTCAGTGTCTTCAGGAGGCATCAGTTAAATCTAGTGTCAGCCTGAATATAAACTATACTTTAGAAAGTGAGCAAAGCAAACTTGTAAGAGTTCACAGCAACATACTCATCTTAATCACGTACTTCAAGTATTTGACATGACCAAAGTTGAGCTCAACTGCAGACCTCACTAAAGTCTCTCAAAGAGTAGTCACGACTCTCCAAATACCTGTTCGTACCAATTAATCATCATGAAATACAAAAGAGATCAATTATTCATATATAGATATATCTACGATCTACTCATATTTCACCCTGAGCCTCATAGGTTACTCACTGGGTATTTTTGATGTTTTCATTAACATGAGAATTGCTGAGGAGAATGTTCGCATTAAAGGGATAGGTTCATTTTATTAAACCGTACAGAATTTTTCTGTGGTAGATGGGAAGAAGCATAATCTTAGCTGTCAGTCTGTCAGACATCTTATATTCTAATTAAGGAAGACAAGGAGCAAGCCTAAAAAACAAACAAATGTGATCATTGCAGGTACTTCTGGGTGCCCTGAGGTAAAATAGGGCCCTATAAGAGAGAGCACCTGGGTACTAGGGTTGAAGCCTGAGCACTCCTCAAGCCAGCACCTGAGGAAGGCCCTCTGAGGAGGGGCCGTTAGAGCTGAGGCCTAAGTGAGAGGGAGGCCGGCACACAAAGATCCGAGGGACAAGGACTCCAAACCATCGGGACAACAGGTGCAGTGTCCCAACTGAGGATAAGAGTATGGCTGAAAAGACTGTGAGGGAAATGGTGTCCAGGGAAGGTTAGAGGGGATGACAGCATCCAGACTACAGTGGCCACTTCGAATTTCATTTTCAGCATAATTAAAAGACATCAGAAGGCTTTAGGGGAGTGACACAATCTGATATATGCTTTAGAAAAATTACTTCATTTGCCCTGTTCAAGATGGCCAGTAGGGGGCGAGAAGAGAGGCAAAGAAACAGTTCAGATGACAGATGATGGGACCTTGGTCCTTGGTTGTAGTAGTTGAGATAGTTAGATGTGGTCAGTTTGGGGATGTATTTTAGAAGTAGCGCCAATAAGACTTACTCATGGGTTGGATGTAGAGTTTGCAGAAAACATAAAAATCAACAATGACTCCAAAGATTTTAGTCTGAGCAATTGGGTGGACAGTGACGTCATTTATGGAAAGGGGGGAAGCTTGGTTGTGATGGAGAAGCAATCTGAGGGGAGGGAAAAGTCAAGAGTTCAGTGTTGACACTGTTGATTGTGAGATGCTCGTTAGTTATCTGATGCTGAACAGGCAGATAAGCATCTGAATCTTGAGCTCAAAGGAATATCAGAGCTGGATAAATAAAAATGATGGTCAGCAGCTAAGATAAGTTTCGACTCCATGAGATTGCCTTGGGAGGATGTAGGTAAATTAGAAAGTCAAGAATAGAGTTTGGGGACACCCCAACACATAGAGAGAAGTGGAGAGTAGGAGCCATGAGAGGTGTTTAGCATGGAGCCAATGAGGTAGGAGGACAACCAGGCTGACGTCATGTCCTGGAAGCCCAGAGAAGAAAGTATTTTGAAAGGATGGGTAGTGAGACATGGCAAATGCTGCAGAGAGGTCTAGGAGGAGGACAAAGAGCCGATTCGTGGCTTCGGCGTCAGTAACCTCGAAAAAAGCCATTCCAGTGCAATGGAGGGGATGAAATTTTTATTAGACTGATTTAGGAGAGACTAAGAGGTAAAGAAATGGAAACAATGATTCATAACAATTATTTCAAAGAATTTCTTTTGAAAGGAAGCACATAAAAGTTGGACATAGAATGAGAAAAGTTGTCAGGAGCTTTGTGTTTAGTATGGACATTATTGATTCTTGTTTGTTTGCTAATGAAAATGAATATAAGACAGAGAGAAATTAAGGAAGAAAAAGAGAAAATAATTGCAGGAGTAAAGTCCTTTAGAAGAGCACAAGGGATGAGATTCAGATGATAAATAGAGGAACTGGCCTTAGAAAGCAGAGGTATATCTGGTCAAGATGGTGGAGTAGGTAAACGCTGTACTTGCCTCTTCAAAATTACAACTAAACTACAGAAAAACCATCATAGAGATTCACCTGAAGTCTAGCTGAACAGATGTCCTACAGCTGGGGACACACAAAAGAAGCCACCTCCGGGGTGGTAGGAGGAATGGAGACACAGAACAGACTGGTTCCATATCCACATATGGGGGTTAAATATCGGGGGGATATCTTGGCTGAGGAAGTTCCCTTGGAGGAGTGAGGGGTTCCAGCCCTATGCCAGGCTCCTCAGCCAGGGTTCCAGTGCCAGAAAGAGGAGTCCCCACAACTCCTCTTTCTGTACAAACCAGTGGAGATTGTGGCTGAGTGAGATGATAGAGGGTGGCTGGAGTCCCAGGTGTTCCTCTTAAAGGGCCCACAAGCAGACTCTGAGCTCCAGTGCTGGGACAGCTGCTCAGAAGTTGCCAGGGACATATGGAGAGAAACTGAACTGTCTGGCTTCAGGGTGAGGGCAGGAGGAGCAGCCTGTTCCCAAGCAGAGGGCACTGTTCCTTTGTTAAGCACACTGCCCATCCCAGTGTGCAGATTTAGGCAGCTGCCATATCTGAGTCTCCACCAACCTGGCTAACACTGTTCAACCTACTCAGGTGATTCCCTGAGACTGTCCCACTCAACTTATGGGCCCACCCAAGCCACCTCCAGTGGCTTTTCCATACAAATGGCCTATCTTGGCTCATGTCATAAACTTTCCTAGAATCTCTCAAAGGTTCACAAACCCCAAACAAGAAGCATCTGGCCTCTGTGTGCCCTGTACCTTTTGCTGAGCAGCACCAAGCCTGGCACTAGCAGCAGCCAGCCTCAGTTTACAGCTTGGCCTCTACCAGGCACCTCTAAGCCCAGCACAAGTGAGAACCATCTGCAGATCACTTTGTAGCTTATACCATGTGGCCTCTGGCACAGGCAGCGGCTGACCTTGGCCAACAACAGGACCCCTCTCCAAAGGCCCCAGAACCAACACACCAGGTGGCTGGCTTCAGACCACACCAGAGCACCACTCAACTTAGCCAAAGGGCAGACTGGGCAAGCACCAGAGCTCTGCTAAAGCAAATCCTGCTCCATAGGGTCATTCCCCGAATAGTAGCTCCTCCACTGTAGTTATGGCCAGTCCTCACAACCAATCAACCTGAGGATCAAGCCCTCCCACTGACATGCCAATAGCAATTAAGGCTCAACTACACAACCTTCACAAAAGACACACTTAGAGCACCCGGCTCAGGCAAGACTGTGGCATTGGGTCCCACAAGATCCAGCCTTCCCTAACCTGATGAAGGAAATAGACGTACGAGCCCAAAAAGCACAGAGGGTCCTAAACAAGATGAACCCAAAGAGGCCCACACAAACGGATCATAATTAAAATGCCAAAAGTTAAAGACAAAGAGAGAATCTTAAAAGCAGCGAGAAAAAAGCAGTTAGTTACTTATAATGGAGCTACCATAAGACTGTCAGCTGATTTCTCAATAGAAACTTTGCAGTCCAGAAGAGACTGACATGAAATATTCAGAGTGATGAAAAACAGGGATCTACAATCAAGATTATTCTACCCAGCAAAGATATCATTTAGAATCAAGAGACAGATAAAGAATTTCTCAGACAAGAAAAAGCTAAAGGAGTTAATTACCACCAAGCCAGTATTAAAAAAAAAAAAAAGTTAAAGGGACTTCCTTAAGAAGAAAAAGAAAAAAATAGTAATGATAAAATGGTAGTAACTACATATCTGTCAATAATCAGTTTAAATGCAAATCAATGAATGCTCCAATCAAAAGACATAGGGTGGCTGAATAATTAAGAACACAAGACCCTTACATTCACTGCCTACAGAGATCCACTTCAGATAGAAAGACATACACATACTGAAAATAAAAAAATGAAAAAGGTATTTCATAAAAATGGAAACAACAAAAAAATCTTGGGTAGCAATACTTATACCAGACAAAATAGACTTTAAAACAAAGGCTATAACAAGATACGAAGAAGGACCCAGTAAGTCCACCTCTGGATATTCATCCAAAGAAACCCAACACATTATTTTGAAAAGTCAAGTGCAACCATATATTCACTGAAGCACTATTTACAATAGCCAAGATATGGAGGCAACTTAAGTGTCCATCAATGGATGAATGGATAAAGTGGATACATATATACAGTGAAATATTACTCAGCTATGAAAAATGAAATCTTGCCATCTGTAACAACATGGATGAACCAAGAAGGTATTATGTTGAGTGAAATCAGTGAGACAGAGAAAGACAAATACCATATGATTTCACTTACATGTGGAAACTTAAAAAAATAAAATAAATAAATAAATAAACCCAGAAACAAACTTATAGCTACAGAGAACATTTTAATGGCTGCCAGATGTGAGAAAGGATTGGGGGAATTGAGTGTAGAGAAGAAAGTGATTAAGTGGTACAAATTGGTAGTTACAGAATAGTCACAGGGATGTAGAGTATAGCATGGGGAATATAGTCAATAATGTCATAATTCCATATGGTGTCAGATGGATACTAGATTTATTGGGGTGATCATTTCATAAGATGCATAGATGTCCAATCACTATTTTGTACACCTGAAATTGATGTTATATGTCAACTGTAACTGAAAAATCAAAATTATTAAAAGAAAAAAAAAACAGGTATACTTCCATTTAAATGGAGCTAAGTTGATTTCAGCTCAGTAACTTTCAGCTCTTGAGTCCTAGCAAAGAATAAGCGGATAGGTATGTTGAGCAAGTATTGGAATTTTAATAAGCATGCCCGATTGAGGAAGAAAGAGGCACCGTTGTTAAGGGCATTCGCAGACGAGCGTTTATACGGCTGGGCCAGGAATCGAAGCTAAGAAAGTAAGTGAGAATATGTGTGTGTGGATGGTGGTAGTGGTGGCGGTGATGGAACAGTGAAAAAACAGAGGTGGCCAGTGGATTCTCAGCCGTGCCAGTGTCACGGTACTATCAGAGGGGACAATAGAACATTAACAAGAAAGATAGGAGGTGGTGGTCAAAGAATGAGATTCCTAAATTTGAGATTTCAGAAGCTGTCCAGCTGTTAGTGACAAGGTCTAGGGAGCGTGTGGCTGACCTCTAGAAGAAAAGATCTGTGGAGAAGTAGAGACTGAGGAACTAAAGAGGCCAGGATGTTAGCTGGATCATCGACGTGGAGGATGCAGTCACCATGCATAATGACTTTGGGAGAGGGGGGTTAGGAGCAAGGTGCCAAAGTCATATCTGAATGACCGAAAGAAACTGGGAAATCAATAGGCTCAAAAACGAGGAGGAACAATGAGTACTAAAGCTTAATGGCATGTATTTCAAAAGAGGGTTTTGAAGAAGGAAAGAGGAAGCAGCAAAGCGAGCAAGGACACCCGCTGCACCTCTAGAGCTTGTGATATGTAGGTTGTAGGATAAAAATAGCATCCATTGGTGAGAGCTGTGAGGAAAGCAGGGTCCTCAGAACGCCACCAGGTGTCAGTGAAAGCAGGAAGTCGATGGGAACTTCCAGGTGGGGAGAGAGGAGAAGAAATTTAAATAAGTTTCTTAATGTGTAATAAGACATGCTCTGACCCTTTGTCCAGTCTCATTAGGGCTATTTTCCTGGGAGCCGAAAACCTTCCCAGCATTCCACAGATCGATCCTACCTTGCTGGTGTTAGGGGGGTCCTAGAACTGGGACCAGCAATGCCGATCACCTCACCACACCGTAGGGATGATACATCCAAGAGAGCATTTGCTCTGAAGGGTTTATAATTGTCCGCTGCGCCAGAAGCCTGCCCACGATGCGGAACTCACGGAACGCAGCATGCTGTCGCCCAACCAAACGCTGCCCGCACTGAAGAGAAAAGCCCTAGGGACCCTGACAGTCACCTCGCTGACTAGACCTCTCTCCTACAGCCGACCCTCCCACCTTAACTAAAATATCATGCTTTCAAAGAAAGAAGAAACCCCAAAGCTATTAGGTTTGAATCCAGAAAAGTTAGACGTTTACGAAGGTTTGGAACCAATTTAGTAAAGAAGACACTTCAGTCTTCAAGATCATCCCCACTTTTGTTTTGTAATATTTTTATGAAGTAATAATTCACTGCTCAGGCCTAAATGAGAATCTCAAAGTCAGTATGTCCAGATTCTAATGTCTGTGATAATAAGGCCGTGAAACCAGCTACATTTCAATAAGTTGTAGTGAAGATTGCTAGTATTTTAAGCGGACATAACATTTTCAACTGATATAAACTAAGTAGCAGAATTCTGAGGAAGTATTTGCTCATAAGTGGAGTATACAAAGTTTTAGTATCAAGGAAAACATTCCGTCAAAGTTACTAGAAAAAAATGGACTCCGAATGAAAGTGATTTCAGTGCTATGATTGCACATATATACACAATTGGTTCTAGTTCTTTAATTAGATTAATTGATACATTCAGGCAAATGACCAGTCAATTCAGTCGAATATTTGATTTTTAAAAATCTCTGCTTATTTGATTCAAAGCATTTGATCATTTGAGTCTAAATAAACACGTCATCTTGATGGAGGATTCTGCTTGCTCAATAGGGATAAAAACTTTAGTTTACATTAATTAGGTTAGACTTATTTCAACTAATTGAGGGAGTTTGATGATGTTTAATGTAAGTTTACAAGAACAAGCTTCTGCTATTTATAGAAAGTGATACGATACCAGAAGTGGAAACCAATATAAAAGTGATGGGCAAATGACATTTGTAATAATTTAAAAAAAGAAAAAAAAAGAATCATTCAAGTTAACTAAGCAGTGATGATTTGAGAACAGAGTTCTTTTGTCTGAGGTTACTCTCGATGGGAAAATCTGGTGAAGAACTCACTGCCACACAGATTTCCTCCCATTAGTCAGCCATGTCTCTGTGGGAGTGATACTATCTTACAGTTCTTATCTTTGTTGTTGTTACATGTGCAACAACAGGCAACAGTAAACATCCCTAGTTGCTGACGGAGCCCTCTCCTGCTTCTGGGTATATTAGAATGTCCTTTTCTCAATATCTCCAGAAGCTTTCAGCTCAAGTAAATAGATAACTTGAGTGACTAAAAGGCATGTGAAATATGTCACCTGAAAAATTCAGGGGAAGAAATCCTTCTTTTCCATGCTCGTGGGTATATCAAGAGGCATTCAAAGAGCCATTGGAATTTAGGGGTGAAGGAAAGCTTTGCAAGATCTAGGAAAACCCAGCTTTTTGTATTAGAAACAGAATTGCATTTCTGATTCTTAAATCGCACAAAAAGGCATCCTAAACCTCGATAAACGGAGGTCTTTGTCTGAGTTATTTGTGTTTTCTGAGAGCAATCTGCCATTACTTTTTAATAATCGCAAATAGAGTTTATGAAAGAACTTTGTTCATTTTATTGATATGCAAGGCTTTGAAACCTGAATGTATCTTTTCTTCTCTGGTTTGGTTTCAAAGCATGAGGAGGCAACATGCCTAACTGAATTAAATACACATAGGTTGAAATCCTGTTTTTTCACTTATTAAGTAGGGAAGACAATCCCTAAGTCAGACTTTCTTTGTTTACGAGGATCACCTTAGATAAAGCAGGCCCAGTCCCTAATATACAGTAAGCACTCAATAAATGCAGGTATTACTAGTGTCGTCATCTGAAACAGTCTGTTGCGCTATTGTAACAACCTCTAACTAGTTCACCTTTCCTACTCTTATTCCGCTACAGAGTAGCCAGAGTAACTTTCTAAAGACATATAAATTAGATCATTTCATTCCCCTTCTTAAAGCTTCCCATTGCTCTCAAATAAACTGCAGGCATTTCACCGTGACGCACAGTGATGCAGCACTTCCTGTGAATCCGCCCCCACCCCCTTATCTCTCTAACAGCACCTCCATTCTCCTCATTCTCTAATATAACATCTAATACCTTTCTGTTCCTCAAATGGTGCCAACATCATTCCCACCATATTGTCTTTGCCCGTTGTAACTTCCTCTTCCAGGAGCGAAGTTCTCCCAGATTAGCTGGTTCCTTTCATTGTCATTCAATGTCATTTCCTTAAATAATCCTTCCCAACCAATCTGACGTCGCTACCCACGAACGCTCTTCATCACATGACCCCGTCTTTTTTCCTCAGAGCACTATTACTATCGAAAATTATTCTGTTAATTGATTTGATAATTGTTTCTATTTCTCATCTTCCCCCAGTAGAATGGAAAGTCCATAACAGCAGAATTTTCTGTTTTAGCAAATAATAAGTGTTTGGTAAATGGCTGCTGACAGATGAATCAATGAGGGAGTGAATGTACTCAAGAAATATCATGAAATCCTGATAATAACCCTTAAAAATAAATTACGTGTTAATTAAGGTATGGATGTGTATGTGTGTGCAGAGCATAGTTTTTTAGTGGATCAGGGTTATTAAAAAATCAGTAGTGAAAGGGTTTCGCACCGCTAAGAAAATCTGATAGCCGTTCTCCAGAGACCAGAGCCTCAGGGAACACTAACGGAAGTGATCTGGCTTTGATACGTGTGCTTAATTCAGACTAAATTAAGACTTAACGTTCACCCTTCTTCGTAGCCATGGTATAATCTCACACTCACAGGGGCCATAATATGGCACAGGAGAGAAGACGAGAGGGCCTTCGTCATGTGTGTTCATTTCCTCAGGATCTGATTTATTGAAAAGACAAAAGAAATGGGAGGTTGCACCGATCTGAGGAAGTCTGAGCTCTCCCGGGTTTCTGTCTCTCCAGGGAACCACACAGCCTCATCCTGGGGAAGGGAGAGATCGTAACACATCACTGGCTTGTTTCCAAGCTCCTTAGAATAGAAGTTCATGGAAAGACACACGGACATGTGTAGACCCATCTTCAGAATGCCACGTCTCCTGTCCAAGTACACACTGACCTCTGCCTTTTCAAAGGCAAAATTTGATCCATTAATGTTCTCCAGCGTTTGTTTCATAAAGCATTTGGATGGGCCCGTCTTCACAAATGAATAAAAATGAGTAAAGTCCTCAGCATCAAAGGAAAGCCAGGACCGGCTTCCAGAAGCACGAGGCAACCCAGAGAGTCCATCTGCAGCCAAACCATGCAACAGACCCAGACACAGCTTAGAGGCTGGCAACAAGTCTGCCTGCAGGATCTGCCAAGAAGCCAGATGCTGTTGCTTCCGAAGCTTGGCATCGGGGCGCCCGATTGCCATCCAACACAGAGGAAAAATAGGAATGATATAATGTGGTGGGATAAAACACATCCCACCTCAACCTTTTTTATTACTCACTGAAAAAAAAATATGGAAGATATTTATGGGAAAGTACCAATGTTTTTGGAAATATTGTACATACATTAGCGACAACACCATTTTTGCCAAATGGGAAATATATTTAAAATATGCTGTCTGCGTCTGTCTAAAAATAAATTGTCATCTTTTCTGATCAATGTATATGTCCAGGATATGGAAATGACTCTGCTAATTGAGGATGCTGTCAACCAGTGCACTTGTAAGTTACCAAGAAGTAAAGTTGTGAAGAAGTCTGTCTGTGTATGTGCATAAAATAGCAATTAATGTTGTTGTCATACGAAGCGAGTTTGAGAAAGATTGGGCGTTGAAAAAGAAGATCTATCCCATGAAGGTGGAGTGTTGAATTTCATGGTTATATAAAGTATTAGGAGTTATGTTAGGTTGGATGAGATAAGATGTTTATGAAGAAGTAGGATGTGGCAGAGAATGGAGTGTGCCAAGGCTCTGGGTAGTATGAATAACCCAGCGTCTCTGACAAAGTACTGTGCAGAGCACTGGCGTGTAGTGAAAACTCACTGTCATTCCTCTTCGTTTGTGTTTTAACTTAGCAAATGAATGTCGCTTCCCATAGTACTTGTGAAATTTCTATTGTTTTGCGATTGAATCAGAATTCCACATGTCAAAATTAGAGAAAGAAGGCAGGAAAGAGGTCGCATCTAATGTGTCACTCGGTGAAGAAGTGGGTGATGGGTGTGACGGATCCCAACGCACTTCTCTTTTTCCCTGGATTGGCACTCACCTGAAAGTCTGCCCTCAAAGTCACTGCAGGCAGGCTTCGGCAGCCCGAGCAGAGTTGATTCCAGGAGACTTCAGCTGAAATGCATATTGCCTCAGCATTATCACAGGCAAATTTGTCATCTTAGCTCGTTGACAAGCGTTTGAAAACTGGGGACAATCTGTGGGTGAGCAAGGACACTGAGAGGGCATCAGGTAAGGCAAGCCGCAGCCCAGCACTGACTGTGGGGAGGGGGCGGTCTGTGCTCTGATCCAGGCGAAGCCTTGGGGACAGTCACCCTCTTCACTGCTTTGCCAGGTTGGAGCATTATCTCATTTTCTGTCTCCAAACTGAGAATCTAGAACAAATACCTTAAAAAAAAGTTTTTGGTCTAAAACACTGCAGTTTCCTTTCTAAGTTATGTGTTTAAATGAAGAATCGCAACTCAAATATTATTTCCTAACTCCAAATCCTTGGGCTCCTCATAGGAATGAAAAAAAAAAGGCAATCGATTTGAATTGAATAGAAAGATCTTTTCAGATAGGAAAAACCAGATTTTCCTCTTTTTTTTCTTTGTTTTCTTGATATTTCATACTGCTCCCACACTTCACAGAAAGGAATGGGATCCAAAGAAACACAGCCTTTTCACATAGGCCTTTTTTTCATAGACCTTCTTGAGTCCCCATACCCTGTTTCAGAGAAAATTATTGCATTTAAAGGCAGCCTGAGAAGTCTGGGGTTCCCTGGCTTAACCCCACTCGTGGGATGAGTGTATATGCACACAGACACAAACGCTGGCCCACAAAAGCCCACACATACTTCAAATAAAGACCCAGAGAGAGATTAGCAGCCTCTACTTGATTTTCAGATTTGGGAAGATCAAACTCCCAAGGCTCCCTTTCGTCTCATCAGGGTGTTGGCTGTTGCAAAGAGACAAGTCTGTGCTAATCTCTCACTCACTGTGTTATTTCTGCTGAAAAGATAACAGGTTAGAAAAAAACGGAGAAAATGTTTTTCATCTCAAATTTGACCTTCGCACTATTCGTACCACTTTTCCTAAGTAGTGGAAAAGAGAGTCTTCATGTAATACCAGCAAAACCAAGGATTTTCAAAAACGTATGTTTGATACCTTTCCAAATTGGAGCAGGAGGTCAGGTTTAGCTCAGGTTAAAAATGTTATGATATAAGCACAAATTCATCACCGTTACGGTCAGCAGATCATACGTACATTCCAGAATGTCAGGCAAGGGCCATGATTTGTGTCACTGCAGAGAATGATAAATCACCATTGAAGACATAACAACCAGAATCACCGCCACCATGTAATACATCATGACGCACCCTGATCTTTTCCAAACGTTATTTACAGTTATCAGGGGCTGAGGACGGCAAAGCACAAATGGATATTAATCTTTACTCTCCAGGCTTCTGCAACTCAGGGTTGCTGTCTCTTAGAGTCTGCCCGTGACTTCCAGCAATGTGATAAGCTCTAGTTATGTGCAGTCTGTCCAAAAGGGATCAAATATAAATATTTCCAAAAAGAAAGTGTTTCAAATCCCATCAATCACAGCCTTTGAGAACTCTGTCACTGTAGCATTCTGGAAAGGATTGCTGTATGAGAATTTGTTCCAGAAAGGAGTCACTGAAGTAAATGAATGAGGCCATGTTATGGAAGGAAGCAGGGGAGGGTAGAGGTGAGGGTCGGGGGCTGGGCAGAGTTAGAGCTCAGGAAGCTGCAGCAAAGAGGCCTTCACTGAAAACCCTGATGTGTGGACTGCAGACCTTTTCTCTAAAGCCTATAACGTAACTGTTATTTTGTCTTTATACACCTTGGCTTCCTGACTGTACAGATCAAATGCACGCTGAACCCCTGACATCCACCATATGGCCTCAGGTCAGAGCTATGTTCACTTCCCTTAGTCCCTAGGCTTACTTTTGGGGGTCCCGACTCCACTCCCTACCACACCTATTAAAATGTACCCGCACCACACATTACGGGGTAGGGTTTTTTGGAGTTTTTTTGCTATAAAAACAAAATTTTAAGTTATAGTTTTGCTTTTGAAATTATTTAGCTATGAGTAATTTAACTCATGATTGACAGCAGTTTGTTGGAAGCTCTTGTGCCTACATAAGAATCCTTGTAAAGAGAAAATCCATACATTGTTTTCAAGTTCAGTGTAATTTTTATGACTACTAAATTTAGCAATTAAAGAAGCGGTCATCATGTCATGTTATGCAAATTAATATTTATTCATTTCAAATTTACGGTTTCCTTTTGAGCCAATAAATTTTTTCAGTTCTCAAATATTTCCTTGAGCCCTTAAATACCTTTCATGGTGCCTTGTGGATGGAATGGGCCACCCCAAGTCCTCAAGAGAAGAAGTATCACGTGGTGAATTCCATTCGTTGAGCCTGCATCCCTAAGACCTCAGTTCCCCCAGCTCTCTGGTTCCCCCACCAACAAAACTCCTTTTGGCCCAAGAACGCCATCCTGAGGTGGTAGACAGTGTACGGTAGAGATCTGTCACAGGCATGGCTCCAAAGGCACAAAGAACAGCTCCTTTTTTGTAATTTCTCAATTTTTTGATCAACTTTCCAATAGACGTTCGGCTCTTGAGATGATGGTTTCTTCTGACAAAAAGCTCCATCCTTTGTCTTTTTAGACCCGAGGCTTCAGAATTTACATCCTGTCTTTTGGCTCAGCGGAGAGTCTCCTTAGGATTTTGGCCCTAGGCACATTTCTAACATGTCAAACCTTGGTCAGAACTGAGAGAGTGTGCAAAGCCCTCACTCTCGGCTTGAATCGGAGGAGTGTCTCTCTGATATATCTCCCTGATTTATTCCGCTTTCAGAACAGCGTGGAGAGATATCACCCAAGATATATATTTCCACTACACCCTCAGCCACAGTGGGCAGAGCTAGGAGCTCCTCCTCGTTTTTATCTTGTCTCCGGTCACCCTGGTGGGCACCATCCTCCTCTTCTGTACTGTGGAGGCATCATCTCGGATCAGGTCGACTCTTCATGCCTTAGGCTGTTCGTTTGAGTGTGACGCTGGCTATGCAGATTTACCTCTCTTATCTTCCGGTTTCACAAAACAGCTTTTGGTTCAGGGCACCATTATACTCCACCCAGTAGAAATTTTACATTTCCCTCCTCAGCCTACAGACCTCCAACACTCAACACACAAGATCTTTCACAAAGCCGTGGCTCCAGATGACCAGATCATATTAAGTATTTTGAAGGCAACCCTCGATGATTCCTACCATGACTTTTAAAGTACTTGAGACAACATTTTTATATTTCATTTCCTCTCGGTTCCCCTCCTACTTCCCTGGTCATCCCTCGTCCAGCTGTCACAAGGACGCCCACCCCGACACCCCATTTACAATCTCATCCTCTCAGGATTCCTGGCCATAATCGTGTTCTGTTTTTATTCTTTAAAGCACTTGCCATCTGTAACCCACAATATAATTTACTTACATTTTGATGTTTTATTGCACAGTTTTTAGAGCCCCTCGTAAGAATGTAAGCTTTATCAGGATAAGAATTTTTGTCTGTTTGTTCTCTGATGTAACACAAGCATCTAGAACATGGAATGGCACATAATAGGTATTCAACAAATATTTTTTGAATAAATAATTAAATTATATTTCCTCTAGCCCTAAGGTAGGGGCTCCAATAAAAGTTTCTCCAAAACAGTGCTGTGATGTCTTGATGGTAAGTACTAACACTTATTGGACATATCTGCAAGTCTTCTGGGACTCTCGGGGCCTTTACTTCCTGGTCGGACTTAAAATGCAGCCATCTCCTTAATTGCGTAAACATCGCAGACGAGAGAGAAGCCATCGTTCAGGCAGAATTTAGTGGCGTGTGGTTCCTGTGAAATGAGGTTCCCGTGTCTCAGAAGCCAAATGTGTTGAACAAACACACCCGACAGGTCTCTCACTCCTGTGGGAGATGTCCCGTTTGCTTGTCTGAGAGTTCATTAATAACAGGAACGACCACGACAAGTGTAACGATACATTTATTTTTCTCAAAATGCTCTTTTAAACAGTGCCCCTCAAACAACTTAAACATACGCCTATAGAAGAGAAGTCAAACTGAAGAGCCGACATCCCATCGGTTTTGCTTTGCTTCCAGAGGCAGAGCTACAACCAACAGACATCGTAGGAGCGTTTTTGTGGACCCTTGAATGACGCGGGTCTGAACTGGGCAGGTCCACTTATCGATGGATTGTTTTTCAATAAATATCCACTACACCCTCTTTGTCCTCTAGTTTCTCATCCACGGATTTTCAACCAATTGTGTTGTGTGTTCAAAACAGTTTTTTGATCTGCCGCTGGGAATCCGCGGATACAGAGGACCGACTGCACGAATTGTTCCGCGCCACTGTATGTAAGGGACTTGAGCATCCATGGGTTTGGGCATCCACGAGGGTCTGGGAACCTGCCCCCTGCAGATGCTGAGGGATGACTATAGTTAAGTTTTGGGGGAATCAAAAGATATATGCGGATTTTCCACGGCGTGGGTTACCCCAACCCCTGTGTTGTTCACGGGTCACCTGTATAAGGAAGAAGGTTCTAACAATCAGACTCATTCAGACCTATTCAATTAGGCCTTGAATATGGAGGACTCTAGGCCCTGGAAGTGTTACCCAGGGCTGAACACCCCATGTCTCGGGACCCTGCGGAGGGCGTTCCTGCAATGAGCAAAAGGTAAAACCATGACCTTGGATGTCGTTCCTGGGCCGAGATTCTGTGGTACCATGGGTTGTAGTGGTTAATCTCATAACTCACTCTTCTTAGAGGACAAGGAATAGTCCCTTAGCTGGTCGATGAGTAAACTGAGACATGAGAAAACTGAACAGATGACCCACATTTCAGAGTGAGAATTCATGAAAAGAACACCCATATTTCTGAATTCCATTTTCCCTTCACATCAGATATAATTAGCTTTCAAAGTGAAAAGTATCAATCAAATGTGAAGGGCGAGGCAGAAATGTTTCCATATTCTTTCTACTTAGATAAAAAGGAATCAGCTCCTTGCAATCAAAAGTAAGTTCAGATCACCTAACGGGGATGATCAGTAATTTTAATTGCCTTTCAAAAGTGTTTCGATAGGGGGAAGATAGGGAATTGATAGAGAGAGAGAATGCCAGAGGTACTCACAGAACCAATGCCGACTCGGTCTTAAAGCAAGAACTCACTATCTCTGGGCATGAAAAGTGTTCATTTAAAAACTTAAAAAGTTATAGCCATTACCACCAAAATGATGATTCTCAGGTAGGTGCTTGTAATAGCAGTTATCATTAGTCCCTTCCCCTCTAAGCGCTTGAAGGAGTCACGCAAAATTATTTGTTTTGTACCTATCTATAAGCTACATTTATGCCCCCAGTAAGTGGAGCATCTAAGGAATCTTCTAATCATAATTCCAAAATACTCAATACCACGGTTGCTGCTGCCACTCACCTCCCTGCTACTGGACGTAGTGACAAGGGCTGGAAGATTTGAAGGGAGCTGTGTGTCTTCCAGTCTCCAAAAACTCTTAGTAACTGCCACGATAGGAAACAGGATGTTGGGAGTGGCTAGAATTCTATAGACTTCAGTGTCAGAACTGGAAGGCGTTGATAAAACTTATCGCAATTACTTTTCACATTCTAGATATTTCCAAGTGAGCCAAACACCACAAGGCCATGATCTTCTTTGAAGTCTTTTCTTTGGGAAACTCTGAGTCTTGAAAGTTTTGAAGGTCATTTTTCTTATGAAGGTGAAGCAATATGATCTACTAGAAAGATATAAATTCTAAAGGTGCCATTAAAAAAATTACTGCTTTGGAGATTTATCCCATCAAGGGTTTTAAGATTCCAAATTTGAAAACTCAAACAAAGCCATCATTTCAAAGTCTGGAGGAAAGGAGTTCTTCTATTTAACATACAACCGTGCTGAGCAAAGGGCTTCTCGGGTCCACATTACTTCTCCCTCCATCTCTGCCCGCCGAATGCTCTTCCTCCCCCACAGTCTCGGGCTGAGGTGTAACAGGACCAGACACCTTCAAGCTTTTGAATAAGCTTTTTGGAATCCGTTGGCCTTTGAGAGGCTGATGGAGGTAGTTCTGGGGAACAATTAACCTACCTGTTTTAGTTCTTTGATCAACTATCATCTGAACTCCTTCTGAATTTAAGAAGAGGCTTTCTGGAGGTAAGTTAGAAAATGGACATGCGTTACCTCTGCCTTATACTCCTCTTTCAAGTGGCTCTCTTTCAAGTGGTTCTCTTTCCTTAGATGAACTCTTTTCGTTCAAGTTCACAAAATTGGCATCCTACCTCTTTTAAAAATATTTTTTCGATTTTTCAATTACAGTTGGCATACAATATTAGTTTCAGGTGTATGGCATAGTGATTAGGAATTTATATGCTTTACGAAGTGATCACCCCGCTAAGTATGGTGCCCATCTGACTCCATACATAGTTATTATAATATTATTGGCTAAATGCCCTATGCTGTACTTTGCATCCCCATGACTATTTCTGTAACTGGCACTTTGTCATTTCTTTCACCTTTTTCACTCATCCCCCCATCTAGCGACCATCACTACTTCTTTTTACTTTTTTTTTTTTTCAGACACAATCGAAGTTTATTTCACAACCACATAGCAGCCCGAGGCAGCGCCCTGGCCCGTGAGGAGATTTCTTCTTTTCATTCTTTTAAGGATGCCGCACAGGGTCCTGATTGCTCTCAATGATCTGAATTTTGTAAGATGAAGTTCTGTCCTTTAAACTACTCTGGCTCTTAACTGTGGCCATTTCTTTACCATGAAGGGTAGGCATGAAGAAGGAAAATAACTAGAGGTCAGCAAATGATGGCTCGTGGACCAGATACCGACTGCCACTTGATTTTTTTAAAATAGAGTTTAAAAAACACATCCTACACATTTGTCCATACATTGCTGGTGGCTGCTACAGGGCTAAAACAGCAGAATTGAGTAGTGGCCAGAGGCCTGATGGCCAACAAAGTTTAAAATATTTGCTGTTTGGCAGTTTAGAGAAGGTTCGCTGACCTGTGGTCCAGAGTATGATATGATGGAAATTCTCATGACAGAGAGTTGAGAAATCAGCAGCCGAAACTCACCTCGATCTCTAATTTTCTCTGTGACGTTGGAAAAGTCACTTTCTCTTCCTGTATCTTTAACTGTAACACAAGAGGGGTGGCCTTTAGGATCTTGAGGTTTTTCTCAAGAACTAAAACTCTGCGATCTGTGAGTGGCCAGTGCCCTGCCATCTCCTTTCCTCCAGGACCAGCTCCAAGCAGGTGTGAGATGCCAGGTGCCATCCTCTGCACCTTATGCCAAGATGTCCCTCCCCCTGCTCCATTCAATACTCCTGGCCTTCCCACCTCACCTGGCCGCCGAGCCCCCGAAGCCCCTTCTCTCAGGGCGAGCACCCTCAGGAGGGCCCTTTCTATCCCCGTCATCAGTGACGATGCCCTTTCTCCGGTGCCTGCTCTGTGACTGATCAGGCAAAGCTCATAAACGAGCTCCCAGCTGCTGTCACTCAGCTTCGAGTCACTCCTCTCATCCAGGAAGAGAGGGCCCTCTCTTAAATCCATGAGCGGACACCAGAGTCCAACAAAACACAACTCGAAATCATCCCTTCGTCAACAGTCTCAGCTCAGCTAACTGATTCCTCCACAGAAATTCTTGGTTGCACTT
Organism: Pteropus alecto; assembly: GCF_000325575.1. Taxonomy (NCBI): domain Eukaryota; kingdom Metazoa; phylum Chordata; class Mammalia; order Chiroptera; family Pteropodidae; genus Pteropus; species Pteropus alecto. The sequence continues at coordinate 1,384,256 of NW_006436814.1, forward strand.
TTTGTCCAAGTCTGGGGGGCCTGGTTATATGATCGTCCACGGGACAGCTGACCAGAACATGTTGTCTATTCGGGGGGCGGAGTTCTGCTATTTGAGCTCAAACCCTTGTTAGGTCCCTAACCAGCCATGAACCTGGCATGGGTGTGTAACCGCTCTGGGCCCCAAGTTGCTCCACGTCTGGGTGTGAGGGTGGGGGGTGGGTATCACAGTGCCTACCCCTCGGGCTCATTCCAAGATCACAGGCAACAAATATACAATCCCCAGGATGTAGCGGCTATTCATGAATGTGTTCTCCATCGCGAGATTCTTCGAGAAATGCTTCCTCACAGGAAGCATTCCTTCTCCGCATTTCCTCCCCGCTGGGGGAGACCTCGAGGTGCCGTCTGACGACGGGTCACGCTGCTTTCTCAAGGCCCTCCACGGAGAGGAGGTAGACGTCACCAGGATGGCCAAGGACCTGGGCTCCAAACCCCTTCCGTTTCAGCTCCTGTCGCCTCTCTGAAGACACAGAGAAGTATGAGGATGCTCGCACCATGGACAGCAACCAGGGACACTCTCCATAGGAACCATCGAGTAAACAACATCAGCCCTGTAGCAGTTCCAGGGGGTCGCAGAGCCTTACTTAATTAT
>NW_006436814.1:1384940-1387757 GCF_000325575.1 Pteropus alecto
GAAACTCCATGAGGGAGGTGTGGCGTTTTACTCACCTTTGTGCTGCAGGTGCAGTGCCTGGCATGGGGCTCAGCCTATAGTCAGGGGCCGGTAAATGATGGAATGATTCAATGTGACTGATTAATGGGTGACTTAATAAATGAACGAGTTCATTGCATATTGGGGAGGGGGACCTTTGATCACTGAGCCTCTTTGTGTAGGATGAGGATAGAAACAGAAGGAAAAATAAGAGGACTCTGAATGGAGAGGCTCTGAAAAGGAAAAATGGCATCTAGTAAAAGCCAACACTGGTGGCAGCCCAGAGTGGCCCAACTGTGAACAGTCCGATTGTCCAACTCCAGGGCTGTCAGCGCCAATCCCCAATCTCTGAGCCGCCAGGCCTCCCGGGCTCGGTGTCAGAGCCCACGCTGCTGCCGGGAGCAGTCATGCGTGTCACCTCGCAACCCGGGCCTCGCGGAGCCCTGCCAACCCACCTTCCGCGGCTGGGGCCAAGTCGCTTCATCCAGCAACTCTCCAGACCTCTCTGTCCCTCTCTGACATTAGGGGGATGGCAGGTCCCAACCCATGGTGAGCAGTTTCAAAGAAAACCGCAAAAGCCATTCCTTTTCTTCGGGCTGCGGGAGCCCCCGACTGTGTCAGGCTAGATGTGGACTATCGATGCGGACTATCGATGCGTCTGCGTTATCGATGCGCCTTTTCTGTTCATGTTTCTTTTCTGCAGGCTGCCTCCTCTCCCTCAGGGACTCGAGGACACCACGCAGACCCGTGCCCAGCCCCAGGACCCCCCGTCACAACCCGGACATGCCCTGTGATGTCAGGCCACCGCATGCGTTTCTGGTGGCACCGCTCACGTGCTCCCTGCCCTGGGAAAAACCCGAGCTGAGCGGGGGCCACACCTTCCCAGTCCCTTCTCGCTCATTTTGGCTCCACTTTAAATGCTGGTCTGGGGAGTTCGGAACTCCAGGTCAGAAAGCATTCTGAGCTGTGGGACCAGTCCATGTATCAGCCTGTCTTAGGTCTATATGTGTGTGCGGGGTGGGGGTCCCCTCCAGAAGCCACATGATAATACACACCCTCACCTTCCTTGGAGACACGTGGTCAGTGGTTAAGATCTAACGTCAGACCGTCTGGGTTCAAATCCTGCCTCTGCAACGTACCAGCTGGGTGACCTTGTCCAAGCTGTTCAATTTTCTCTATACCTCAATTTTCTCACCTGAAAAATAGAGATGAACGTAGTGCTCACTTCGTTGGGCTGCTGCGAGAATCAGATGGGTTGACATCTGGCACACTAGTGCTTAAGCCACGTTAGCTATTATAATGATCCCCGGCTTCTCTCCCTAATCCTCGGTGTTGACTATTTATGGGAAATGCCGGATATTCTGATCTTGGCTTTGCCTCTCACTAGCTATGTAATCATGGAGAGAACAGAGCTGCTTTTCATTCCAACTTCCTCATCAGTAAATGCGACAATACTTACATGTACAACGTTGCTATGAAAATCCAGTGAGGTGATGTAAATGAAAACAACTCCGTGAACAGCACAAAGCTACGTGGTATTCGGTGATTGGGTGGTACTGTCTGCAACAGGTAATTGATCTGCTCTTTCTTTAAAAGTCTCTCCTGGGAGAGAGAATCCACAACTTGCCCCTGGTACAGTCTGACGCTATGCCTCTTTGATGGTGAATAAGTCCTTCTTTACGTTGCTTTAGTTTCTCAAATTTGGTCCTATGAGGACATGAGCAAAAATTAGTCATCACCATCCCCTAAGACAGGCAAAGAGGAAAGAGTCCAGCCAGCAGGCGAAAGACCCGATTCTGGTCCAGATGTCCAGTTAAATACCCACATCCCCAGTGCAAGCTGCTGAAACTTTTCTTGACCAGAGTCTCCTCATCACTAAAGTGGCGACAATAGCACATTTTTGCTTATTCATTTGCTCAACAAATGAATAAGCCTCTCCCGTCATCTTCCCTGGATGGGGTACGAGGTGTCGGGGACAGAGCCGATGAGATGTCCATGGAGGCCAGTGGAAAGGGCCTGTGCAGCCAGAACCCTGCAGGGCTAATGTCCCTGACTCGCTCTATTGAGAAGTCTCAGCTGCTTTTTCCTAAAGCACCAACAAATTAAATTGCTCAGACTACCCACTTATGAGCATCATAAATCCGCAATTACAGATGGATCCAAAAACTATATGGGTACCAACAGGTACCAAGGACCCTGGCATTGCCATGTCTAGGGTGTTTTGTTTTGTTTTACTCTTTTTTAAAAAAAAAATTTATTTATTTAAATTAGTTTCAAGTATACAGTACATCGGCTAGACGTCTATATAGTTCATAAAACGATCCCCTCAATGGCTCCCTCCCTCCCCCGGCCGTCCGCTTAGCCATCATATTCATGCTGGCTGCATCCCCCCTGCCGCGCTCCCTCTGCCCAACTATCAACTACTAATTCGTGCCCCTTTCATCAGTTCCTGCTCATTGGTTAATCCCAACAGGTCGACTCTGTGCACGAGGGTTTGAGGGATATTCCCAGAGAATCTAGAATCCCAGGAAGTCGCCACATTGCAAGAGATCTCTGGTTTGTGTGCTCCCTCCAGGGCCCTAACCCTCCTCTCATCGAGAGGAAAAACCCTGTCTGGTGTACTTTTTCAGCCCTACAGAACCTGCGGGGAGCGCCTGTCCCCTTTCTTCTCTATGGAAGCGGTGTGCGTACATCTTAGATAAAGGGGAGGATGGACGTCTGCAGGATTATCTGCCCACTGGGGTCTTTCCTGAGCAGTGAGTCATGGGGCAGCCAGCTCCCTCTGCAAATCATATCATT
>NW_006436814.1:1387771-1388625 GCF_000325575.1 Pteropus alecto
CACATCCAAAACTGAACCAGGCGACACGGGCCGTGGTCAGTGCCTCACCTCCTACCCCCGCCAACTCGCTGACCACACCCCGAAGGTGAATTTGGAAAATGCTGAGGCTCAGCACCCAGAAGAAGTGAGGAGACCTCTTTGCCCAGGAACTCCGTGTCTGGAGGTCAAGCCTCACGGCAGCTGTTTAATGGGTTGGCAGCAAGTACCTGTCTAGGCCATCTAATGGGGTGGGCCAGTCGTTTGCCAAATGCACAGTGAGCTGGATGCTTTGCTAAGTGACAACTGTGAGGAGAGAGACCGAGAACACATGAGTGAGGGTGGTTAGAAAAACGAGCACAAGAAAGAAGGACAGGCAGAAGGACCTGGAAGAGGGCGGTCTTTGCAAAAGTAAACGAAGAAGTGACAAGAGTTGACGCCGGCCGTGACGAGAGGGCCTGCCTCCATCTGCACGCTGCCACCACCGCACCGTACATCGGGGGTCGGTTTCGATTTCTCAGAAAAACAACTGGGAGCCAATAACGAGGACTACGAAAATATGTATGCTTTGACCTGGTAGTTGGACCTCTAAGAATATACCCCACGGAAGTGATGCCAGAGAAAAGGAGCAGCTCTACAAGAACAAACTTTAAAAAATGCATATATATTATATATATTAGTTATATATAATACGTATATGTGTGTGTGTGTGTCTGAATGTGTGAGTATACACATATTTCATCCTGGGTGAAATTATAGCGAGAAATAGAGTCAACCCGAATATCCAGAAATACTGGAATGACCAAGACTGAGATGTCATTAATGTGACCTGTTCCGTGGCCATGTAAAGGGATGAGAATGAGGTTTCTGCTAATATA
>NW_006436814.1:1390345-1416364 GCF_000325575.1 Pteropus alecto
AATTAAGAGCTAATGTGATCATCTCCCACTCAAATTGCTTAGTTGAGTCTCCTCTTTAGGTTGCTTTTTTGTTTTTTCCCAAGTCTGGCTTTAAGCATAAAAATATATTATTTTCAGGTAAAGCCACAATCACATTTAAAATTCCCAGCCTGCTTTGGATACATAAAAAGGTAGGTTAGTTTGTTCGCTACTGTATTAATGTGTGAAATGGCTAAATCAATCCTTCCGTATGATGTCTGAATAGGTTATTATAAGGTGCTTAGAGATTTGGCAGGCTAAGCCCCATCTTTCTTTCAAGATGTTAAGAAAATAAATGTAAATGCAGGAAACACTGCATGTGGGGCATCTGCTGTCCAACTTTGCAATTTGAATATCAGTATATTTAGGAAAAATCAGCCACAGGGACAAGGGCACAAGACTCACGCTGGAGCTGATTCTTCTTCTGAAGCTCCATTTAGCTACAGCTGATCCTAAGGGACTTAGGGCTGGATCGCATTCCAGTTTTCAACCCTGTGTTTTAGTTAAGACTTTTTTTTTTTTTTTTTTTTTGTCTTCTAGCAAAAAGCAACTTGACCTAGTTTGAACCAAGAGGGGAATTTATGAAAACATTCCTGGGGTATCTCACAGAACCCCAAGGCGGTGAGACTTCTCACAGAGCGCGAAATAGAACCTGGGGAAAAAATGGCCATCCGGCTCACTCTTGCTGTTTTCCTCTGTTTATTCCTGACTCTGCCTTTTCACTCTTCTCTGAAGGTTGGCTCGCTCTGCTGCTGCTTTCCCATGGGGGAGGTAGTCAGTCCAACTTCCGAGTTTGAAAATGTTCCTCAATTCCATCCTACACAGAGAAAATAGCCACATTCGCACTCAGATTTTACTGTCGTGTGGCTATCACATGGGTGCTCGTTCTTCATTTACGCTGCCTGTCTGTTTGCTTCGTTCCTGTTCTTGCTATGTGAATCCCGTACGCTTCATAGTTCACGTACGATGCTGAATAAATGTCTGTCTTGGGTATTTCTTTGATTTCCAATGTTCTCTTGTATTCCTTTAATGATCTCCTTTCTTCAGGATCGGTTTATTGTGTTTCATTCTGTTTCGTCTGGTTTTCGTGCTGCTTGTACCATTTTGAGGTCCTGTTAACCTTGCTTGTCTGTCTGGATGGGAGAGTGGCTTGAGTTGTTCCGAGGTTGCTGAGCAAGTTTTCTTGGCTGTTGCACATAAGATGTCTGTTTTCCTGCTCTTCCATAAAGAGAATGATCGGGAAATCTGTAGATGTGAGCAGGGTTCGACATTTGACAAACTTCACTTCAGAGTTGGCAAGGTGGGGTACCAGGTTGGGGGCTGGAAGGGTCTCTAATGAAAGCACAGAGGGGTCTTTAACCAGGGACAGCGACATCAACCCAGCAACCCTAATTCTCTTCAGGCTGAGCCCCATTTTGTCTTGCCTGTAAGTAAAGAACTGGGCTGCCTTCCCAGGGGTGATGGAGAAGAGAGTGGGGAGAAGCGTGGGTAAAGAAGCGATAGGGTCGCATAGCAAGTAGAACCTTGTACCCGCCAGCTGAGCGCGGAGTGCTTCCAGCTCTGCGGGGCGAGCGGGCCTCTCTGCTGTGCCCGCCTCCTGAGTCCTTTGGGCTCATGCATCCTCTCTCCTTTCTGTCTGTCAATAGGCCTCCAACCTCCCTTCATACTCCAGAGATTTGTTGAAATATTTTGTCTGCTGATGATTCTCTTCATATCCGTGGAGCTTTTCCTACATATGCCTTTGGAGTCTCAGGAGGGAGGAGAATTAAATATTTTGCTCCTTCTTCCATCTCGAACAGGAAAGTTCTGAGTCCTCATTTCAAATTCTGAGAGGGAGAGAATCTGATGGGTCCACCTCAGATGATGTGGTCTCCCCTGTTTCAATAAACGGGATGGAAAGAACTTGTGGAAGGATTAATTGCTGTCGTGAGCTGGAAGACTAGCCAAGGCTGCCGTTACATTAATTTTAAGGCTCTGGATATTTGTCGTGATATTTGTGGACTGTCTCTTTTTTTCTCTGCCTCCTTCTAACAGAGCATAGTCCCATGTAGCTCTCTCATTGTATCTTAAAGCAGGACTAGGTCCAGTGTGAGCTGGTAAATGTTGAATAACTGGCTCTCTGGGGGGCGGTGGTGGGGGGAGGAATTTCTGATACACGGCATTTTTGGATTACTGTGGTGTAAATTCTCCCATCATGGCTGATTTTAAAATAGTTTTATGACATCGTTGAACATGAAGTTGGAAAGAAATGCACAAATGTGACTCTTGCAAGTGTGTGCAAACCACCTCCAGCACTTCACTGACCAGGTGAAAACCTATTGTACAGTCCTAGCTAAAGCACGATCGACCAACACAATTGGTTAAATCCATTAAGATTCTTTGGTTACAAGGAACAGAACCCAAACACAGTTAGGTGAAGCAAAAAAAAAAATTATTGGAAAGAGCCTGGGATGTATCAATTCAAGGCAGAGCTGGAATGCCTAGGACTTGGGAAGCACCCAAGTTGCCGCGGTGACGGAAGAGCATTTTGGGGGGTTTCTCTCAGAGTTCTACCATTTTGTGACTTGACTCCTATTCCCAGTTTCTGACTCTGGTTGAAATTCCTGAGAGAGACTCAGGTGTCCTCACCTGCTGAAAAGTAGTTCTAATCTGAGGTAAGTGAAATTTAGCAAAAGCTTGGCTTCTAGGGGGTAGGATTTGCTCCATAATTTGTAGGGTTCAGTGCAAAACGAAAATGTAAGGCCCCTTGTTCAAAAATTATGAAGAATTTCAAGATGCTACAGCAGAGCATTAAACCAAGCGTAAGGCCCTTCTAAGCTTAGACCAAGTGAGGCCGCAGAGGTCATTCGCCCATGAACCTGGCCCTGGCTGGGGGCTCACTTCTGTGGTCAAATTGTGACTCTATCTTGGGTTCTGTCTTGAATTGCAACACATCTGAGGGGTGTTGTAAGGCGTTCATGGAGAGGCCATGTGGCAAGGCACTGAGGCTTGCCAGCCACCACATGAGTGAGCAGAAGTGGACAATCCCCTCTCCCTATCCCCAACTCCACCCCAGCAAGCCTTCAGATGACACTGCGGCCTGGGGACACTCTCAGCCTCCTGAGAGACCTTGAGGCAACTACACCTAGCTAATCTACGCCCGGATTTCTGACACACAGAAACTACAAGATAATAAATGTTTGCTGTTTTAAGCCACGAAGTTTTCGAAGGTTACTCTGCAGAAGATAAATGAAATGGCATTATTCATCACCTTTGACCTATTGCAATGTATCGTAACTTACAGATAGGCAGTTCAGTGAGTCTATAGTTTATAACATCTAGTTTTAACAAGTGGACAAGTGGTTTTAAAAGATTTCTGTGAAGAAGCTGGAGATTAAAATTAATGCTGATAATGCAAACAAACTGACCCCAAGAAAATGGCTCTTTATCAAACACATTTTTAAGGGAAAAAATGACAAGGACTAATCAGATCTGTCAAAATCCATATATTTTTGAAATATATGGATTTACATCCACTTGAAATAGTAGTACACGTATGAAAATTATAAATAAGTAAATATGCATGTATTTGTGTAAGCTTAAAAAGACTTCACTGATGGATTTCATAATCTAAAAACTTGGATATTGCTGTGTCTGTGCTGGGAATGAGGGTAGTGGAGGGCACCCAGACCCCTGTTCTGAGGCCACCTGGTTATATGTAGCAGAAGAGAGGGCAGTGGTCAGGCAGCCCAGGTGCAGCCTGGAGCGGTAGTTTGAGATGACAGGCCACTTAAAATAATCAAGAGACCTAGAAGCATTTCATGATAATGGGACTAGACTCCCCATAGTCACCGCGATGGAGACTCCGTATTCTTATTTGGATATTAAAGGGAAGAGTAATTCCAGAAGACTGGACGTTTGGGGGAACACTCAAATTATACATGCAATTAAAAAAATTTTTTTTGGTGTGATACATAATATTTGTTCAGAAAAAAATTTAAATACATCTGTACGATGTAACAAATAGTAATAAAGTGACTGTGGTAGCTGAGACTGTCACCAGCAGTCTAGAAGCTCCCCAGGGACCTTCCCCAGTCATATCCCTCTCCCTCTGCCCCAGAAGAGACTGTTCTGATTTGTCTAATCCTTACCTGGATGAACTTGATAGTTTTACCTCATTGGTATGTCTCCATAAATAATATAGTTTGGTTTTAGCTATTTTTAAATTTTATGTGACTGGAAATTATGCCCTATGTGTTCTTTCATCTTATATATTTTGTTAAATCCTAGATGAGAGTCACTTGTGCTACAAATAGTGGCATCTATTTCTATTGATATATGGTCTTCTTTGGATCAATATCCCAATTTATTTATCCATTCTTTGTGGAAGAATGTTTGGCTTGTTTCCAGTTTTGAGTTATTATAAGCAATTCTGCTGTAAACATTTTGGTACATATATCCTGGTGTACACACCCATGAGCTTCTCTAGGACATATGTAGCAGAAGAAACACTGAGTTATAAGCTGTGTACAACTTCAACTGTTTTGGACAATGCCACACTGGTCTCCAAAGCAGTTATACTAATTTATACCTCCCCTTCCCCCTCCTTGAAATGTATGAGACTTTGCCAATATTTGATATTGCAGACTTTTTCATTCTTGCCAGACTAATAGTACGTGTACGTTAGCTCTTCGTAGTTTTTTGTTTGTTTGTTTTTGGTTTTGTTTTTAGGCAAGGCAACCCTTGGTTGACCTCACAGATTGGAAGGACCTTGTCAGCTTAGAGTCTCTTTATTTTTTTTTTATTATGCCTACAGCATCTGGTCTTCCTAGGTGGTCTCCCATCCAAGTACTAACCAGGCCCGACCGTGCTTAGCTTCTGAGATCAGGCGGGATCAGGCTTGATCAGGGTAGCTCTTCGTAGTTTTAATTTGCATTTACCTCATTACTAATAAAATTCTTTTACACATATATATTGGTCATTTGGATTTCTTCTTTGATAATTTATTAGACTTTGTCCATTTTTCTATTGGATTGAGTTTTTCTTATTGATAGGGAATAGTTTTTTAATTGTCTCTATTTATTGTCAATTAATATTATAAACACATAACATTCATATCTTCTTCCACCCTACAGTTTTACCCTTTATTATTTTTATGGTATCCTTTGATGAACAGAAATTTTTAATTTTAATGTAGTCAATTTCAAACATCTTTCATTTCTGAATCTTGATTAAAAAGATATTGCATATATTTTTATATGAGGATATTCTATATTATCTAAAATCTTATAGTTTACCTTTCACACTTAGATCTATAATCTACCTGGAATTCATCATTGAAAAAACATTTCTCCCCTCACTGATCTGCCATGCACCAAATATCAAGTGTCCACACATATATACATCCTTTCTTTGTCCTCTCTATTCTGCTCCATTGATCTGTTGTCTCTACTATAACTCAAAACGAATCTGGTAGAGAAAGTCCCCCTATTTCATTGTTTGTCTTCAAGAGAGTCACATATTCTTAAAATTATCATCAAATTTTAGATTCAATTTGTCATATTCTACAAAGAACTTGCTGTGATTTTGACTAGGATTAAGACTATGTGGAGTCCACAAATCAGTTTGAGAAAATTAGAATCTTTCCAGTATTGGGTCTTCCCATCCATGAATATGGTATATTTCTCAATGTATTTAGATTTTACTTAATATCTGTCAGTACGATTTAAAACTTTTGTCCATTGAGGTTTTGCATATCTTTAAATATATATTTATTAATTGCTCCAGTGTTAATATATTTTGTTGCTCATTTATAGGAATACAGCTGGGTTTTATATATCGCTATTGTACCCAGCTATCTTTGTAAAGTCCCTTATTAATTCTGATAATTTATTTGTAGTTTATTTTGTATTTTCTCTATGAACATATTCTTACCTTTCCACTCCCCTTCCTTGCTTTAGTCCACTTTCTAGAGCCTCTGGTATAATATTCAATGTTATAATTTTTATGCAAGAATCTTAAACCTTTGTGATACTGTAAACTCAATGAGGAATGAGTCTTTGCTCAAAAGGGGTGTTCAATAAGCATTTGTTGAGTGAATAATTGAATGAATGAGCTATTCCATTATCCAGATAGCTAGTCATAACAGAAATCATGGAGGCAGGGGACAAGTTGAAAAAGTAGGTTAAGAATCAAAGTCAGAACCTACAGGACAAAATATACACCAGATGAAGATGCAGAATGCATAGATTAGCCTAGTAGATGGACCTAAGCTGGGTATAGAAAGAGGGAGAATAATTTTCTCATGCCTCAGGCATAGTGCTAGACACTTTAAAATTAATAATTCTCCTCCCCCAAACAAATTCCTTTTTTCTTAGGAGTGTGTTATTGTGCTTCTATTACTCTTGTCGTGAAGCTCAAATCTTATCTGCTCCTGCCCACCTCTGCTCCAGATCTGCTCCTGCCCACCTCTCCAGCCTGGTCTTAAGACATTCTTAAGGAAGTAAGACACTCATACTCACCTCGTTATGTCTCAGTCTCTCCTGCTTCTTTTCACTGTCTGGCAAAGTCCGAGCTTCCTCTCCTATTAGTGCTTTGAATATCTTCTTCCTGAAATGCTTTTTCCACCATCCCTCCTCCTGGCTGGCCTCAACTACCAATCTGCTCGATGTCACTTTCTCAAAGAAGCCTATCCTTATTTTCACCACATAGCTTAGCTCCCTCCAAAATATATTCTTAAAGCTCCTATATTTTTCCTTAAAGCTTTTCCTTTGGTCTTTTCTTTAAAGACCAAAACAAAAACTTAATTCCTGTGGTCTTTTTGTTTGTTTCCTATACATTTTATTTTATTTTATTTTTGTTTTGTTTACTTAAAAAATTTTAATCATTTTTTTAATTTTTTAATTACAGTTGACATACAATATTATATATTGCTTTCAGGTGTATAACATAGTAATTAGACATTTATGTAACTTAGGCAGTGATTATCCCGATAAGTCTAGTGCCCATCTGACACCATACATAGTTATTACAATGTTATTGACTATATTCTCTATGTTATACTTTACATTCTTATGACTATTTTGTAACTACCAATTTGTACCTGTTAACCCCTTCCCTGCCCTTCTCCCATTCCCTCAACCCCCTGTTCTTATCTGGCAACCATTAAAATGTTCTCTGTATCTATGAGTCCGTTTCTGTTTTATTTGTTCATTTATTCTGTTTTTTAGATTCCACATATAAGTGAAATCATATGATATTTGTCTGTCTCTGTATTTCACTTAGCATAATACCCTCTAGGTCCATCCACGTTGTTGCAGATGGCAAGATTTCATTCTTTTTTATGGCCTAGTAATATTCCATTGCATATTTGTACCACTTCTTTATTTAATCATCATCCAGTGGACTCTTAGGATGCTTCCGTATCTACACTCAGGGTGCCTCCATATCTTGGCTATTGTAAATAATGCTGCAATGAACATATGGATGCATATGTCTTTTCAAATTAGTATTTTGGGTTTCTTAGGATAAACACCCAGAAGTAGGATTACTGGGTCCTTCTTTATCTCTTTCTATAGCGTTTGTTTTAAAGTCTATTTTGTCTGGTATAAGTTCTGCTTTCGGCTTTTTTTTTTTTTCTTTCGTGAGATATCTTTTTCCATCCTTTTACTTTCAGTCTATACATGTCTTTCGATCTGAAGTGAGTCTCATGTAGGCAGCATAGGTAAAGGTCTTGTTTTCTTATCCATTCAGCCACCCTAGTCTTTTGATTGGAGCATTTAATCCATTTATATTTAAAGTAATTGTTAATAAATATATAGTTATTGCCATTTGTAATTCATATTTTTAATCTTTTTTCTTAAAGAAGTCCCTTTAATATTTCTTATAATAATTCCTGTTATTTTTGATTAATGTCTCCCAACTAGATTGTAAACTCCAAAAGGTTGGCGCTTGTATCCAGCTCGTTCACTGCTGGACTCCCCAGCCCCTGGAAGCATCTGGCACACACAGCTGGGTACCAGTTACTCCCCAGCTACAGACTGTAGATCTCTGCTATTGATTCTCCTTCATGCCTCCAACTCTGAGTCTTTCCTATTGCTCCCAGGTGTTCCCAGATGCCCCTCATTGCTCCCTGTGTCCTCACAGCCCTGTGTCCTTAATTCTATGATGCCACTTAACCATGCTGAACCCTGTTTACTTCCCCCGCTAGATTGCGGTCTTTTAAAATTCACCTTTATGCTCTCAGCACCTGCTCAGGGGCCAGACACAGAGTAGGTAAGTGAATGAATAAATGCAAATGAATAATAAATACTAAATGAATTGCCTATGTGTACACGACAAATATTTGAGAGTTTCTTACCGCAGGACGGTCTCTTAAACAAAGCTAACTAATTGCAAGTTCTTTATGATTATTTAAATTAGTCTCCCTTTGAGATGATCTAAGGTAGAAACACCTTATACTGAATTATGGACAGCAGTGAATGCTGTTACAGAGAGGGTCTGATGGAGGATGTGCCTGTGTGGATGTGTATGTAATATAATACATATATTTTTTTCCTTTCTAAAAAAACTTTCAAAAATAAAGAAAATGTCAAAGCCTTTTAAAGGGCGTGATCACGCTGAGTAATACAACCCTTCCTTGGTTTTTACATTAGTTCAGTATGAGATGTTTTTATGGCTCTTGCTAAAAATAAAAGACATTTCAGAGTTTCTCAGTAAATGAAGCACTGCAGACTTTTCAGTTGTGTTGTTTCCCCTTAAAATTAATATAATTAATTAAAATCCAATGTTAGTCTGATTTACAATCTGTGAGTCAATGAGTCACAGAATCTTATGCTAATAGGGCAATTCAGCTTTCTGAGCCCTTGACAAAATACTGTGTCCCAGCGAAGGGACAAGCAAAACAGAGTGACAGAGAGACCTAGAGAGAAAGGCCTTTTTAACCTGGCCGTGGTGTGTCTATATTGTGTTTGGAATAGTGTATTTTTATTGTGTCTGAGGATAATTTGGAAAGACAACTGCTTTTATCAAGTGCAAGAAATCAGTTTAACTGAATTTAAATGTAATTACGGCAGCAGCTGGTGAAGGCTAATTTCTGTTCAGCCTGGTTTCCCAGGATCTGTACCCCATTCTGTTCCCGGGGAAGGGATCAGGTTTTAAGCTTAACATCACAGATGCCAGCCTTCCAGGCTGGTCCTGGCCTGCGGTCAGAGCTAGGAGCCACCCAGGTGATTTCCCCCTCACCCACTTTTACTCTCACTCACTCTTCCCCCTTCCTTTCAAAAGAGACCACCAGGTGTGCGTGTCATGTCGACATTACTTCGAAAGGCTAGGACTCTTTTAGGGTCCATTCTGACGGGATCTCTGTCCGGATGGCATCTGATTGGGTACCCAGGGTTCTTAGCTGCTTCTCCTGGTTGAGGATGGTGGATCCTATGTGATAAGGAAGATTGTTCGCTTCGAGAACAGGGAAGTTCTGAAATGTCACATACCTGGGCCAGGTTGCTTACTTTATAGATGGAAAGCAAGACCCTAGGAGGGAGGTAGTCTGACTGCCAGAAGAGTGTTTCTTCCACCACCACCATCATGACCACGCCTCAAACATGTCTGGTCTACGGCCACGCCACCCAGAACAAGCCCGAGCCTGTCGGAAGCTAAGCAGGGTTGGGCCTGGTTAGTACTTGGGTGGGAGACCACCTAGGAAGACCAGGTGCTGTAGGTGTAAAAAAAATAATAATAAAATAAAAGTAAAATTTAAAAACTAAAAATAATAATAAGGGATTGTAAGCTGACAAAATCCTTGCAATCTGTGAGATCGACCAAGGGTTGCCTTACCTATAAAAATAAAAAATGTCTGGGCCGTTCTTTCCACATAACATTGAGAGTACCCCCCCCCCAATCAGGCCAGTACGCACGTCGCGAGGATCCCCTCGCGTGTGCTAAGCTGTACGTACCAGGGACCCGTGTTTGGGTCTTTTCATTTGACCCTCCCAGGATTTCCTACCTTCGGGTCAAGGTTTCACCATTCTTAAAATACCAACCCTTCTGCAGCATGTAAGACTCTCCATCATGTGCACCCCAGTGCAAAGGAATGTGTAAAATTACTTATAGGAGAAGAGGTTTTCATAGGGAAGAGGGAAGAAAGAAAGAGATAAGGAAACCAGAAAGCTGGGGCGGCTTTGAGGAAGCCAAGCGGAGGAAGAAAGGTGGGCGGAGACCCGGGCTGAGACACCAGGGCAGCCTCCCCGCCCACTCCCCATCTCGTGTCGGGTTATGCTCAGTGCACCCGTGCTGCCTGTGAAGCCACAGCCTCCCAGGGGTCACCTGGCTCCGGGTCTGAACTGTGGCTCTGCCCAGCTTGGGTTTCCTTTCTCCTGGGCAACCTTCCTGGAGCCTCCACGTGTTTGAAACGCTGTGTGAGGATTCTGGGCTTATCTCTCGGAGAACGCCCAGACCAGGGCGTCCAACCTCAGGCCCCGAGGGGCCCAAAGAGGTTATTGAGTTCCCCGTTGCTCCAAATGTGATCCTCCAACCAGCAGCTTGCACCCCAAGTTTCCCGGTAATTGTCAGACTGCCTGACATGACCTGGGGCGGGGCTCTGAGCTCTAACAGAAGCTGCCTGGCCAGAGAACATTCTCCAAGGCTGTCACCTGGCCGGACCTGTCTTCACCCTCATCCCGCCTTATCTGTGCATCTGTCCTTCAGCTTGCACACAGGGCCTCTCTGCCCATTCTCGCCCACTTGCTGGCACCTCACTGGGGTCAGAGTCTGGCCACCTCCCAGCAGCAACCCCCTCCACCACACACACACACACACACACACACACACACACACACACGCACACACACACACCTCAGCCCTCCTTGAAGACTCCTCAGGCTCCTGCAGCTCCGGCATCTCCAGCGTCCTACCTCTCGTCTACCGCGTACAACTCTCTTCAGTCGTCTATCGCAGTAGGACAATACCCGAGGGGTCCTCAGATTGTCCCATTTTTAGTATTATTCCTGGATTGACCAACACCTATAAAGGTTGGTCACCTCAGGCCCCGAGTCAGCACTTATTCTCCAGAGACCTAAAGATGTTTTGTGTGTGTGTGCGTGTGAAAAACAAAGGAATGGTGTCACAGGACTAAGAATCAACTCTTTATCCTAAGCCAGATTCCCCACCTCGTTTTCGAAGGTCTGTTGCCTACAATTTGAAGTGCAGATCAGATGAAATTCACAATTCCCTCGATGGGGACTTGCCCACCCTTTTTCTCTACCGTGATTTGCATATCACAGAGGCTTTCTCAAATTATTGGCAGGGACGGGAGGGGAAGAGGGATCCCAAAATGTAGGCAAATGTTAATAAACCTTAACAAAATCTGCAGGTGGCAATCCCATCATAAACCGTAGCACTCACTGGTGCCTGAACTCCTGCAGGGTGGGTTCAGCCCAAGTAACTGTAAGGTCCTCGTCAGTCCTGATCCTGATGCTGTCTGCAGCACCCGCCAGTCACTGAGAAGTTCAAGGCTCTTGTGCGGCTGGAAAGGGCTGGAAGGCAGATCCTCCTGGACTTCTTCCTTTTCTTGTTCCAGCCACTGAGCTGAATCCCGCCAGAAGAGCTTGTAGCCGCTGTCGGAAGGTTCTGCTCCCTCCTCCCTCCTCCCTCCACACCCGCCCTGCTCTTTTCTGGGCCATCATTTTTATATAAAACTGTCTTTCTTTGTAAAGTCGTTTAGTTCAACCCCCGCTAAATCCATTACGACCCACATTCCTTTAATAAGCAGCACACGAGAAAACAGATGGTGGGGGTGAGGGCCCGAGCTGGGCGTGGGGGGCATGGAATGAGGGTCACAGCATGACAGTGAGACACCTCAGGGTCAGCTGGAAGATTTGGCTGGTAAATGAACTTCAGGTTCAGCCCTCAAAGGCCAGCAGGTGGCTGGGCTCCTGCACAGGGCTGGACAGGAGGAGCTCTTTAGGACCAGACGAGAAAGAGTTTTGTTTTCTGAGCATCGACTTGCAGCTCGGCCCATGTGAGGGCTGTTCACCGAGGTGTCTCTGCCAGGTGGTAGATTTCTCCCGTTGTCCTGTAACTTGGCTTGGAGCGGAAGATGACCCATGTCACCTGGCGCCCTGATAACGGAGAGCAAATTCCAGCAAAAAGTGCCCATGCCTGGGCTGGCCATTCTCGTGCCCAGCAGGCAGCTCCCTGCCATCTGGCCACCTCAGAGAGAGCTCAGCCGCTCTGCTCCTCGCCCACCTGGCTTCAGCTGCTTCCCAGCCCCAGTGACAGGGACAGCGTGGCCAACACTGGGCACAGATCGGGTTCTGATTTACCTGCTCTCCTGCTCCAGGGACCTGGGGACCAGGTCCCCTAGTGCTGTCGTGCCCTAGTTTTCCGCAGAAGTGATGCCCTGTCCCTTGGGATAAGCAATCTTTCGATCTTATTTGCAAATATTTAAAAATCCAAAGTACGAATGCATTTGTGGTATTCGGAGCACTGATGTTAGTCAGGGGATCTCAGTAGAGATTTCCTAAGGCATTAGGTGTAGAAAATAAGCACTGAATAGATGGGAATTTCAGGGTAAAGTGTAGGTACCACACACGCATCTAGATGGTCTCTTATTCTAATGTTACAAAGTAACATTATGTAAACATTATGTTACAAAGAGGAAGTCAGCAAAAGATCATTCTGAGGACCTAGGTAGCAAGCGATTTGTCATAATATTGTCATGCTTCTTAGAGGGGGGCTTTAAATACAGCCCGCTAATAGCTTGATGATTGTACATATCTGAGCACTTTATTGGTTTATTTACACACTGACTTATTTCACACATGGGTTTCATAAATATATATGATAAATTGTGAAAATATATAGGAACACACATAAAAATCAGAGACAGGACATTAAGGATGGGAGGGAAAAATCACAGCATGACAATGAGACACCTCAGGGTCAGCTGGGGTGCCCTCTAGGTATTATGGCAAGATTTTGTTATTTTATGGCTGGATCATAGGGTTACTCAGATAATAGGGTTGAGCCTCTAGTTGGGGACAGATGACTTTTCACTAGTGTTGGTGGCATTAATCAGCATCTGTAGGAGCAGGGTGCTGGCTCTGCATGGGGGACGAGCTGTTCTGCCTTCAAGAAGCTCAGGGCTTCGGGGCAAACGAAAGGGATTTCTCCTTTGGGTCCTGATCCAAACAGGATTCTGACACAAATTCTCAGGGAAAGAAGGCTAAGATCAGCAATGGGACTCGTGGCAGGTGAGAGGCTGGTACCCATGGGGAGCCTGCGGGGACCGACTCCAGCAGCTGAGCTGCACTGTGCCGTGCTCTCTCCTCTGCTCCCTGGTGCGGGTCCGGCTGCGAAGTCCCTCCCCGGGGACCTCGGGGGTCTACACAGAGCAGCACCCCTAAACTGCCCCTTTCCACCTTGCCCTTGTCTGTAAAATGCTCAGCATTAGTAGCACGGCCGATGGTCGAAGCGCCTCTTATTTTAATGTTTAGGAAACTTGCTAAGTTCCTGCATGGATGTGTTTATCTGATGAATTCACTTGAAAACTGTCCCCCCGACAAAGGTTCGCTGTCTGATGCAAGGGCCACATCTTCCCACATGTAAGTTTTGGCATCTCCAGGAGCAGCGGAGTGAGCGGGAACCTCAGAAAGGGGATGCGGAGAAGCAGAACGGGGAGCTCGGAAGGACCGATTCCCCGCCTCATGATTTTGTCGACGCTGATGTGCTGACGACAAAGCCCTCTAGATCAATCTTTTTTTTCTTACAATCTCCTTTTTTGGGAGCTATCTCTTTTTTTTATTGAATTATTGTTGACATACAATATTATATTCGTTTCAGGTGTATGACGTGGTGATTCGATACTTTTAGACATTACGAAATGATCACCCCTAGATAAATCTAGTACCCATCTGTCACCATACGAGGTTATTACGATGGTATTGGCTGTATCCTCTACGCTGCACATTAACTCCCCGTGACTTACTCATTTTATAGCTGGAAGTTTGTACCTCTCACTCCCCATCACCGAGTTTGCCCTTCCCCCTACTCTCCTCTCCTCTGGCAACCCCAGTTAATTTTTTGTATCTATAAATCTGTTTTTATTTTGTTTAGTTTGTTCATTTGTTTTGCTTTTCAGATTTCACAAATAAGTGAAATTATGCAGTATTTGTCTTTCTCTGTCTGACTTATTTCATTAGCATAATGCCCTCTAGGTATTATGGCAAGATTTTATTATTTTATGGCTGACTAATATTTCATTGTATATAAGTACCACCTCTTCTTATCCCTTTATCTATTGATGAACACTTAGGTCACTTCCATATCTTGTATATTGTAGATAATGCCACAATAAACATAAGGGTGCCTATATCTTTTCAAATTAGTGTTTTCATGTTCTTTGGATAAATACCTAGAAGTAGAATTGCTGCATCGTGTGGTAATTCTATTTTTAATTATTTGAGGGACCTCCATACTGTTTTTCATGGTGGCTGCACCAAATTACAATCCCACCAACAGTATACAAGAGTTTCCTTTTCTCCACATCCTTGCCAACACTTGTTATTTCTTGTCTTTTTACAATAGTCATTTTGACAGGTGTGAGGTGATATTCCATTGTGGTTTTGATTTGCATTTTCCTGACGATTAGTGATGTTGAGCATCTTTTTGTGTGCCTGTTGGCCATCTGTTTGTCTTCTTTGGGAAAATATCTATTCAGGTCTTCTGCTCATTTTATGATCAGCTTGTTTGTTTTTTTGATATTGAGTTTTATAAGTTCTTCGTGTGTTTTGGATACCGACCTCTTATCGGCTATATCATTTACAAATATCTTCTTCCATAGTAGGTTACCTTTTTTGTTGATGGTTTCTTTCTCTGTGCGAAAGCCTTTTAGTTTGATGTAGTCTCATTGGTACATTTTTGCTTTTGTTGCCTTTGCCTAAGGAGACCTATCGAAAAAAAATATTAAGACCCACGTCAAAGAGTTTACTGCATATGTTTTCATCTGGGAGTTTTACGGCTTCGGGTTTTACATTTAAGTCTTTAATCCATTTGAGTTTATTTTGGTATATGGTATAAGAAAATGGTCCAGTTTCATTCTTTTGCATGTACTTGTCCAGTTTTCCCAATACCATTTATTGAAGAGGCTGTCTTTTGCCCCATTTTATATTCTTGCTTCCTTTGTCATAAATGCCCGTAAAGCCTGGGTTTATTTCTGGGCTTTCTATTCTGTTCCGTTGAGCAAGATCAATTTTTGTCCTCACTTAAGCAGAGTTAATACTATTCCATTTTCTATTTGTGCATTTGATTGGCTTTTCCCAAATAAAATAATCCAGATTTGGTTTAAGCTCTATCTCTAGGAAATTTTGGAAATAAAAAATTTTATTTTGGCACTCTAGCCTAATCATGAATTTCTTTTGGTAGATTCCTCCTATTCCTAAGCACCCAGAGGTCTCAAATCATTGATTGTCAATCTCTCCCTGTAATAGACCTTAATAGGTTTCATTATTATTTTCCTATCGCAATAGTAATTAATTAAATTAGCTAAGTGTGACTGTCAATCTTTATTTACAAAAATAGAGAAAAAATTAAGAAAAAAATGTATTTCTAGATCTAACTCTATACTTTTCTAGCTAATATTTAATTACTTTATTATAGTACTGCTAGACTATTTTTTAGTATTATATTACTCAGGATTTTTCTTTTGGGGTTAAAATCCTTTTGGAGGACAATAAGTTCTAGCTCCAGCTCTGTCCCCAGAGTCTGTCACTTCTCTTTCAGTTGGGAGTTTTTGTCTGTCTCTGGGTCCGAATCCTGCAGACCAGGGGTCAGTGAGTGCAAGGGCCAGGAACACAGGCTTCGTCATCAGAGAGAGCCGAGTTCGAATTCTGGCACAACCACTCAGTTACTGTCTTGATTTTCTCATGTGTAAAAAGAGAGATTCAGAGCATCTAATTCATAGGCATTTTATAAGGATTTAAAAAAATAATAATAACGTAAAAGGCTTAGCAGGGTACCTGCCATGTAACGTTTAAAATGGTCATCACTATCACCAACTTCACATTTTCCTTCTATCATCAATTCTTACAACTCTTTCAAGAATGAGCCACAATTTTCCTTTAAATTTCTCATCATCCGTGGAAAGCTGTCCCCGTGAATAGGTGATGGGATGTGGGTCTATCTCGGCTGTCAGTCCTGGTTCAGCCACCTTGGACAATTTTCTTGTCATCTTGGACAGTTTTCTCCAAGCCCCATCTCTTCATCTGGAAAGTGGCGACGGCAGCTGCTTCCTCACGGGGCTACTGTGATGGTGGGTAAAACATATTGAGGTTCGCTGAAGATTGGTTTCTCACACCCTGAATCACTTCTTCTTTCCCTGAGACAAAATAATAGAAGAAATCACATCCAAATGAGATGCCACACATCGACCTAAAAACCTCGTAATGGCATAGGCAAAATATTTAGTCTCATTTCATCAGACTCTATTGTCTTCAGGCTCTGCTAGTTCACAATAGGTATTAATCACTTAATCATACAAGCTAATTCATACTCATCTGTTAATCAGTTAATGGTTCTTCCATAGGCATTTACATAATGTCTTCAGCCAGAAAAAAAAAACGCTATCTCCCGTAAGCTCCTAGACTCACGCAGTGCCTCTGTGGTGAGCCGTCCCCACCTTTGGGTGAATCTTCTCCCATAATCCCCCAACAGCAGCCTACCCTGCCTGGGCCTGGGCCTGGGTTGGCTTGACTTGACGAGATCGATTCCCATTTGTTTGCCCACATCTGCCGAATTGCCTGCCCTTTGTTGGCTGGGTTTCTTCCCATGCCCAGAGGCACAGTACAATGCACTCCCTGGCTGTAGTCAGTGCATAGCTAGACAAGGGCCCACGTGTCCTATGAGTGGGCTGGGGCTAGAGGAAGAGACAGCAAGGAGGAAGGTAACTTACGTCTTCCAAACCTGGACACTTCTATCTGAGACAAATGCAAATCTGGATAGGACGATACTGGAACAATGGCATAAACCAAAACAGATGGTCACTCTAGTGAGGAGACTATGTTCCTTGTAGAACAACTCTGAGAATCAAAATTAAATGACTTATTGCCATTGCATATTATGGCCAAAACATTGGTGACAGCACCTCTTCAGGACTCAGGGTGCCCGAGCTGCACTGTTGTGATTGTGTAGACATGTCGCTGTCTGCACCTGGGTGGCAGCTCAGCTTTGGTCAGTCACAGGGGAAGGAGTAGTAACTCTTTCAATGACAGAGGCTTGCTCAGTTCATTATCCAATCATCTCATTTTTAGACAACAGTTCTGGAATCAAGCCCCATCGTGTTTTGAAGGAGGAAAGGTGGATGGAATCTAAAAGAAGGTTAAGTCAAAGACTGACAGAGAGAGCAGACAATGATTGAAAGGAAATGTAGGTGAACCTCTGAGAGGTTTAGTGATTCTGCTTATATTAAAACATAAACTTCAGATTAGTGTTGGGGCTTGGATGTTTGGCTATAGCACACATTTGGAAAAAGTCGATCTGTCAGAGCAACCACTGCACTTGAAGCATGTCTGCACCGAATAATGTTGATATGAGGTGACTCAGGAAATGCTTTAAAATGGGTTTGGATTGGGAAAGCTAAGGACTTCCACTGCCAAGGTCAGACCCTGAAGGGTTAATCCAGAGATTCACACGGTCCTTAGATTTGGAGTTGCTGCTGCTGCTGCTGCTGCTGTGGGGGCCACAGAGCAGGTAGCCCAGGGCCTGGTTTGGGCTCTGAGCATTTCCAGCACACTGGCTGGGGAAGCAGGCTTTGGGTTCCAAGGATGGACGCCTCCATGGCTAGCCATCTGGTTAGAGCTCATCACGTTAGTGTGGGATGCAGACAAGGAACATACTTAGAGGCAGAATCAATAATCTGGCAAAGAGGAGGAAGTTCACAGCTTCACAAATGAGCTCCTTAACATTAATTAATTTATTCATTAATTCAATAATAATTTATTAAGGGTATATTACATGACAAGCCATGTGGAGAGATTAGTTAGAAAATGGAAGAGAGGAAAGATATTATTACAAAGATGTATAAAGATATAACCCCTTCCTCTCTTCATGAAACCCATCCTGGGGGAGCAGCACAGCCATGCGGACATACACTTAGAATACCTTTAATAAATACTGGTTTTGTAAGTGCATATGGAGTATGACGAGATTATAGAGGACTGCGCAATTATCCGAGGACTTCTATTAAGGCTTCGCAGACGAAATGGTATTAGGGCTGCATCTTGAAAAGGGACTGGGAATTTTAAAGGAATGAGAAAAGGAGGGAGCGACAGACTAAAATCAGACAGACCTACGTTCGAGCCCTAGATCTAATAGTATAACCTCAGGTTTATTATTTAGCCTTGGTGGGCTTCTGTTTCTCCATCTGCAAAACGGAAATAGTAATGCCTGCCTTGCGGAAGTGTTATAATAGTTAGATAACTTATGGGAGACAGTGCATAATGAGCCAATATTGTCTTAGGTGAAGGGGAAGCCAGCATCCTTCAGGCTTCTCTGTAATTGTTCTGCCCCAGGGCTCTCTGTGAGTCTGCCTCACAGGTGGCTTCGGCTCACTCTTCCTCATTCTCTCTCCTCTTCTGAGAGTCACCACACAATTTCCATGGTTCCTATCTTCAGCTCAGCCATATGCATCCCTCCTGATTCTTCAGCAGCCTGGTCTATTCTGAGATCCATTGAAAGTCATTTCTATCATTTCTCCTGCAGGTGCGTTCTAGTCTAAAAATACCCAACAACAAAAATTCAAATATGCAAACAAAGAAATGACAGTGATCTTGACGATACCAAGGATTCATCAATCTCTAGACTTCAGTTTCTTCAAGAGTTAATTGGGAATAATAATAGTACCAACTTTATAGAATTAAGTGATAATTACATGCAGCACATAGTAAGTGCTCAAATATGTTAACCGTTGTCAGCTTTACAAAGTAATTTACCATTCAATACACTTGAGCACTTACTATGTGCGAAGTTCGAAAGAATGCCTTCACAAACACATAATTACCTTCAACTTTTAAGGCAGATATATTCTGCATAGAAGAAAGCACAAACATATGGGAGCAGGGTAATTTAATCATCACCTAATTAGCCAAATTATTTAAAATAAGCTTCACAATGAGGAAGAAAACATTCTCACTTCTAAATGCCGGAAGCCGCGTCTTCCCGTAATTCTCTCTCATGGAAAACTGTGAGCGGACTGACTCTTGGCTCAGTGCTGAAGCTTCCTCCCCACTGCATTCAGACCTCACTGATTCTAGTCATTTCCTTTCTTTGTCATTAGATGAGACAAGGACTGCTTCTGCCATCGTTCCTCATTCACTTCGTGTCTCCCCTAGTGGAGACTGCTCTTTGTGTGGATGGATGTGCCTGAGACAGTAATGATAAGAGCTAATATTGATTAAAACTTAGTACGAGGCAGAGACTATTTAAGCATTTCACATTCAACCTTCCCAATGACCCTATGAGATGATACCATTCGAGTCTCCATTCAGTGGGAGGAGCAGAGATCTGAGGGGTTAAGTAACCTGCCCAATATCTCTCTGCTGGTAGGTGGTGTGCCCAAGATCCACGCCCAGGTGCTGCTGGCTTCCCTAAGAACAAGAAAGTCCAAGGGTGGTAGAAAACTTGGAGATCGGAGGAGGCAGCTGCTGTGCGCTAAGCCAGTTCTTTCCTTTTGTCTTCCAATTAACCCAAAGTTTCTCTTACGGAATCTAGATGAACCTATTTCCAGATTCTCCAGTGGTAAAACGATGGACTCCCAAGCCAGGTACTTAAATGTTCAATAAAAGTTTTCTCTAAACATCTGACTGATTAAAAAAAAATCATTTAGGATAAAAAGGCCAGAGAAAGTTAATTCGAGGAGTAAAAGATACCATGATCTTTGAAGATGAATCAAAAAGGGAAAATTCTGTAACACTGAGAAAGCTCGCCAATTGAGACCGGAGTGCAGGAAGACCAGCGGGAAAGTTCTAGAGAGATTAAAGCAATCAATAGACAACGAGACTAGATGATTTGTAAAGACCTTTCTAAACTCAAAGATGACATTACTCGATCAGTAGTACGATTTTTCAAATTCCCAGTTTTACTGCTTTTGGTTTCATGGAATAATTCACAGTAGATCGGCTCGGTTTTTTGTGCCTCCATCTGCTTCCCAAACGTTTCCACATCCAACTAAAGCCCCACCAATGTGCCACGTCCGGTCCGATACTGGAACTCACTTTCCCTTTGATCCCATTTCCAGGGTGAAGAGCCCCTGATAACTAACAGTTCTCCCCTCGCTACAGGTACCAGGGTTACGATTCTTCTGCACGTGGTACATCCCAAGCCTCCCGTTGGCTCTGCGCACAGAACCATTTGTAACACGGAGCAGACACGTGATTCGCGTGTGCTTTGCACACAGAGGAAACAGATCACTTCCTGTGTAAACATCAAAAGCTCCCTTCCTAGCCACCCTGAGAGCAGTTTTCCAGCAGTTCTCCCTTAGGTTAGCCTTGGGATATTCTAGAAATCTATTTATAATTCCGGCAGCAGCCTCGGGATTTATGGAGTCTCCACCAAATTCAAGCGGCTGAGGAAGCACCGATTCTCTGGAGCTGGCCGATCTTTGCCAAATTCTTCCAACACTTCCTAAGACTTTCCAGAGCCAGGGCCGGTCAAGCCTTCTGTCCGCTGTGGAGAGGCGGCGCCCCGGGTCCAGCCTCAGTGCCGGCCACCGGGCAGCCCCTGAGCCTGTGCGCCCAGGCCCTCGGCGCTGGCACGCCCGCATCTCCCTGGGGCACGGGGGAGGCCCGCAGAAAACACTCCGCCGAACACTGCATCAGCAAGTCCCGTCATGCGTGGACACAGAGAGAAAGCAGCGGAGTTGAAGGAATAGGCACCTCCCTGACCGTGGACGTGGGGAACAAGTGCGAACCCCGACCACAGCGCCCTCTACCTTCTCCGGGCTTCAGTGCATTCCCGACACCTAAGCCCAGAGCTTCGGCTTTGACTCAAAGTCATCTCAGGCCTCTCATTTATGGTACAAACTCTGCTTTGTTGTTCTAAAAACTAAATTAGCCCCTCACCAAGGAAAACCTCAGCATACACTGGTGAGAGCTAAGTTTAAGCGTCATACTCTGCCAAACTCCTTCCTCAACTAAACAGTCGTAGGAAAAGAAGTGAAAAGAGATATGATTCGTGCTTAGCCTCTCCCAGGGGGTGCTGGGATTTTAATTGACACATCAAGACGGTAATTACTTCAATCCACTGCAAACCTAGAGTCTTGATTCCGCTTCCTTTCAGCCAACGAGACACCTATTCATTTCTTCTCTTGTCCATCAAAACAGGCACCACATCCAAGACATTGCCCAATTCAAATCCTGTAATTCCCACTAAGTCTATCATAACCTTCCAAAATAAGCTTGTTAGTTTAAAATAGTCTTGTAAATAGCACTCACCATCTCACGCAGAGCAAATAATGATTTATACCTGAAAAAAAAAGGAAAACTGTCAGCTTTGGGCTCATCCCAGAGGAAAGAATGATGTATTTTATGGGCTACTGTTTTAGTAATGTTTACTTAAAAACATAAATTTCTATCTTTTTTTATTACAAGAATGAAACATGACCATGAGGGAAAATTTAGAAAATACGGCTAAGCAGAAGAAAATGAAATTAAATAAGCTATAACTCTTCAATGGCGAGTTAACTTTTGGTACTGTTTCGGTTTGTATTCTTCCAGATTCCTCTTTCATTCTCTAGTTCATCTTCAAAATGGGGTCATAATGCCCACAATCCTTATTTGCGAGGCCATTCTAGAGGGTGAAATATGTGTCAAGAAATAACTATGAGCACATTGGACAGTTTTAGCCCCTGAAACCCAACAAGCCTGGTGGAGCGTCAGGTCATGCTTGCTAGGTTCAAACCACAATAGCTCTGCTGGGTTCTCAGCCACCTTTAAATTCCATGTCATAGCTCTCAGCACTGGGCGGGGGCAGGGAACTGGGGAGCCAGGAGGACTTACTGTAAGTCAACATGTTTGTTGATCCTGGACCAGTGGCTGAGCCAGAGGACAGGAGTGCCTTGCAGGGCAGACAGACAAAGAGCAGGAGACGCAGCTGGAACGCGGCAGGGCAGGCACTGCGCTTGCTCTCTCCTCTGGGGAGAGGCCCTGCGACTTTTTCCCTCTGCAGCGAGCACAGTGATCAGCGTGCCCCACGCTCCGCAGGGCTTTGGAGATGTCAGAAGAGGGTCCCCTCCCAGCGGGAGAGTTGTTTATTTGGCATTTAACCAAAGGCATTAGGGCTTCTTTCAGAAACATTTGGTCGGGGCCCAGAATTTTAGCATACACTGTGGAGAAAGGAGGTCAATTTAAAGAAAGTTTAGATAAAGCAACAACAACAAAGCGGCCTCTTTAAGAGGCGAAGACGTGGGTGCGGTATTTCTAGGGAAGGGACACTGACCCCATTCCCATTCTAGGGAAGGGACACTGACCCCATTGAATATGGACAAAGAAGCTCATCAAAGAAGCTCACCAAACCCAGTCATTCACAGCATGAAAGGGGTCTTCATGCCTCCGCATTCTGGCCAGCAACCAGCGACTCCATCAGCTTCCACACAATCGGTCCCATTAACGTGGAGAGAGGCCTTAGGATTGCAGCAAATTCCTCTGGGCATCCAGCTTGCCTTAAATGATCTGCCAAAGCCTGTCCGAATGATGTTTGCACAGAGTCAGAAAATGTCATTACTTTAGAGGGGAAAGACAGCAACGGGGCGAGGCTCGCGCGCGCACAGCGCTGGCTGCCGCGAAGCAGTCGGTGTTTCCTCCTGTAATCCTCACGGTGGCCCCGGGAGGGTCAGTATTATCGTTCCCATTTCACGGAAGAGAAAATCGGGGTTCAGATTGCTTGAGGACCTGCCCAGGGCCCCACAAGAAAGCGACAGAGTTGGCACGGGAAGCTCTGCCAACTCGCGTTCTCAGCCTCTACGCTATTCTGATCCCAAACCCCTTCATGGCGTCCTTTCTGCTCTCCCATTGATCTTTGCTCCTTGTCATAAGAACGATGAGCTTTTATAGGTGATGATAATGAATGTGAACGCTTAGTGTTTCACAGACTTACACTTTTCGAAGGAAAGAACGAGAAGTCAGGATGGGGGTGATCTTCTGTATTCCTCTGCTGTAGCTTAATTAACAAAGCGGCACCTTGCGTGATGACTACTTAATACATTTAACACTTAATAATTATCCGACACTTAGCCAGTGCTCCAAAAGACAAATGGAGACTAAGAACGAAAAGGCAGGAAAGAGAAAGTGAGGGGTCGATAAGGCGTTAAAAGGAAAAGATAAGATTTATCCTGTGTGTTCGTAGCGAAGTTCCAATGCCCAAAGCATTGCCAACTGATGCTATTTGTCTTCAACTAAAAGAGCAATGGTTCCCTGGCCAGGGGGCTTACCGCTGGCACGGTGGGGGAGCCCTGTCCGCAGAACACAAATCCCCCTTGCAGTTTTCCGGGGGTGGGACCCATGGCCCTGGGCCATCTGTGCTCTCTGCCGAACCCCACAAGGTTTGAGTGTGACAGCTGAGGGGGGCTAGGATTGCAGCCTTCAGCACTCTGGAAAAAAACAGCTGCTGCGGGTCCTTTGCTGGCGGCCTGCTCCCCATTGGCGAGTGGGACATTACGGTCTTTGTTATTCACGCAGCAGTTGGAATCTCTGTCCATTTAAGGAAGGGAGCCGCAGGGTGATCCAGCCCTGGCTGTGCCACCGACCAGTGTGACTCACTCACTTCTGCCCTGTGAACTGTGGGTGAACCCTGGCCCTCGCAGGCTCAGGCCCTTCTCCAGACGGGGTCCACAGCCTGCACTCGGTTAAACACGATGGATTCCTGAGGCATCCGTGTGGTCTCTACATTAAGTCAAGTTCAGCCTCATGCACCGTAAACCATGATTTCTGTTTGTTTTGATAACATTAGAGAATAGGAAGGAAAAAAGTTTAGGTCTGGAGCGAGAGCTCAGCCACATCGGTTCACCTTAAAGGGGACCCAGGCCAGGTCTGCCCGGAGCTGATAAAGGCTAAGGGCCCGCACAGACTGGAGCACTGTCCTTGGGGCAAGGATGCGCTGGACTCCTTCGCTGGGCCGCTGACAGACGTCTCCTGCCCTCAGTTCTTCGTCTGTAGAATGACCTATTCCTGCTTCACGGTTGGCGTGAGAGTAAAACAGGGAAAGATTGAGTGCATTGCGAACACTAGAAAGGGTAGGTACGTGTGCGCATATATACACAGATACAGGTACGTATTTATATACCTGCGCACATACACATATATATGTGTGTGTATGTACACATGCACACATATGCACACATACACGCGTCTATATGCATAATACATATACAATGTATATATCAGCTTATGTAGATATCTATGCATTATATATACATACACATTCATAGCACACTCACTGATATATTCTGATTTGGACCACGAGGTAGCAGGGAGCCTAGGCAGGGCTGGCGAAGGGGACACGGTGTGGAGAAGCTGCTGTCGCAGAGGCGGGCGTGACCCCAAGCGCCCGTGCTGCCTCGGGCGGTGAGAAGGGCCCCCGCCCGCAGCTGCAGCAGTGGGAAGCCGATGTTTATCAGGTGGCTCCTTATCAGAGAGACACTGTCCTTTCATGTTGTTTTGCTGTTTCTAAAAACAGAAACGAGAGGCTATAACCATTGCCAAGATTCTTTAAGGGGAGACTCTATTGGAACCAGTAGCCAAGCGCCACAAGTAACAGCTTCAGTAGGTTGCTGCGTCCTCTGGCCTGAGGGGGAGAAGGGCTGGGAAGGCGGCGTGGAAGCCGGAGGAGGCGCCGGCCGGCCCGGGGACCGGTGGGACAACGCCAGGACAGACGCCTGCTTTCCTGGGGCCTCCTATCACTGACCGCAGGATGTTCCCAGACCCTCGGGGGGAGCAACTCCAGGCCAGCAGTGGAAGGAAGGAGGTGTGGGGTTTTTTCTAGCAAAGGACCTGTCCCGCTGATGCCTCTAGCTCTCTCCTCCCACAATCCAGCGCACGACAGAGTTCTCTGTGCAGCTGTCCTTACTGGCTTCCCCATTGTTTCCTACTTTTTTTCTGTTCTTATCTTGGCGTCCTATCTAGAAAGAAGGTTCCAGAAGCACAATGCCCAGTTTAAAAAAAAAAAAAAAAAGCCTAGATGAGCAAACAGGGGATGACTCCTGCTCTAACTTCAGAAGGGACTTTAGATCCCTTAATGCCAGCGAACCTCAGTTTCTGGAGGCTGGAAGTTCAAGATTTGAAGATGAGGACAAGGGACCTGCTCTGTGAGGGCCCAATGAGACTGTGTGTGTGGTGATGGGGGGTGTGGAAGTTGATGCCCCATGGCACATACCTGCCTCTTTCGGGATCTGCACAGCACAGGGACTCTGACAGATTGGCTCTTATTTTTGCCACGAATGTGGGACCAACATTAAAACGCACAAAAGCTGCATGCTATGGACTGAATTATGTCTCCCCCAAATTCATATGTTGAAACCCCAATGCAATGGTATTGAGAGGCTGGGCCCTTGAAAGGTGATTAAGTTTAGGTGAGGTCATGAGAGTGAGGCCCTCATGATGGGATTAGTGTCCTCATAAGAAGAAACACCAGAGCTTATGCGCGTGCGCGCTCTCTCTCTCTCTCTCTCTCTCTCTCTCTCTCTCTCTCTCTCTCTGTCTCTGTCTCTCTCTCTCTCCCCTCCCTCCTTGAGAATGCATTTGTCTGCAGGCCAGGAAGAGGGTCTCACCAGAACTCAACCATGTTGACACCTCAATCTTGAACTTCCAGCCTCCAGAAATGTGAGGAAATAAATTTCTGTGGTTTAAGCCACCTAGTGGGTGGCATTTGGTATTTTGTTATGGCAGCCTAACAGGCAAGGACACTGCACATCTCGGGCCTGTAACGGTCAGGCTACAAATGCTGCCACAGCAGGCTGGTCCCTCCCTGCCCTCCCGGAGG
>NW_006436814.1:1417473-1418668 GCF_000325575.1 Pteropus alecto
AATGCACCCTAACGAGCGCCGCCTGGAGCCTGCCCCACCTCAGGTAACGCCGCCCTGAGATTCTTTGTCAAAGTAAAGAGAGGCCAGAGGGAGGATGTGAGAAGCGGAATCACTACAGCAGAAACAAATGGAACGCTCGCACCACTCTACTTACTTGGGGAGAGAGAGAGGAGAAGCCTTCGAAAAGGAGAAAGGAAGAAAATGAAGCTTTTATTTCTTAACTTGCTCATCTCCGGTTATCAAAGAGTTTCTGCCTGACCAATTGCATTTCCCAGGAAAGCAGGATTCTGAAGGAACTCTACGTCACGTAGTGTATACAGCGAAATACTCCCAATGAATCCAGTCTGGACAAAGATGGTCCGAGGCTCCATCACAGGTCCAGAACTTCCCCCTGAGCCCCCCAGACAGACCTTGTGCCCACCCCATCACCCCTGGCCTCGGATTGTAACGAGCAGGGGGAGGGGGTGACTGGGGAATTGCAGAACTAAGGAACACTCAGACCTGCAGGGCCAGATGGAGCTGCGAAGCTCTCCCAGGGGAAGGGTGGGCGCCTCAGACTCCTGCACCCCATCCCCTCCCCCGCCCCGCCTGTTGCTTCTGCTGAGCCTCCTCTTGAACGGATGACCGCCTGGCAAAGATCTGACCCTCCGCAGGACCACTTACCCTGGCCCACCTTGCCGTAGGTACTAGTGTCTTTGTTTTATTGGCTTCTCTAAATTTGGAAATTTTTGAGAGCAGGGACTATATTTTAAGCATTTTGGGGTTTCCTGAAGTTCCGAGCTCAGTGCCTTGTAAATGGCTAACGTTCAAAACGAGTGTTGAGTTGAAAATGACCGGACTAGATGACAGAGCCCGGGAGCTGCTCTCCTCACATCTGCACAAAACCACTGTGCGATGGAGTAAAACAGGACAGCAAGGAACAGCTACCCACCGGCATCTGGAGCTTTAACCAGTCCCCAGGGGAGACGGGGGCTCGGGTTTTCCATTATACTTGTCCACGCGGTCACTTTATCACAAAGCAAAGTGTCTTCCTCAAGACTGAGGTTGACACAAGAGCTTCCTAAACAGCCAGGCGTAGCTGAGGGTGACAGTTTCCTCCAGACTTCGCGCGCAGGGGGGTGCTCTCCTTCGTGGGAGGTGTCCGGCTGTCCACACACCAGACAAAGAGCCAATCAGTAATTTGGAAAAAGCTCCG
>NW_006436814.1:1418777-1421144 GCF_000325575.1 Pteropus alecto
GCGGGGAAGGAGGTGTCTGGAGTTCTGTCGCCTGCAGCAAGGTGAACCTGGATCAGGGCGGTGTTGGGGAGAGCAGGGTAAGAGGGCGGGGAGATGTCGAGCCTCCAGGCTGGACCGCTGCCCACGGAGGCTACGCACATGCCCAGCGGGTCCCCTCCCTGCGCGCATAACCCGCCTGCCCCGGGCTGGGGAGATCCGAGACCCGGCCTCACAGCCAAGAAAATGAACCTCCCCGACAGAAATGGCTGCACTGATCTTTCTTGGCGCCCAGCCCCCAGCTCCCCTGGGACACCTGCTACCTACTCAGCTCAGCGCAAGGAGGAGAAATGGCATGTGTCTGCGGACTCGAGGACCGCAGAGCTTTCTGCAGAGAGGAAAGAAATATTATCAGTATAGACTAAGTAAAAATTCAGCACAGAGTCTAAATGCAAACCAGTAGCTCGAATAGAAGGTACGGAAGGCCCCAGGCCCAAGCTTCTGAGCTTCCCGGGATAGCCCTGACCTCAAATACTCTGTCCCGATCACCCACTGAATCGTTCCAGGCCTTCTGATGTGTAGGGGCACCTAGAAAACATCTCTCAGATTACCTCTCGCTTCCGGAAGCCACCAAAATATTTTTCCGGATAATTTGGAAACTGTCATCTGAGGTGGCCGAGCACGTCCCCTAGAGGAGAAGGGAGATGAGGGGGAAGGGGGTGGAGCCGAGCCCAGGAGCTGCCGCTGATGGGCTTTCTCCACAGAAAGCAGGATGTGAGGCGAAGGCTGAGGGAAGGCGGGGGACGTGTTCCTAGGCCCCCGGCGGGGCGGACGAGTGGGGGGTGTAGAGGTTGCAGAGCCTGGGGTGGGGGGGCCCAGATGGGGGTGGGGGCTGGATCGCTAGCCTAGGCCTGTGGACTTGACGTTTGGGCCAGCGCTAGTCAGATGGCGTTCTGGAAAACACAGTGTTCTACCAGATGTGCACAGATGTTCGGGGGCGGGGAGGCGTGCCGAACGTCCGCTCTCCACCTTTCCTCCCTGCCTCCCTCTGTTCCTGGAAGGCGGACCTGCAGGAACTGTGTGGTTCGGACTCCCATGCCCATTGGCTCGGACTCCCATGCCCATTGGCTCGAGTGCGGTCCAGACGATGTGAGAACTGGCAGGTGATTGGAGGAGAAAGGCGCCGGGTCGTTATTTCCCTGGCTCCTCCTTGCCGCGCAGGGTTTGGCAGTGGCAGGTCCCTCTAGAGGAGGTCTCGGCTTCTGCCAGGCAGTGCCTGTCCCAGGCTCTTTCCCGTCCCTTCTCCCAGAATTCCCTCTGTAGCCAGTCTTGGGGTGCTCCATCATCCCCTCGTTGGTTCCCTTAATCTGTTCACACTTTTGCTAATAGTTCCCGCCATTACTCCTTTGAATGAACCATCTGTTTCCTGCCAGGATCCCAGTCAAGTAAATTTGGGGGAAATGCTTAAAAATTTGCCATGCTTATTAGCATCTTAAGGCTCCAAAAAGTCCCGCTGTAAAGAAACGCTTTAATTTTGTTTTGTCTACAAAATCCTTTTTTTTTTTTTTTTCCATGAAATGCCTATTAATCCTTTCAGAGTTTAAGAAATGCTGCTATCAATTAATGGCCATTTGTGGAGGGGAGTGACACACACAAAGAGAATTAGTTTGACCCATGGGAAGGGTGGATTGGGAAGAACAGAAAGGGTCCTCAGGAAGGAGTATAGTAATAGCCCCAGCATGGCGGTGTGACTGGGTCATGAGGCTGGGGAAAAGCCACGAGCAGGCTGAGATGACCTAGTGTGTCCCTTCCTCCAGTCCCCACGGGGGTGGACAGCCACTCTCAGCTCCAATGGTGAATTCCATGATAGCACCGTGTCCTATTAGAGCCTTCATATTGGGGACACTCAGAAAATACTGCCCACTACCCCCAAAGTTGACAAGATCCAGAAGTAGGATAAAATCCGACCATAAAATACATACGAATTTCTCCCATGTGTTGTACAAGTCAAAAATAGGAGCTGTTTGGATGAGAAACCTACAGATTTAAATAACCATGGTGATGGTATCGAAGAGGAATCAGGATGTGGATTAGATGCTTTGGAGGGTAGTTAGCAGGCCAGCCCTCAGTCTCATGTTAACGTGGAGCTGCTCTTTTCTTAAAAATCACCTTGGTCAAAGGCCTCAATTTGTAAGGTTTTGTGTCCATAGAACATTTGCCACAACCCCCAACAAAATTAGTCAAGGAAGAAAAAACTCCGTTCCATTCTCCTGACTGTCTACAAACCCTATGGACCAAGGTCGCCCCAGAATTCCCTCTCTTCCTTACAAGCACCGCGTCCCGCGAGAGTGACCGCGAGTCCTCATCCACTGCCGCCTCCCCGCATTCACA
>NW_006436814.1:1421190-1432114 GCF_000325575.1 Pteropus alecto
AGATGGAGCTGAGAAGCCCAGCCCTCCAAATAGGCCCGTTGTTAAGATGCTATAATCAATTCTCAATCATTGGTAATGAGAAAAGGAAGCCTTAGGGTTGGTATGACAGAACTGCAGGAAGTCTGCTCGAGCAGGGCCGAAATCACAGCAGAGACATTCTGGAGCCAGGCACACGCCCTGCCAGCAGGAGAGTCCTCTGTCAGGATGAAAACCGGAAGCACCATTTCCAAGTGGTTTGGACTCGGTGGATGACAGCTTCCCTGGAGAAGAGCACAGAGGTTTTCAAGACTCACGATGACCTAGGGGTAGCGATGGGAAAGAGGTAGGGGTCTAATTATTCTGTAGCTCTGAAGAGTGGACCTAGAACAAATAGTCAAAATGATAGCCTTGGACTTGATTTTGATTGAGCTGAAGGAAACTAGTATCTGTGTCAACTCTTAGAGAGTAAATGGTAATAATAATAGTTCAGATCTTTCTATCATTGGGACTTGATTATAAATCAATTCTACATGTATTTCAACAGACAGCAGCTCTTCTTAACTTTCCCAAACAAAAAAGAGAGTAGAATTCTCCAGGGATCGCAAACGCATAATATAGCAAGTGCCAGAACAGAAAACAAGATACACCACACATCTTGAGAAAAACCTTTTGGTGCCTGAATGTGTTCAGCATATTTCCTTGACATGGAACCTGTAGAGTGTGGTACATTTCGTTTTTCTCAGGGAAAGGATGGGTCAGTTTCTAAATTCAAAATCTTCGTGTTCAAAGAAACTGGATGTGTGAAACCAAAAATTTGGTTTTCACAGAGTCCTTCTCATTGGGAGCTGGAAAGTGCCCAGGGCATGGGAGGCCTCATGAATATATGTATATGTACACACACACACACACACACACACACACACACACATGCATACGCACGCACACACACACACATACACTTTTTTAAAAAAAAGAATCTGTAAACAGACTTCTAGAGCTCATCCTGGTCACTTACAGACCACGAAGATTCTGTCGGGCAAACAAAGAAGGCAAAGGAAAGGAGAGATTTAAGTCTCCTCTCAAAAAAAAAAAGGCAATTTTCTTTGCAAATTTCTAGATCGTAAGGGCTAAGACGGTTGCTTAAACTTGGGCCGTTTTCAGAGTTTGCAGGAGTGTGGCTGACTTAAATAACCTCCCGTCAACCCCTCCTTGTCTTCAGACTTCGGGAGACTCCCTGTCCCACCCCACCCCAATCTGCAGAGTCACCAAGAGTTATGGAGAAATGTTCCCAAGGGAAATCGGAGGCAGCAACAATGTAAATGCTGGGACAGATACCAGGAAATCTTCATGCCTTTCAACTCAGAAGTGGGACACTTCGGGAAATCCATTTGTCTTCAGAGTGAAGTCCGATTGGTGGATGTGGACAGTGAGGCTTTCAGGGTACACATAGTACCTAGAGTTGGAGAGTAAATGAAGCCAAGAAGAAGATACAGTTTCCCCGAGCAAGGTTGGGTTTAAGAGCCAAGACAGCCACTCCGAAGCATCGGCCACAAGACAATTGACCAGTTGTTTTGCATCCTGTGGGCACAACCAGCCAGTGGATGAACCTTTTGATTTCTGAGCAGGTAAAGAAGCATCCCGTGGGGGCAGCTAAGTCACCTGAACTCTCTGCAGGACCTTTGAGCAACCGAGAGCCCATCTCCCAACCTGAGTCTCCCCGTTCCTGTCTCAAGGACAAACTGTAACTCAGGTGGAGGGTCGGCTGCTAATAAGTCAAGAGTCTGTAAGGCAGGGGTCCAGACACCTGATGAAAAGAAGCAGCTTTGGTCCTTCTGAGTGGTCAGGGGACAGAGCACGTCTGACAAGGTGCCAGGCCTGGCCGATGCCCCGCTGCGTGAGGACGAAATCAGACACTGCCGCTCCTTTCTGGGGTTTCGTGAAAAATATCTGACTATAAGGTACCCAGGGTACCCCAAATACCTCCTTCATAGCAAAGGCAGGCTGAGCATTTCTTGTGTCCCTCTGGCTAGCTCATATCTTGGCGGGAACAATAGCGACCCGATGTCCACCTTGCCCGTAATAACTCCGGGGGAAGTTTCAGAATGCAGCGGGGAAGGAATTTCTGTAGCTTTCATGGGGTGGCGATGATGACGAGGGATGTGGGGAAGGGGGGCTTGTTCTACCTCACCAGAAACTGAAGATTTCAGGGCAAAAGGAAGAAGCTGGAGGAGCCCGGGTTTGATCTCCTGCTTCTGCCTTCTGTGTGTTGGGCCGCGTCGCCGAAGGGACTCTGCGGCCTGTGACAGAGAGAGATTCTACCTGGATCAAGTAAAGGGTTCATAGAAACTGCTCTGTCTGTTTTCAAGAGCAAAGCAAAAATGTGATAAGCAACACGGAAAATATGCCTCATAAACAGGATCAGAGGAAGGGCAAGAGGAGAGAGAACGCTGATTAGCTGTCTGTGTCTTGCCAATTATTATATGCTCTGTTTATGTTTCAACAAGTGATTTTCCATTCCTGATGGAGTAGCCTGTGAGGGTCACTGAGACAATCCCTCAGGCACCAAGAAAAACACAGACCCAAACAGAAGCTGCATTGCCACATTGGCTGATGCCAAGACAGCGCTGGTGCTGTTCTGCGGTGGGTTCCCCTTCCTCTGGGTGTTTTAAAACACGCTGTGACCCCCCGTAGATCTGCATATGAGGCACTGGGTGCCTGAGAGGTCCAGCTCCACCTGAAATGGCACGATCTTGGGCACTCCTCCCCATCAGCCCGGACTGTCCTCACCCCAAATTGCTGCCCTGCGAGTCACTGGCCTGGTTTACAGCAAAGATGGGATATTGTCTCCTCCTCAGGGAGGACTTCCTGAGGAGGAGACAAAAGTTCCGGGAAAAGCTTGTCTTGGAGATTAAATTCCTTTAATCTCCAAGACAAGCTTTTCCCGGAACTTTTCCTTCAAAACACTTAACATAATTATAATCAACCAAGTAATTGAGTTATGTGCTCATCTATTTGGAGCTTGCCTCTCCACGGTGTGATGAGCTCTTTTGGCGAGGAGACTGGCAATCTAGTTTACCAGCTCCTAGAACGGAGCCTAGTTCTCAGGGGGTGCTTAATACCTACTTGTTGGATGAATGACTGAACGAATAGATGGCGTTATCCCCCAAGAGGATGCGGATACCCAGAAAAAAGGACGCAGGCCCGCGGCCCATGGCTATTTGTTCATCCACACAAATTAGTGTAAAAGTTACTTCGTGATGCCGAATGACATGGAAAAAGCAAAGGCTCGGGCGTCCGTCAGACCGGGATTCAAACTTCACTTCTGCCATTTACCAACTGTGAGCTGCAGGGAACGTTTTTAAATCTCTAGTCCTCAGTTTTCTTATCTGTAAAGCGTGGCGAGGACTCGCATCTACTTCGAAGGCGCGCAGATTCTAAAGTGCTCATCGCAGCGTCTGGCATCTAACGAATGCTAAATAAACATCGGCTTCCTTTCCTCATACTCCTCCCTCGCCAGGAGGGAAAATTAACTGGACATTGGCTCTGGTCAAAGAGGGGAAGTTGTGGGGGGAGGGGGGGATCTTAGCTGGAGAAGGAGGCGCTTCTGGGAGCTGCGGCTAGCTCAGCGTGACCCGGTCAAGCACAAGGCCCGGCGGAGAGATGGACCATGGTGGGGCCACTGCTCACCCAGCACAGCTCCAGGCACAAAACTCCTGGAGAGAGACGGGACTGTGGTGATCTTTTATTTTTAAATGTACCCGAGGGATCTAGAACAGAGGATGCTCATTTAACAAACCGTTTGCAACCTCCAAGAAGCAAACTCAGAAAGGCAGCCATCAGCCGCCATGTCCCAAGCACAGAGTTTGACTCGGCCCCTGCCCCTGGGTTCCCCGTCATTCGCTTCCTCCCGGACCTCATTCTGGCCTGGGCGGTCCCCGTCTCAGGAGAGACAGGCAGGGGAAACAGAGGAGTAGACGAAGGCGGTAGGAGGAGAAGGCACGGCATGGCCACGGAGCAGGAGGCGAGCGGCAAAGCAGGAGGATTGCTGGGAGGAGCGCTGAGAGGGATGGACGTGGCAGGGCTGAGTGCTGGGGAGTGACATGGGCCTGGAGATGTGGCCACTGTCTATTCTTTGAACATGCACGTTTGTTTTCTGTCCTTAAAATCGGGATGGGAGAGGCAGAGGCAGTGAGGACGCCCTCTGCTCATCCTGCAGCAAATGTGCTGTGCGCAGAGAACATGCCGGAGGCAGGACGGCGGGCAGGACGGCGGCCATGGCCTCCGGAGGGTCCCGTGCGGGAAGAGGCCTCCATGGAACAGTCACAGTCTTGGCGAACCTCAAGCTGGTCAGTGCTGGGGAGGGAAGGGAGAGGGCATGGCCCTGAGGGTCAGGGGTCCACATCCAAACTCCCCGCTTCTCCTTTCCCCCCATGAGTTCGGGGTTCCGAATGGCCAGCCTTCTTCCTCCCTGGGAAAGGGAGAAAACCAAAGATCTGCGTCCAACGCTGGCGGTGCCTGGGTCCAGCTTGCGTGACGGGGGTCCAGGGCGATGGCCCAGGAGTCTGGGGAGTCCCTGCCCTGTGCCACTTTCCTTGGAATGCTGCTTCCCGGAGTGTTTTAGATACCGTACGTAGGTCCTTACTGTGAACCCTGACGAAGGGCCGTGGACCCGGCGTTACATGCCCCAATTCCTCAGATTAGGAAACTGAGGCCCAGACAGTTTGGGAAACTTGGCTGAGATTTCACAATTACCCAGAGGTGGCACTGGGACCTGAACTCTCCCCCTGGGCTCACTGCCTCCTGATTGGGCTTACGGGGGCCCCGCCCAGCTCGCTGGAGGCGCTCTGCGTCTCTTCCCATCCAGCCACGGCCCCTGTCCCCAGACAGCACATGAGCAGAGGCCCGGGGACCCTCAGAGGCAGGCGTGGGGGACTCGAGCACCGACTGGAACGCTGAGCACTTAGCCAGGTGGCAGGAATTTCCAGCCCCCTCCTCGCTTTTGGCAGCAACAAGTGTGAGGGATCCCCTCCTCCCCGCCCCATCCTGAGAAGCAGGGCGCAGCAGAGCAGCTGGCAAACACAGAAGCAAACACCTGTGCGGCAGATATCACAGCTGCATGTGTGAAACGTGATCTGTCTGTAGCGCCTGTCACATGCCACGTCCAGTTGTTGTACTCGGGCAGGTTGGAAGAGTGTCCACTGAAGAGAACGTTCCCTGGCAGCATATCAAAGCACAGGCCCCCACCCCTCCCCTTCCTTCCACCCCCAGCATTTTATTTGCTCCTCTTCTTTGCACTTGGCACTTCCGGCTGAGTTTGCCTTTCACCAGCTCGGAGCAGTGACGCACCGTGCACAGTGCACAGTGCACAGCGACACGCACCACCCGCAACGGTGCGGCCGCTGAGCCTGCTCCCCGGGCTTTTCATCTTCAAAGCAGTCGTCCAGCTCCTCGCTCCAAGGCTGCACATCTGGCTGAAACATTTGCGGACCCCAGGTTGGCGGGTTACCTTCAAAGCAGGGCTCCTGGGGGGCCACCTACAGGCGTCCCGCAGTTTGGCTCAGCCCCGCTCCCCTGCCTGGCGTGGGCGTCCCATCCGGGGTGCTGACACGTCTAGTCCAAAGTCCCAGGCTCTTCCCCTTCACAGGGGCCTGCTCGTTTCCTGCCGGAATCACTTTCGGGGCTTCAGGTGTTGTTAACGATCAGCCCACGTTCGGATAAGGGAAGAGACAGGACATTGTGCAGGTGTCACAGAGGGTGGGAGAGAAGGGAGCAGGAAGAAGAGAAGAAATTGTTTCCGGACATTAAGCCACAAATGTCTTTCCTCAGAGGGCGACTTCGCAGGGGGACGGCTGCTTTCCACCTGCAACTAGCTGAGGCTTCTACCTCGATAGAACAAGAAAAAGAGGAATAAAATCCAAAAGGACAGCGCATACCTCAAATGGGTCCACCTGCCCCGAGTGCCACGAGCTCCATGATACTTCACACCCCGTGGGGGGCTGAGCCATGGGACATGGCCTCTGCATGCAACAGACACCTGTCTTATCAAACCCAATGCCTTCCATGGCTCATCTGCTTTATTCACTCATTCAGCCAGCTAATACTTATTCAATCGATCCTCCCTGGAACTTTATGCAGTAGTTTCTATCATTATCCCCAATTCACAGATAAAAAAAAACAAAACCGAAGTTTAGGAAATTAAGTAATTGGCAAAGGGCATTCAGGTAGTAAATGGCAGAGCAAGATCCGAGCCCAGAACTATCTGGGCCTCAAAGTGATGAGTAAACCAGAACTCGGGTCGGCTCTCTTCATGGTCCTGAACTCGCAGGATGGGAGGAGGTAGGGGCCACATGTGGACTTGACCCCTCTGTCCCTGACATGCTCAAAGAAGAAACAAAACAAAATAAAATTTGACTTCCAGACAGCCTTGTGTGTGTGTCAGAAATCAGCCGTTGCTTTGTCCCTTCGAAAGATGACACTAAGACTGTCCCCGTGAGCCCCTTCCTTCCCCTCACCGCTCGTCGCTCCAAAGCCAGTCCTGTCACCGCACAGGGTGGCGCTTTCTTGGTCCTGCACAGAATGTAATTTTCACTTGCCCCTGAAAAATCAATATGGAAAGGCTCTAATTCCCCAGATTTCGATTTTTCGACAAAAAAGCGAAAATGAAACTCTGCAGGATTATAGCCGAAATGGTGCCCCTGAGCTGACTGCAGTCTGGAGAGACTCCGGGAGAGTTTGAGAGAAAAACACCAACTTTTGACATCGTTCTCCTCAGATGACATGCCAGCGAGGAAAGGAGAAAACGAGTTTGTGCGGGATTTAGTCCTTTCTTTGCAGAAAGATGTCTCACTCCGAAGAGATTTATTGCAGACTTCAGGCCGGCCTGGAGTGCCACTCATGAGCAACGTGGTAAGAGAGGAAGAGATTAACGCTGGAATCAAGACACAGGTGGATTAAACCCCATCTCCAGCATGTAATGGCTACTTTCCACTGAGTTCTGATCGTTCGGTGCCTCCACCAGGAGGAGGAGAGTGAAACTTGTTGGTTGAGTTCTCAGGGCCGGCACGAGGAGTAAATGACACCAAACACGTGAAAGCAGCAGCACACGCCCGCTCAGCCAGACTCTCAGTCAGCATAGCTCTTCCCCGCCGACCCGCCCCCTCTCTCTCCATAACGTGATCACTGGGGCTGAACAGCTGACACCCTTCCGTACACAGTGTTGTCAGTGGAGAGCCTTGGTCAACTATTGAGTCACCCAGCCTGGGAGCTTCTGATCCACCCATGCGGGTGGCAGACCTAAGGAAGTTGTCGCCACCGAGCTCCAGAACGTGATGAGAGACCCTCTAAAATGAGATCACCAGGATTCCTCGCCACCTCCTTCCAAGGCTCTTTTGACCTTGAACTTAGAAAAAGAAGAGCAGCTAACACCACCCCCCACCCCCGCCACCCCGTGTGTAACCTGGTCCTGTAACTTGAGCTGCCCCATCCCCCACTGGCAGCTCCCGCCATTGTAAGCTTGAGTTCCAGCACTCTGGGGCATTGCCACGTGACCCTGGGTGAGTCACAGCACTTCCGGGTGTTTCCGTGCCCTCAGCTGTCCAAGAGGTTAACAATAGTGAGGCCCTCTTTGACTCAGCATGGCAGGGTTTAGTAAAGAGAAGCCACACTAACAAGTTTAATGATGGGGCAAAATGAGAGAAAATTACACACAAAAAACCCCCACAAAGCATTGAAGTCAATTATTTCAAGCCTTTGTTCCTCCTTGTGCCCTAAGACAAAGGAAAGGAGATAGTTAAGGCCACGGAGGTAGCACGCATCTTCTCCTGGGGGGTCCTGTCCCTTCCACCCTGTGAACTGGAGGCTGCGGAGCTGGCAGGGCAGAGGGGAGGGGGTGCAAATGGGGGCTGGCTGTTTCAGGGGACAACCCATAGGGATTTAATGACTGTCCACCTGCCCTCACCCCAAGTCCAGGAGTGTAACCAGCAGGCGAGGGGTAACCCTCCATGAATTGCTACTATCAGAAGGTGAGGGGTGGACGCTAGAGAGCCACAAACCATTGAGGCCAAGTACAATGTAAAAGCACTTCCGAATTTTTCTGGGAAATCGGAATTAAGTAAGCAAGTCTTTCTCCACACAGGATAGATGATAGCTGACTAGAGCCTACTTGGTTGATATTAAGAACTGGGTTTGGGGAGCCCATGGCCAGTGGCGATGATGGATTTCTAAAATGATAATGCCACAGGTGACTGAAGGTCCAGCTGGGACAAGACCTACCTGGACCGTGCCCGTAAGCAGCCTGCATATGTGATCTCAACTAATAACGAGGCTGGAAACAACCCAAATATCAGTGGGGAACTGACAAAGCATGATGGAAAACCGTGATGCCATTTAAGGCTGTTAAAAGTGATGTTGAAGATTCACATGTCTTGCATAGAAACATGCCCTCGGAACATAGTGACGGGAGAAGAAAGGAGCGTCTATTAAACGCATAATATGATCTCGTTTTTGTGAAACGGAATCCAGGCGTCTGGGTTGCACGCATGCGCCGAGGGGTCTCCGGAGTGTTACTCGCCAGAATGCCGTCTGCGGTGTCCGCAGAGCAGGAGAACCTGAGCGCTCCTTTTTCTTCCTTTTTCTTCTGTATTATTTGACTTTTATTTTTCTTAAAAGAGTATTTACATTAAAAAAAAAAAAAAGGCACCATAAAAGAAATCCATCTCTGTAAAAAGTAAAATGTCACCTTTTGCTCTTCGTGAAAATTCGTGATTAAGCAGTGAGAAGGGCCTTGAACGTGTCCTGCTCTTCCAGGACACACCGCTTACACTGCTCTCCACTCTGACGAGCCTCTCTCCTGACCCTCTGCAAAGAAAACGAACACTTATCTCATAAGGCCGAATTTTACACAGCCATTTCTTCCCCTTTTATCTTTAGTAACTTTTCATTCCGACATGTATTGAGCATGCAGGACACACAAG
Source organism: Pteropus alecto (assembly GCF_000325575.1). Taxonomy (NCBI): domain Eukaryota; kingdom Metazoa; phylum Chordata; class Mammalia; order Chiroptera; family Pteropodidae; genus Pteropus; species Pteropus alecto. The sequence continues at coordinate 1,430,142 of NW_006436814.1, forward strand.
GCCGTTTGTTGGAAAGCCAGCCCCTCACCTGCCGTCTGTGCTGCATGTCAGGCCCACTGTTCAAAACGGTCATGGGGATCACGGTGGAAGAGGCGCCCAACCACCCTGCGTCTTCTCATCCATGGACTGAGTGGGCCCTGACCGCAGGGCACGTGGAGCCCCTCGCAGTAAAGGGGGTTTGCAAAAGTGGTTCCTCGTCCATGCTCACGTGCACAGGCTCAGCAGTCGCACAGTCACTGCTCACTCAATGTTCACTTCTTCGGTATTTACTGAGCATCCACCGTGTGTCGGGATGGCTCTAGGTGCTGGGTCTACAGCGGTGAGCACAATAAAACCTCTGCCTCGAAGGAGCTGTTATACTAGTGGGAGAAGTTGCACACACACACACACACACACACACACACACACACACACACACACACTTCAGGAAGTGATACGTGAGCCAGGAGGACAGTTGAAGGAAAAACATGCCACGCAGGGGATTAGCACGTGCAAAGGCCCTGTGGGAGAGGTTGCTCCGCGTATGGCAGGAACTGTAAAAAGTCAGTGTGGCTGCCCGGGCAGCCATGAGGAGTGAGAGCGAGGAGGTGAGTGAGCGAGGGGCGAGGGGCGGGGCCTGCGGGGCTGCGCGGGCTGCTGGGAAGGACCTGGGATTGATCTGAGCGGGATGCGAGAACTTGGGGCCAGGGGAGGTTTGAGCAGAGTTACATGATCGAACGTGGCAGAGGCCGCATTTTTCTTTTTTTTTTTCAGAAACAGAGTAAAGAGAAAGTACCAAATAAAGAAAAATTAAGAGTCTTGATTTTAACAGAGAAAAAGAAATGACTGTGTATGCTTTCTGAAAGGACCAGTGTTGTGACCTTCCTCCTTTGCACACTAGCGATTAATCTTGTATGGCTCCAACGTCTTTCCCCAAAGAGCAACGTAAACAAGGGTCAGAGAACCGTCTTAGAAAACTGAACTTGCCACGAGGCAGCAAAGCGAGCTATGAGCAAAGTGGTAAGTCCCTGTGAGTGACAGGGCATTGTCCCTCCTTCTTTGCCAGAGGCGAGGGCAGTTCTCTCTCCTCTCTGTGCATCCACCTTAACGATAAGAGAGAGCTTCAGTCCACCCCCACGTGTGCAAAGGATATGTGGGTCAAAAACCAGCAGTCCTGTCACATTTTATATTTAGCACTAAATTAATTTGAAATGTGTTAGTAAAAGTATTAATAAAATGATTTATAGTTCATATTTATTAGGTGTCTACCACGTTCTTTACAAATGTTTACAAATATTATTAACTTAATTCTTATAAGGATGCTCTTATTATTCCCATTTTGCTGTCCAGGAATCTGATCCAAGAAGGCTTTAAAAACCTTTGCATATAGTGGCATACATGGCCAGCGGCAGAGCTGGAATTCAAATCCATTTCTGTAAGAATCGAAGTCCTGTGTTCTCAGCCAGTAAGCTACATTGCCTCTAACGCAGCATCATCCATTAACAAATGCACAGGGTTGGACTCAAACACGGTTATACAAGTATCCGTCCTAGTTGCTGGAGACTTTGAAGGCTCGTGAGAGCTAAGGCCTACGCAGAGGACACTGGCCGTGAATGCAGGGCCGGTCAGGCCACGGAAGGAAGGCTTTGGGGACTAGGTGGAGCGTGGCCAAGGTTTTCAAGGGTTACATCCTCTTTCAACTAAGTTCTCGGCTCTGAGACGTCTGGAGCTTCTGAAGGTTGGTCCTTAACTAGATTTTTGTAGCCAGCTGCACGGTGGGTCGCACTCTGCCACATGCCTGGGACACACAAGGGCAGCGCATCCTCCACGCCCACTGAGGTCCTTTCCCCATTTCCCAGACGCGCTAAGTCAGGTCTCCCGGCTCATAGAACAGTGTGGCCCCACCCAGGTCGACTCAAAGCCAGCGTCGGTCACGACGCATACGTCACGACGCATACGTCATATTTTCCAGGCATTTGGAGTTAGAGCTCCCC
>NW_006436814.1:1432292-1441421 GCF_000325575.1 Pteropus alecto
AGAGAGAGAGAGAGAGAGAGAGAGAGAGAGAGAGAGAGAGAGAGAGAAAGACAGAGAGAGAGAGAGATGGGGGTATGAGGAGAAAGAACATTCTAGCAGGCGCTGAAAATCAGGGCGGAGCCTACAGCCTCAGCCCGCGCCCTCTAGCAGTGCACACAGACCGAGGAGAGAGGTCTGGGCTGCTGTCCCCATCTGAAGTCCTGCCACAGTGTAGACAACCACCTTGTAAAGTCGCTCTCAGAACAAAGCTGGTCCTCGAAGCAGGCCAGGCCCTCAGGCTGGGCAGGCGTGTCGGAGGCTGGGTTTTCCGGCAGAGCCGCCCCCGCCCTGTGGGCAGCAGCTGTACCCGGGACACCGTGGAGCCTCTTCTGCCTCCCTGACCCACTTCACTCGCTTGGGCGTCCTGCCGTTGGCCACTCTTGGCACGCGTCCAGCCCAGCAGGCTCGTGTCACATCGGGAACCGTCAGTGTGGGCAGATGGGCTCAGCTCCCTCGTTCACCCCGGGGGAGCTCATCTCACCGCTGGAGGCTCCCGGGAGGGGAAGCCAAGGAAGATGCTGAAAGCGATGCTCTGGTAGTGCCGGCCTCGCACCAGACGATGGGAGGGTCCTTTCGCCCGTGCATGTTTCTTCTGGCCCGGAGAGTGATGCCACCTTAACCTCCAGCCGTGGACACACAGCCAGCACTCCGTCACTGAGCGCCTCCAGGTCCCATTTTGGTGGTGGTGTTTAAAAAAAATAGTGAGCGATAATATTTATTACATCTTGATAAATGTAAAAGGCTTTCCCTATTCCCACTGGTGTGTGACCTTGTTTGCTAAGAGTAGGCATCTAAAACTGTGAAGTTCTGTGAGCCATCCTCAGTCAAACTGACCTAAACACTTAAAAGGTTTCCTGCCCATTACAGAGGTGCACAGCCAAACAGGATCACCCTCTGAAAGGGACTCCAAGCATCTATCTGTGCTGCATCAAGAGGGATCCTGAAGATGTCGCAAAAAAGTCACCTGTGGTTTTCTCCAGAGGATGAAATACCGAGTGATTTTCCCACTTTTTTCCTTATTCTCTTGTGTTATTTGAGAAGAGACTGGGGAGAGAAAGATAAACAACACATGGCCCTGTCCTCAAGGAGATGCTAATCTAAAGAGGAAACCTGTCCCTTATTTACTGTTTTTTGTTTCCCCTTAAAATTCATGCAAATTCTACATTATATTCCACAATATATTACTTGAGTATAACAATGTTCTTGGTTATTTATAATCAAGGAAAATTAATGGTCCAAGAAAATAGACTAGACTGATTCTGTGGCCTCTGTGTGCGCAGCACAAACGGTCAGGATTTCTAGCACTCGGGCCTCTCCGAGCAGCGAGGAGGTGGCAATAGGTCTACATCAAGGCTCTACAGACTTTCAGATTCTCTACTCGTCTCCCGCTCCTGTGGAAAGTCCCCGACGAGCCATGCGGGGCTCTTTCATTCTGGAGGTGCTAGGCAGGTAAGCTTAAAATGAGCTTACCTAAAATATAGCAGAATTCTTCAACTAGGATTGCTTGGAGAACAAGCTTGCAGGCTCTAGAAAGTTCTGCCGCATTAATAATTCCACTCCACTCTGACGAGATCCTAAAGATATCTTGGAAATGCCTTCGGTCCCTTGGACTAAAGATTTATTCTTCTTAGCTTTTGTTCTATTTTCTAGCTTTTTAAGGACCCACAAAACCTGTTTGACCACTTCTGTGACCACAGTCCTCAAGCCCTTATGACTCAGCTGAGCCACCTTGAGTCTAACAGCTGCCACCGCTGACAGATGGCCAAGGCACAGCCCAGCAGCTGGCGGCCTCCGCTTTCTTTTGTCAAATCATGGCCAACGTCCAGCACTATGCTGTGGGCCTCGAGAAGGACTCAGGAGTAGTCAACTACATTCTCTTTTCAGGTGAGACTCATCCCACTTTGGGATTATTCTCATCGTCAATAAAAATGAAAAAGTAATCGAGTGTTCATAAAAACTTTCTGGTCTACTTTCTAGTTCCCATCTTGTATCCGACAATGTGGTTTAATTGTTTAGGTTGGAAAAGACTGACTTCGGCCCATTTACACCGGTAGATGAGCGGGGCAGGTTATCATGGACTTCGGCACGAATAAGCAGTCGTTGGAGTGTAGCTTAAGACATGACTGAGCATCTCAGGTCGGCAAACTTCCTTTGCAAAGGCTAAAGTGTCCGCGAAGACTACTAAAACACACAGGGAGAAATCGGCTGCCGTTCTTTCTGACATGTGGCTGAAGTCATGCCATATGAATTAAAGTAACATGACCTTTTTTAACGTGCCCAGTTCTCAAGGTTTCTGGTAGCACTGGAGAGGGCAAAGAAACTAAGCTGAAATACTGCAGTCGACTGGCTTTCTTTCATTGAGATGGTGATAATATAAGGGTGAAAGTTACACGGCGTCAAAAGCACAGGGCTGCCGATCCTCACGCGCTTGAGATACTATTGACATCTGGAATCACCCAGTCCAAAAGGAAAAAAAGAAACAGTAAAAATTTCCCGTAAGGTGGATATTCAGAGCTGAAAATGTGTTCTTTTCTAGGAGAAGCAGCTAATAAATTGCTACGTGATGTTGGCTCAGGTTTTCTGGAAGAACTTTCTCTGGATCGGTATCAGTTATAAGTGCATTTGGCTACAGAAAAAAAAGAAAGAGAGAGAGAAAGAAAGAAAGAAAGAGAGAGAGAGAGAGAGAGAGAGAGAGAGAGAGAGAGAGAGAGAGAGAGAGAGAGAGAGAGAGAGAGAGAGAGAGAGAGAGAGAGAGAGAGAGAGAGAGAGAGAGAGAGAGAGAGAGAGAGAGAGAGAGAGAGAGAGAGAGAGAGAGAGAGAGAGAGAGAGAGAGAGAGAGAGAGAGAGAGAGAGAGAGAGAGAGAGAGAGAGAAAGAAAGAAAGAAAAAGAAAGAAAAAAAGAAAAAAAGAAAACACCGCTCTCACTGCTTAAAGGAATAGCCTTTATTTCTCTCACGTGACAAGGTGTGGAGGTTGCAGTCTAGGGCAGGTGCAGTCACTCAGCGATGCTCAGGGACCCAGATCCTTTCCATCTTACTGCTCCTTACTCCATTCTTACCATGATCAGGTTTGCATACTCATTTACTGACTGTCACCTGTCTCTTTGACACCTGGTGGGGGAGGGAACAAAAGGGTAAAAAGAGGTTTCTCTTGGTAAAGTTTGGCCTTTTTATTTAAAAAGCACAGTTCCCCAAGGACTCCTTCCCCCATCTCATTTGCCAGACTGTGCTAAGTGGATCCACTAGCTGTGATGAGGACTGAGAAAGGGGAGTGTTTAGTCAGCCATATTGCTCTCACATGATGTTGAGGTTTTCTAAGCAAAAAAGCCTGAGGAAGACATAGATGATGGGTGAACAGTTAGCAGTACCTTCTACCGTGGCTGGGACCTGGCACGGAATTTTGGTACCTGTATTTAAGTCAGAACCCATCCTACCAAACAATTTCAGTGGTCGTCTGCTAGGTTCCCAGCTAATCCATGGCTACAGTGGCAACAGAGTCCTAAGGTCCATGATGCCCGTGGCCTTGAATGAGGGGAAGAAGGAGAATACAGCTGTATCCTCTAATTCTATTCTAATGATGCCTAATGCAATCATTGCCACGTAGTACCAATAAGGTGGTTCATTCACACGGCTCATGTTTGAACACATAGCTTTTGTTGACGCCTATGTCGAGGATGAGATTCTTTTTCTCTCTCGTTTACTTTTCTTTTTCCTCATATTTTGCTGAATGTTACACCAGGCTACTTACATTCCCTTTTTCTAATGATTAAACCATTGACTATGCCTCTTGGCACTTTCTCCCAGTCTTCAATCTTTTGAAAAGCCTGTACTCTCCTGACCGGCTCAAAGAACAACCTAGAACTGTGCCCTGGCATCGCCTGCCATCCTCTTGTTTGAAGAGCTTCCTCCCCAGGACCAGCTGACTGAGTAGACTTCTAAACAATGTCAACAGGCGAAATTTAAGGTTCAATATTCACATCTTTCAAAGTTGCTTTTGGCATCTACAAACACTATTTTACAAATTATTTATGGATCATGACTTGCTAATAGTGGGTGATATTATTTTCAATTTATGGAAGACTGCACAGTATTACTTGGAAATCCAAGTAGTGGGATTTATAAGCGCTGGGTTACTTTTTAAATAATAGCTTTACACAATCAAATGCTATCTGACTTACACTTGGTCATGACCTATGAATCATATAAAAATGCTTAACAGTCGTTTTTTTATCTTGAACTTGAAATACAGTGGGGTTTTCTTCTAAGTACACAAAATCCACAGGCAAGAGAAGACACGTCTGTTAACAGAAGTGATGATGAAAATTCAGTTCCTTCTACTAAAACTAAATAAGCCAGGCATAAATGCTAGAACAGCTAGCAGGATACAAATGGTCATCTCGTTTTAACGTTCACCCTCAATTTGCAGTTGTGATGTTTCTTCATTACATAAGAAAGCGATTCACTTTCTTGGGGAAGGATAATCTTTTCCAGAACAAATGAAAATATCTTCGCAAAGGTGTAAATATAAGATGCCATTATTTGAAAGGCTGGCTCCTCCTTGCCCTTGAGAAAACAGAAACCAGCAGGAAGTGGTGAGAGCAGGTTTTGAGTCCAAGTAGTCTTGACCTTGAACTATGATATACTGCGCGTTCCCGCCCTGACTGCCGCAGGCCAAAGCAGAGACCAAAGGGGACCCTTCACAGACCGACGAGGAGGGGCCCTCAGGCCTGCTCTTGGGAGAAAGAGAACGCATTGTTTGAACTGGGAAGCCCAGAGCACCCACGCCGGGGCAGTAGAGAGTGGCTTGCACCCAGCAACACATGAATAGAAGGAGAAACAGCAATGGCAGCAGCCAGCAAGCCAAGTGTAGAAAGGCCGATCAAAAAAATTGCCTTCTCCTGTGTGAGCAACAGGGCTATAAAAAGAACTTTTCAGCTTTTCAGTCAACCCTTAGCAGTATCTCCCCCCAAGAAACACTCAAAATTAAACTCTCAACTTCTGATGGAGGGCCAGTGTTCATTCGAATGAGTCTTTATTTTACCCCCTCTCATGTCAGAATGATTCGGCCTCCTACCTACCAGTCAAGTTCAGCTGGACAGCCCAGCAGGTACTCGGAGCTCAAGAAATCTTTTTTTAAAAAGAAGCCCCATCACCAGCCTGTATTTCAGAAGTAGCAATCACATATCCAGCCAAAGCGAAATTAAGAAATTTGCATGTCATTTATTAATATCCTTCTTGTCTGTCAAGCAGCCTTCAAAAACATGTTTTCCTCCTTTAGAAAGAAGCAAATTGTAATGAGCACATTGACATGGAGGATCTCAGACGAGGCTGTTTTTCCATGGGTGTGTAGAGGGTCCACAAGAGAGACACTGGGCAATATTACATTCTGTTCTGGACCCCAACACCTGGAGCATTCTTTCCTATATGCGGCGATTCACATCTTGTCTTCAGAAGGTCTCCTCCCCAGCGTAATCTATCTTGAAATCAAAAGGGTCATTCAGAATGCTCCAAGATGCCTGGGCGTTAGATTAGGAAATTGTTAATTCGTTAGGTGGGATGATGCTATTGTGGTTCTGGAAGAAAATATCCTGACGTTTTGGAGATGCACAGTGAAGCATGTAGGGATAAAATGTAACGATATGTCCAATTCATTTTAAAATACTTTAGTGGCATTTCTTAAAGAATCAATAAAATAAATATGATAACATCTTAACCGCTGTAGTATCAGGAATCGGGTTGGTAAGTGTCCATTATGTGTCTCTCTCTACTGTTTTGTGTGTTTGACATTTTCATAACAAAAGAAAAAACATTTCAAGAGGGAAGTTGTGTGAAAACTTGATCTCCTGCATCCCGGCAGATCTACCTTCTGCTGGCACACGCCCCCCTCCCCTCGCTGCTGGCCCTCTCTACTTAAGCCTGCGTCTGGGCTGCCAAGGACCTGGACATTCACAGCCAGAAGGGAGGTCAAATGGCAATTGTTACTCACGTTCATGGCACTTTCTCTATGTGCCAGGCACCATTCTAAGCACTTTCTGTGAGCTGCGTCACTGAATCCTCACAGCAGCCCTATGTGGAAGCTGAAGTAGCCGCTATCATCTCTGTTCTACTCGGGGCGCAGCTGAGTCCCAGGGGTGTTAATGTGGCCAAGGCCACCCAGCTAGTAAACAACACGGCCAGAATTTCAACCCAGGCATTTACTATTTATTAACCCAGTTACTTACAAGGGTAAAGTGCCTCGCTCGGCTAGTTATCCAAGGGCATAGTGCTTCTCTGAGAAAGGTGCCTTATGATGTTTTAAAGTGCACACTTTACTGCCTTACATGACATTGACTAACTGCCAGTAGCTCTCTTTCTACACGAATAAAGGCAAGTTTCAGTCATTCCTCCTTCTTTTTTGCATTTTTCTCAGAGGCCGACACGGCGCCTGGTACTTAACAGACACTGGATAAATGTTGATTGATTTGCTAGATGGTCATCACCCAGAAGAGAGATCCGAGGACAGCACGAGGCTGACAGCAATCCTCAAAGCCTTAGCTTTTGGCTCCTGCGTCTCTATTACTCAAGCGTGGGCAGGTAGAGCCCTCCGCAGGTGATAACCTGTTTATGGGTGGCAGCTGAGTCCCAGGTTCAGATGCTGACCTTGGCTTCTTCTCGTCTGACAAACCTGGTTCAGATGCTGACCTTGGCTTCTTCTTGTCTGACTAAACCACCATCGGAAATGATAATGAAGAACTTGATGCTTGCTTATACTTGTGCCCACAGAACCTGGCTGAAATCCAACACACATGCATATATACATACATATATACATACACATACACCTCTATTTCTGTCTATCTATCTATCATCTATCTATCTATCATCTATCTATCTATCTATCTATCTATCTATCTATCTATCCATCTATCTATCAGCATGTGTGTAACTTTGATCGTTAGAACCCAGGGAAAAGCCAGCATCTTCTATAGTGAACTGGTTTATCTAGACATAAAGATTTCTCTCAGGTTAGAAAAATATAACTCAGTGGGCCTTTCAGTCCAGCAAAGGGCCAGCAAAGGTCCAACCCCAGAGGGAAAGAAAAGAAAGCTTGCCGTGCCTAACCCTGCTGAAGCTTGTTCATGGTGGGTATGTTCTGTCCTTGCTTTCCTAAAAACGGGTTTAGATTATACAGTCTCTGAAAATTATTTTCTGTTCTCAGTTAGTGTTTTTTTAAAATTTATTTTCCAAGCACTGGCTCACAAGAGATCAGGAGCAGAGGGTACAGGAGGCTGACCGTCACTTCGGGCAGGCAAGACTCCCCCAAAAAGACCAGATGGGTTGCCGAACCCCATTTTGGCCTTCTACAAAAGCCCCCACAGGCAAGACTACGCAAGACTGAAGGGCCCAGGCATGGCGAAGGCTGTTCTGGGTAAGCCCAAAGCTAAGGGCAGACTTCTCAGGCAGCAGGTGGAGTCCCCTTGGGTGGGACAACCTACTTCTTTCCCTGCCATCCATCTGGAGAAGGAGGCCATCCTGACGTAGGACCGAGCACCCAGAAGGTGCGCCTTGGACTGAGGGATGGTGGGAGCCCATTCCCTGATTCTTAAGGAGTGAAATTTCAACTCTAGGCAGGAGAGGCATGTTCCAGGGTCCTCCCAGTGAGCTGAGGTCAGGTCGTCCCAGGAACTTGGCCGTAGGCCAGGGGACAGGAGAGAGATGTCTAAGGAGGAGAGTCTCTGTGGAGGGCTGTGTCTGCAGCCAGGACAAAGCACAACCCTACAGGTCAGAGGCTCGCAGAAGCGGTCCTAGGGTTTGCCAGGGAGGGCCCTTGCCAAAACACCAGTCTTCTCTGGCCATACAATTGGTCTACTACAGTCTCTATGACCTCACAGCCTGGGAAGTCTTGGGGGTTTGATTCCATCACTCGTCGGCCCGGCCATTCAAAATCCTGTGCCTGGTGTCTAACAGACGTGCTCAACAGCCTTCGAGTGGTTCACAATGCATTTCTGTTGCTTTTTCACAAGTGCTTCAGATACCTGGTAATCGGAGGAATGCAAAGTAAAACAACAGTGGAATAGCCTTTTTCTTCCATCAAGTTTGCAAAACTTTAAAAGAATAGCAGCCACTGTTTACATTGGTCGAATCACTCTTTTGTCCTAAGGGTGTCCCGAATCACCCCAAGCCCTAAACAGTGCCAAGAAGAAAAAATAGAAGAAATAGACCATAGTTACAGGTGTCTTCACGTGATAATCATGTCACTGGCATCACTGAAGATAAACATCAATAGGGCCAGGAGCACTTTGGAATAAAAAGAGACCATCTGATTTATGTCTTTATTAATTAACTCATTCATTCAAGATATTGAATATCTAAGGAGAACAAAGAATGAGGAAGGAAAGTCAATACATATTAAATGCTGAGTGTGTGGGGGGCATGGAGCCAGGTCGTTAGGTGAATTATTCTGTGAGTCTGGTAACAGGAGCCCTTTCCACTAATGAAGCGAGGGCAAGTCATGCAGCCAGTGAAAACTTTGTAGAGGCTCCGTGAGACAGAAGGATGCAGAACGCCGCTTACCCTCTTAGGGCTTCTCATCTGTAGAGCAGAATGGGATATGTACCCCAACACCAGTGCTCAGAGTCCTGAACCTGGAGTCATCCAGGCAACCATACTCCAGGCAAGTCAAGGAGAAGAGATGATTCGAGGCTGAGCTAGAAAGGCTTCTCAGAGAAGCATTTGAACTGAACCTCTTGGGATAGGTCATATTAATAAAGAGATGAGGCAGGAAGTGAGAGGAGCGGAATGTTCTAGGGGGAGAGACCAGCATGGACACGTTAGTAAAGAAGAACAGGCCGAGGTCTGCTTCAGGAGAAACTGCTAATAAAGAAGCAAATAAGCAAAAACAAACAAACAAACAAACAAACAAACTCAGATCCTCGCAGCTCTTCAAAAATTCTGGTGGACTGACAGGGCTTAGAGTTCCCCTGAGGAGGAGGCTCGGCCAGCGGCCAGCGAGTTTGTCACCAGACTTGAAAACATGAGTCCTGAGGTTGGAAAGGAGTTCAGGACACAGATATCGTTTGTGGAATCACTGGCTTTCCAGTAGCAGCCCAGG
>NW_006436814.1:1441437-1444743 GCF_000325575.1 Pteropus alecto
TGCGGAGCGAAGGAGAGCTGGGTGGACTCCTGCGTGCCCGTTCCCATGTGTGGCCAAGGGAGTGACGGGGACAGAGGAGTGGAGAACAAGGTGACTCTCTGCAGCCGGCATTTTCATCTCCCCCTCATGCTCCATCCCCTGCCTCTCACAGATGAGGTGTTCAACCGTTAGGAGTGAATCAAAGAAAAGTTAACCCGAGCCAGGAGCCCAAATACCGTGTGAGTACAAGTAGCCCAGTACTAAAAATAACAAAAAAAAAAAAAACAAAGTGATCTTTCTGAAAGAACCACTAACTGAAGTCCCTCGAGTCCCGTTCGGGATGAGGTTATTGACAAGGGGAGCCACGAGGACCTAGAAGGATGAGTGGGAGTGCCAGAACCTTCTTCCAAATGTGACCAAGGCCGGTAACCTCGTGTCATGAATTCTAAATTATTTCAGACTCCACATTTCTCCAAAGCCTCATTGATGTCTCCAATTATCTCGAGAAAGTGATGTCATGACATTCTCAGGACTAAGTTAGCATTAGTTCGCAGTCAGTGCGGGTGCTTACCACGCAGCACCGTGAGCGAAAGCATACAGGATGGAACAAAGGTGGGGGGATAAAGCCAGCTACTCTTGACCGACGCTTGCCGTGCTCTGAGCGTGGAGTAAGTGCTTCTCCTCTGAGCCTCACGGAGATCCTATCGCTAGCCCTATTTTACAGCTGAGGAGACCGAAGTTATACAATTTGCCCAATATCGTGCTTCTAATAAGTGGCTAAGAAAGAATCGAGCCCGGCGTGTCTGATTCCAGAAGCTGTGTCCTGAGCCCCTGCAGTCTGGGACTGGGGGTCTGTTGGACATTAAAGCATCTCTGAGCTCGTGGCTCTGCGGGGCCGTCTTCAGAAGGTGTACATATGTGAAGGATGTGGATGGGTCTCACACACAGTGCCCTTCACATATGTACACCTTCTGACAGAGGAGCCTGGAGCCCCAAGGAAAATCTGCTCTCCATCACTGAGGCGTGCAGCCTGTGTCGCATCTCGGCGTCGGGTCCCCAAGGCCTCACATCCTTGAGACAAGCAGCAGGAAGCAGTTTCAGCCTTTGATCCGGGCTCCGAGTCCCCTAAATCTTTCTATCTCATTACACTTCCATTGGCTTTCATTTCTGCATCTTTCTTACAGGAATCCTCTAAAATAAGTAGATAAAAGAAAGGGGTCTGATCGAGGCAACGCCTATGACTAATTTGCTTGGGAAAAGGCAAAGTCTGTCCAGGTACGATTGTGTTTTGCATAAAGTCTTATGCATGAAGAGGCTCTATTTGCAACTAGGAAGGATCCAAAGTTCAGAATCACTCCAACGACTAACTGTAGTACAGGTGCATTTAAAAGCAGGGAGTAGGGAGAAAGAGAGATCACGTCACCTTTCACCTGGAACAGACGCTCTTGGCCTTGAAGCTTTCTTCTCTACTCCTTGGAAGCCGCCGAAGGCACCTCCTAAAGGCGTAGCCCACCCAGGCTCCAGGACCTACTCTGCTATACTCGGGGAGCTCAAGATGCTCCTTGTTCAGAAGTCGAGCAGGACCAGCACCACCACCTTTGCTTAGCCTAACTCTGACCTTAGGCCTCGGTCTGGTCTCCGTGTCCCTGCCTGGGGCACTGACGTGGCACCCCAGCCTGCTGCCCTCCTAGTGGTGATGCCCGGGCGGGCTGATAGTCCATCCGATCACGCTGCCAGGCACAGAATCTTCTCAGACTCTTCTTTGAAAACCTCCTTCGGAGCCATTGCCCTCTCCTTTCTCCTCTAGCCCAGCTGTTCCCACACTTCAATGTCCATGAGACTCACTTGAGGATTTTGTTGAACTGCAGCCTCTGATGCAGTCGGGCTGGGGTGGATCTTGAGAGTCCGCATCTCTAATGAGCTCTCAGGCAAGTTTTGGGAACAGTTAAAGGTTAGCTAACCAATGGCCAGAATGATGATCAAAGCAGATAAGGGAGCCACTGGCCACTACTATTTTTGTCTTCTCGGAGCATGTGTTTTGCTCTGTTTTTTCGTTTTTGTTTTTGTTTTTGTTTTCTAGTAACAAGTCTTTCCCGCTACTATTTTGTCTTCTCGGAGCATGTGTTTTGCCCTGATTTTTCGTTTTTGTTTTTGTTTTCTAGTAACAAGTCTTTCCCTCCTAGCCATAGCAATGGCATTTGGCTCAGTCTGGGGCAATCGGAGTCCTGCTTGGGAATGAGATAAGGATAATGGTGGGAGAGGGGAAGTGGGCATTATGGGGGATCGGGCCTCCTTTCCCTAAGGCTGCCAAACAGGAACGGCAGATTCTTGGGGTTGTGGGCAGCCACCTTCGTCAGCACATGCAGGAAGCAGCGAAAGAGAAAGAGTTGAACTTACAGAGAGACGTGAATGAGACAGAGACCCAATGACGCCACTTCAACTCCTGGATCCAGTCATACCTGACGCTGGCTTGCTCCAGCCTGTCCAGGTATGGGAACTAATAAATTTGTTTTTTCCCTTAAATTGGTTAATCCTCAAATTCACTTGCAAATGAAAGAGTTCTGATTCATATAGTGAGTAAGACAATTTGGCATCAAAATTTGGTCTATAGTGTTGATGGTTCATGGAGTGACTCTAAAAACAATTCCTAACGACCAGTTCCTGAAACAGCTGAGCGACGGCAGTTTCACTGGAATGATCGTTAAGCCTCTCCTGTTATCACCAGGGGAAGGATAGCAGTGATTTGGAATGTTTTTAACTGATCTTATAACTAACTTCATTGTAACCCGAAACTCTCCGGAATGAAGTGAAATGAAGCCACATACTTAAACCACCTCTGTGGCGGGGTCAGCAGAGACCAGGGTAGGCAAGGATACTGCTGGTGAAGCCATGAAAACGTGATCACATCTGGAGCCCCAAGGGCCTGACCTCCCATGACAGGAAGAAGGAAGCCGTGAAAAAGGAAGCCGAGAGCCTTCGCCAGGCGATGTTTGGATCGTACCTTTCACAATGGTGTTAAAACATTTTGTAGAAACTCCACACGTGCCGCTGTTTCTCCCTGGATTTTTGGTTTTCTTTCGGTAAGCTTCCTTAACACAGGATCTTGCCTCACAATCACACTCACAAATGGCTTCACTGCCACTCAGAGCCCTCGAGGTCATCTCTCACGGAGTCACCATCCCAGCCCTGTAAGGACTTACCGAGGTTTCGGGATCTGAGCTCACATGCAGATCTGTGAAAAGCAAAGGACGTAAGTGCAAAATAGATTGGGACAGTTACTGTGAGAGTCGCTGGAAGATGAGCAAGTCTGTGGGGAGCACAGAGGGA
>NW_006436814.1:1444801-1451810 GCF_000325575.1 Pteropus alecto
AGCCCCGCCCCTGAGCATCTGGGCCTGAAACCTCAGAGCCTCTTGACTCTTCCGCCTTCGCACCTTGTTCCTCTCTGCCCGCATGAGGATGACTCTGCCCCGACGCCAGTCCTCATGCTCATCCCCTCCTCTCCATTCTCTCTGCCGCTGCTTAATCAGGCCTTCATCATTTCCACCTGAGTCACTGTGGCAAGGACCCCGCAGCTACTCTCCTCAAATCTCGCACACCCCTGACAAACCCGGTCAAAAACGTCAAAGACTTATGATTGACTCACCCCAGGGGCGAATCGTATTTTTCCAAAGATTCTACAATATTAGCTCCGATTCCATAGGTCCTTCTGTCGTGATTTTGACTTCTTCCCATCCAGGGGTGAAGTCTATGTTTCCTCCCTTGAACCTGAAGGGGCTTGAGGCCCAGCAGAAGTGATGTCACGTGACTCCCGAGGTTAGGGCCTAAAACGTGTTCCAGATTTTGCCTGGTTCTCTTTGGAAACATCCCTTCAGACCCTTAGTTGCTGTACCAGAAGTCAAGGCCGCTATGTTGTAAGGAAGTGCAAGCCACGTGGAGATGCCACATGTAGGTGGTCCTAACGTGAGGGCCGCACTGCCCGCTGGGAACGTGAGCAAAGACACCTCGAGAGGATTTCTTCCCCCACCTGGTCAGTCACCTGCGAGGCCACAGCATCATGGCGCTGTGCTCTTCTTGAATTCTCGACCTACAGAATCTGTGAACATAGTAAGCTTTGGGGTAATTTGTTACACGGCCAAAAGAGAATAGATATTTTATTTTAAAAATTCTTAATTTTTATACAAAACCTGTAACAATCGTCTGGCCCCAGCATTCAAGAAGCTACTTACAAAAGAGGTGAGGTTTCAGGAATTGTCAGAGAGAGAGAGAGAGAAGCTCATCCAATGAAGGGAATCCTAGCGTCCCTGTGTGTTTTTTCAGTGCCTACTATGTCCAAGTGCATTACAGCCCTTATCCCATCCGCATCTTCGTCACCGTGACCGTGACCTAGACATTACCCAGCTTCATTAAGAGCTGCCGATACTGAAGCTCAGAGTAGAAACATATATTTCCCTGATTCCCTGGGTGACAATGGCAAAATGGGAATCACAGCCAGGACCCGATGGCTCCAAAGCTCTTACAATTCCTACAGGCGCCTCCCGAAGAGCTGAGCCGAAGCAAGAGAACACAGATGAGCACTTGGCCCAACGTTGCTGCTCTTACCTTTCCCGCGACATTACTGCAATAACTTCTCTCTTTGGGATAAAGGGAAACAGAGCAGTCTGGGTCGGCCAGAGAAAGCCCCTGGCAACGATGTCGAACAAGCCAGGAGTAATTTGTTCTATTCTTGTCCATGTGACTGCCGGAGGTTATCCTGGTTTTTATTAGCCCAAACTTCCCCTTTTCAAAAGATAATTCTTTGAAATCTTCTGGGAAATTAACATGGCTCAATCTGGCTCTGGGCTGGCCACCACATGCTCTCAGAATTAAGAGAACCTGAGATTTTTAACCCCTTGTGGTCACATACACATGCACACAAAATTGAACGTGCCTCTCTATTGTGTTAACAGGCTATAAAGAGACAATTCGCACTGAACCAGCTGTTATGCTCGGCTTTATCCTGTAAAAAAAATTGATCTAGATTCGTTCCAATGCAAGAGTTCTATACAATCCGAACTCACTAGAAATTTTTATGTAAGAAATATCATGAACCAATTAATATATAATTTAGACCATTTAAATATGATAGTTTTTTTCTTCAAATCTTAAGGAAAATTCGTCAGAAACAAATATTATAAAATAACTACAGTAGAAATTTTAAATTCTAATTCCAGTCCACAGTCTCATCAATTACGCTAAAAATATTTATCATTTTTCTTCATTTTTATTCTCTATCTAATTCGGGATTTTTTTAGATTGTTTATAGTGTCATAAGAAATAGAAGAAAATGACACAATTTAGGCAACTAATTGCTTTGTTCTTTCAACATTTCCACACCTATGTTTCTGGTAGTTGAAATTTCGTTTTTCTCTGGGAAGTCTGGTGGGAGGGAGCAAAGCGGAGAACGAGCCCACGCCCCTCGCCCTCCACCACCCCTCTCCTCCAGGACCACCCTCACAGTGACGGTGAGGTCTTTGCCACTGATATTTCATACTCCTCTGTTCCTTTCCTAGATAACGGTCCCTGAGATATAACTCAGGAGATCTTTTGGGAGCTAAAAGTAGAAATCCTCGATTTTCACCCGAGCGCAGAGTCAAAGCTATGTCCAGACCTACTTGACCGAAAGGGTCACGCTCACTGGAGAAAGAAGGATGAGATCTTTAAGAATAGGACAGAATCCTGGTCAAGCCAGTGAAGTGAGTTCATGCTGTATCTCACACCCCTTTGCTGAAAAGACGTATCAATAATAAGTAAGAAACAAAACAAGCCAAACAATTGGGCTCAAAATAGTCACCTCTGTAATAGAAACAGAAAGTGGTGAGCAGTGGCTGAAACCACAAGCCTGCAAGTAATGATGCTGTAATGTCACCCTGCAGAACAAGGGAATTACTAGTGCTCTCTGTGAGAGGGGACCTGGAGTCATTTCCATTGGTAAAGGCAAGAGCTGGGACGGGTCATCTTCATGAAAGAAATCTGAAAAACTAAGCTGCTGACTAAGATAACGAAAAACTAAGAAAGTATCTGGCACTTTGGTTGTATAGTCCAGGGAGACAGGAAAACAGAACAAAACAAAACAGAAAGGCTTTGTAACGAGAACCTAAATCAAATTTAGTTACCGTGAATATAATATGCCCAACATTACTAGAGGGAAAAAGCCTTGCGATAGTAGAAATGGCTCTAGATTATAGGCCTGGACGACAACAGCTCTGAACAACTGTAAAATCACTGTAGGGATACAAAAATATGGAGAGAGGGTAAGGTGGGGAGAGAGAGAAAACATAAACAAAAAGCTCCCACTCACAATAATCGCCAAACATGAAGGGATCTAATGAGAATAAATAAAATATCTGAATGCAAATTCATTTTTCTATTAAATCAAATTTATGCAACAGCCTAGAAAAGACTTTTTAAAATAAAAAAGTATGTTTTAATGCACGAAGACATAAATGAAACAATAACTTTCATTTTAAGACACCAAGAAAATGTGGAAAGGGAATAAATTTCTAAAAAAGAGCAGATACATATGAAAAAGAATCAGCTAGAAAGGTTGAACACGAAAATAGACCTATTTTTAAAAACTCAATATATGAAATCGATTCTAGATTGAACCTGTAAAAGAAAGAATATGCTAATTAGCAGGGAATACTGAAGAATTCATTCAGAATGCAGCATAAATGAAAAAATCTCTCTCTCTATACACACACACACACATACACGCACATAGTTAAGAGATATAGGGCTAGATAAAGAAACTCTTATATTCATTTAATAGGATTTCAAAAGTAAGTAAATATTGGGAATGTCAGAGAAGCAGTATTTGTAATTCTAATAATTAAGAATTTTCCATAATTGAAGAAAGTCATGAAGTCTCAGAGAAAAGTATTCTCCAACTCCCTAGTATATAAATCATCATAGTGAAATTATAGAACTACACAGATAAAGAGAAAATCTTAAAATCCACAAGAGAAAAGGGACAAATTATTTACAAAGAAATAGCAATTAGACACTCAGAAAATTTCACACCCACCCCAATAGAGATCAAAAGCCAACGGAGTAATATCTTCAGAATACTGAGGAAAACTAAGATTAACTTATAATTTTATACTGAGCTCAACTACCATTTAACAATGAAAGTGATGTAAAGATATTTTCAGGTATACAAGATTAAGACTACTTACACCCCCACAGACTTTCACTGTAAGATGTTCCTCAGTAAGAAAAAACAACAAAACTAGACTAAACCCAAAGATAAACCATGATATCAGCAAGAAAAAAATACGGTGAGTATGGAAATTAATAGAATAGCAATTGTGACTATGGAGATTTAAAAAATACAAATAAAATCTAAATTTTTATTAAAAAGCAAAGCTAAAGTCATTTATAATTATAGTGAATGATGAGGTAGGTGTGATTGTGATCAATGAGTATTTGAAGAATTCCAAACGAGCAGAGGAACCAAGTTGGTGGAGGGGGGTGGGGGTGAGGGGAAGGGGCAATCAAACTCCCAAGAGGAATCAGGGGGAAAATGTGCAAAGAAAGATATTTAAAGAAAGAGATTGAAAAACATAAGTCACAATATATCACAAAAATGAAATCTGATTAAACTCAATGAAAAACAAAGATTATCAGATTAGAATATTTTTAGCCATATATAAAAAGTTCAATTCAGCGGGAAGATATAACAATTTTAAATTTGTATGTAGCTTATAACGAAGCCCCAAAATATATAAAGCAGAAATTGACATAACTGAGGAGAAACTGTCAAATCCAAAATCATAAAGATATATTAACACATCTCTCTCCTTAGCTGATAGATTAAGAAGACAAAAGAAATGATAAGAATATAATATGATTATACAATATGATTAACCAACTTGCACTAATTGACATATTGTACCTAAGAACTAAATATACCCTTTACTAATGTTGACCAAAACAAGGAGTCTTGAAAAATTTGAAAGTATAGAAATCATTTAAAGTATATTCTCTGACTACAGTAAAATAAACTAGAAATCAATTACATAAAAACTAGAAAATCCCATATATACTTAGAAATTAAGTAACAAACTGCTACATTATTTAAGTGTCAAAGAAGAAATCACAATAGAAGTCAGAAAATATTTTGAAATTATGATGAATACTATATATCCAGACTTATGGAAAGCTGCTAAATCAGTGGTTAAAGGAACCTTAAAAGTGTATATTAGAAGAGAAAAAGTCTGAAAATCAATGTTCTAATATCTACCTTAAGAAGTTAAGTAAAGAATGGCAAATTAAACCCAAAGAAAGCAAAAAGAAGAAGATGGAAAGAAAAAGAAACACATAAACAAAATAGAAAACAAATATATGAGAGAATCGGTAAGGCCAAAAGTTGGTTATTTAAAGACTAATAAAATTAATAAATCCATAGTAAGACTAATCAAAGAAAAATGAGGGAAAGTACAAATGAAAATATCAGGAATGATAGGAGATATGACTATATAACCTCATCTGTTAAAAAGATAACAGGATAATATGAACAACTTTATGACAATAAACTGGAAAATTAAATTAAATTACAGTTTAAAAAAATTTACTAAATGGACACAAAGAGAAGAAATTTAGCCTTATTAAACTGAATCTGAAATTAAAAAACCTTGACACCACTTCAGGAGTAAATTCTTCACAATCTTTAATGAAGAAATAGTAACAATTGCTCACAACTTTTACAGAGATTGAATAAAAAGAGAATGCTTCCCAACTTTTTAAGACTGATCAAGGTCATTACCAAGAAGAAAATTATAGGGCCAAGTTCTCTCTCTTTACATTAAAAACAAAAAAAAAAAAGCTAATCAAATTCAATGACATATGAGGATAAAATGTCATGTCATAGTGGAATTTATTCTCAGAATGCAAGGTTGGTTTAACATTCACACATAGGAATAGTAATGGGTCGATGTTTAATTTCCTGACTTAATTATTGAACTCTAGTTATATAAGAAAATATCTTTGTTCTTAGTAAATACACACTGAAGTATTTAGAGATAAAAGAATATACTATCTCCAATCTAGTCTAAAATGGTTCAGAAAAAGTAAGTAATATGGACTTATATGTGTGTCTGTAGAAAAATGATAAAGCAAATAAGGCAAAATGTGAACAACTGGCAAATATGGGTAAAAGGTTATGAGTTCCTTGTACAAATTGATTTTATAGAAGTTTTAAGTCACATCAAAATTTAAAGTTACAAGAAAAAGATCAGTGTAATTCACTTGTAAATAGAATAAAGAAGAAAAATCATACAAGTATTTTAATAAATATGGAAAATAATTTGATAAAATTTAACATCCTTTCATGATAATAACTCATGGCAACCTAGAAATAGAACACTGCTTTAAACTGAGAAAGTGTATCTGCAAAAAAACCTACAAGAAACATCATACTTAGGGAAAAAATGTTGAAACGTCCTCTCTGAGGTCAGCAATGGGAGAAGGACGCTGGTGTTACAACTTAACATTCGACAGAACTTCCAGCAAAAAACAAGCCACAAGCCTACCCTAGAGAAACAAGACAACGCCAGCTCACTCCAGGCTTCTTATTTCCCCAAAGGAAAAAGAGTGGTGCTCAACTTACTTAGTCTTTGCAAATTTGACATCAGATGACAGTCATTCCATCTTGGGGTGAAGAGGGTGATGAAGCAGAGTGAGCTCCGGGGAAAAAGAAATCAAGATGAAAGAACAAGCTTCCCCTCGAACAATGTTCTAGCCCCTTTGAAGGAAGTTACTGAGTATTATCAAATGGCATAAAACAAATCTCGACTAAGTAGAGAATTGAATTAAACCACACTTATGAGCGAGAAGAGTACATATCACAGATAAGTCAGTTCTTCACAAATTCTCCACAGTTCTCTATAGCTCTTAGGTCTAGATAAAACTTGGCACATCAATTTAAAAAAAAAAAATGCATACGGAGGAACAGAAGGCCAAAAATGGCCAAAGTCAATTTCGAAGACCAAGAACAAGGAAAGACAACATGTCTACCAAATATTAAAAATGTTTATTAGCCTACCATACTTAAGAGAATATGGTGTGAGCACAAGGGTGAACAAACAGGAAAGGAACAGAGAGAGGCTGAGAAACTGACCCAGGCATATCTGCCAACTTGACATATGACAAACGGCATTTTGAATTTGTGGGAAAAAGATTAAAACTTAATAAATGATACTGGGAAATTAGGTTGTCTTATTTGGAAAAACAAAATTAAAAGCAGATCCTTAATACACACCAAAACAATATAAATTAAAAACTTAACTGAAAAAATCAAAATGCAAAACTTTTAGAAGAAAATAGGGCAATTTTTACATT
>NW_006436814.1:1451826-1464313 GCF_000325575.1 Pteropus alecto
TTTTAAACTACACAAAAAGAACAAATCATAAAGGGAAAGACTGGTAAATTTGAATAGCTTTTATTAAAAAAAGACAGCCTAAGCAAAGTCAAAAGACAAACCATCGCCTGAGCAGAATGGGGGAAATATTTGAAATAAATATGACTGACAAAGAATGAGAATCCAGTCTATATAAAAACAAAACTCTTACAAATCAATAAGAAATAGTCCAAACTAAAGAAGTGGGCAAAGATGTGGATGTGTTTTTACATAAGGATACCCTGCGGTAACACACACACATGAAATGCTGCTTAACCGAGCTGGCAATCAGGAAACTGTAAATTACTCACTACTGAAATACCGTTCCCCACCCATCAGACAGGTAAACAGAAGAAGGCTAATGATATTAAGTGCTGGCGAAGAGGTAGGGAAGAGAACTGGAACAGGCTAACGTACAGGGCAGTGAACACTGGTGCAGGCCCTCTGAAGAGCATGGCTAGTGTGTCAGAGACACACTTCTCTGATTCAGCAATTCCCCTCCTAGCGACTCCCAGAGATGTACTGTTTTATATAGTGCGTAAAACGAAGACAGACTAAAACCCATCAATGAGACAATAGATAAATAAACTATGGTACAACAAAGCACTACACAGTAATTAAAATGAATAGCTGGAGCTATATAAATATTAACGCAGAGAACTTTCAAGAACATAATGTCAAATTAAAAAAAAAAAAGAAAGAAAAACATGAAGCCAGATGATGTGCACAGTATGTATGATATCATGTAGATACAGCTTAAAACATGAAAACTAGTATTATACATTATTATGGATAAAAATAGCATTAAAACTTTCTTGGAAATGATAAACAACAAATTCTGTCACCTCTGGACCAGCAGACAAAGAATATGAAAGAATGCATCTGTTTTTATTTTTTTCTTAAAACAATAAAAGGTCTGAAACAAAGATGGAAAATGTTAAAATTTGATAAATGTCTCTGTAAGCCCATATATTATTCTCTATACCTTTCTGAATATTGAAATATGTCATAATAAAAAAGCAAATTTTCAGTCAGTGTTGAAATCAAAGTGCTCTGATCACATCTGCTTATTGTCATAAATAAACAGGAATTTCACATGATATATATCCATGGCTTTCCAAAAAAAAAAAATTTCATGAGTAACATTTTTTAAAAGGAACAACCTAGAATGTATAAGGAATGCTTAAACTCAACGGTTAATGGACAGATCATCCAATTAAATAATGGAAAAAAAGACACTAACAGACATTCCCCAGGCGAGGTTACACGGAGTGCCCGTCAGCCTGTGAGGGATGTTCAGTCATTAGGACCTTGCCTAAATCCTGAATGAGCCCTTATCTTCACCCACTCCATGTGTTGGCTTTTCATGTTGGAGCCACATGGGCCGTCCCCGCGCACTATGACAGTGACTAAAATAAAATACAGTGGCGAGAATGACGTGCTCGTACGTTGCTGGTGGCAGCAGGGTTTGGCGTCTCGCACCCTGTGCGTCGTCGCTGGCCCGTGGGTTGTGCTGGTGTCTCACCGCTGTTTTGAACCTTTCCCCAACGGTAATGAAGTCTGGTGCCTCTTCTTGTGCCCGGTGGCCATGGGGACTTCCTCTTTTGTAAAACGTCTTTCGTCCATTTTCTTGCTGGGTCATCTATCCTTGGTGTGTAGGATTTTTGTTTGGTTTGTTTTTAATAAATCCTGAATGAATCCTTATCTTCACCCACTCCATGTGTTGGCTTTTCAGTCCTATGTGTGTATTAAAAAAAAAATAAAAAGGCAGAAGTACTGTCCTCGGAAGCTCGTACATGCATAGAATGTCTCTGGAAGGGACACGAGACAATGAGCACAGACGATGCAGTGCCAGGGGAAAGGATGTATGAGAAATACACTTTTCTCTACATTCTTTTGCAGTCTTTTAGAAAATTATTATTTGCATGTATTTGAAATTTCAAGACAAAGAAAAGGCACCCAAAAGCCTACTATAACTAAGCCACGGTTAGCTTTTCCTCTAATCACATTCCAAAGAAAAGGTTAAGATGCCCGCCCTCGTCGGACCTTCGGCCGTCCAACCCACGCCCCTACATGCGCTAAGTTCAACGTCAGTCCGCACCACCTTCTAACCGAGAGGCAGGGCAGCCACGTAGTGATGAGAGCAACTTCTGCAGCCAGACCACCTGGCTGTCGCCCAGCTTCTCCACTAACACTCGCATAACCTTAGCGAGGTGACCGACTTATCCTCTCCAGACCCCAGGTAAAGAACAGCAACTCCTACAATGGTCGCCGCCTCTAGGCCAGCCGCCAGTGTTCTCTGCCTCCTGTGGCAGAGGTGATGGGCTCTCACTTCCAACATGAGGTGCAAGAAGACAGTGGCTTCCGTCCTGGCACGCCTTCTCTTGCTCGCTCGCTCGCTCTGAAGGAAGTCAGGTCCCACGCTGTGAGCTGCCCAGTGGAAAGGCGCTGAGAGCAATGAATTAATGTTCCTCGCCAACAGAGTCCCTCCCAGTGCTGAGACCCTATGAAGTTCTCCAGTTAATATAGCAAATTCTTGATGTTAAAGTAAATGCTCAAGAAAATGGGTGATGTGATGAATTTAATTTCCTTGTTAACGGAAAGAAGCTTTTTAACAGAATCTTGGAGTTGAAATGTACCTCAGTGATCATTATACAGATGAGGAAGCCGAAACTGAGCGCAGTGAACTTCTGAAAGTCCTGGACCTTGTCTACGGCAAAGCCCAGCATGGCGCCTGTCACGTAGTAGAGGCTCAATTAATAATCGCGGCATGTAGCAGATGCTCAACGGTAAGTAAGGAAGAGCAGGTGGCGGAGAGGCAGGAAGAGGCCGTCTCCACGTTTACTGCTTCCAGCTGCTGAGCCTCCTGGAGGTCGTGGCCGTGACACAGGGAAACCTGGAATTCGGGGGACCTGAATTCAAGCCCCACTCCACCCTTAGCTGTGTGACCTTGTGCAGCCCCTTGGCCTCGCACCTCACACCTTACATCTCACCTGCTGGGGTGTAAAATAGAAAAAATAACACTTCCCATGTCATAGGGTCCCAACGAGACTGAAATGAGGTTCCAGGCGAGAATGTACTTTCCAACGGTAGAGTGACGTCCACCCTTCCCCATACCTTTTTCTAAAATGTATCGTCCCAGGTGCTGACTTAGAAAGCAGACCAAAAAATGTAACACCCCCCGTCCCCTGACACAGGGGAAAGGATTGGCGTTGGGAAAATGGGCCGTTTGGGGAAAGTAAACCCATTCGCATCCTCATCTCGCACCGTTCGCTGACACCAATTTTAGATCAATATAAAAGTCACTTGTATGACATGTAATCCATGCAATGAAAAAGGAAAAGACCGAGCTACGTGCGCTGCCATGAAAGGTCTCCAAGAGCAGGCGGTGTATGAAGAAAACCGAGCTGTAGGATGATGTGTACACATATGCGTGTGCATGCATTTTACTTACGTAGAAATAAATACCACACACGCACACACACACACACATGCAGCAGACTTAGCCAACGTCTGAAGAATCCACACGTCAATAATTAACAGTAGTTGCCTCTGAGGGAGGTAATGGGATTGGGTATAAATGTGGCATTTTCGTTTTCCATGAAAATTATATATATGTATGTATGTGTACGCACACACAGATACGTATATATGCCAAATCTTTTACGTGGACATGCGATCTTCTCCATAAAGAAGTCCCGGAGCAAAGACGCCTCCGGGCGTGTCACACACGCGGTGGCCTCGGGGTCAGTGGGAAAGGCCGGTCCTCGCTGCGCTGCGCCGTGACGCATTTTTATCTGAAAATGGTTTCACGGTCCCTCCGCGAGCGGGTCGCCGGCCGCTCTCCTCTCACGGATGGGCCCGTGGCCGGGCCGCCCGGGGAGGACAGGGGTAAGGGACCGGTTTCTCAGTCACCAGCAGGGGCCACACTTTCCAGCCCAACCCAGTGGCAGAGCTTGTCCCGCAGACCGCAGGGGATCAGGGATGGCTACATTTGCTGGGGAACTGTGAGAAAGACAACGTCTTTGAGCTTCTGGATGGTGCTCCTTGTTCCCATCAGTGACTGTTCCCTGGCCACTCAGACTGGAAGACGAGAACTTTGCGACGAACCAGCAGCCCTGTCCCCAGACGGCGTCTCCCACAGCGCGCGCCCCCGCCCGGGGCACCGGCTGCGCTGGGGCGATGGCTTGGGGGGTACGGGGGCGGGGGGCCTGCACCAGCCCCCCACGGTCTCTCCTGACGCCACTGGCATGAAGGGGAAACCCCACACCTGGCTCCAATCTGGGGGTAGAGCCAACGTGAGACAGAGGTGCACAGTTATTTTTATAGAAAACATTAGAAAAAAAGGTGAATACGAAAAGATGCTGTCATCTCGTCAAACACTCGTTTGACGTTCCACAGACGCTTATTGAGCACCAACCAGCGTGCAGGAGTTAAGTGCCTACAGATTACTAATACGCCGGCCGTGCCCCAAAACACGTGATTTTCCCTAAGAATTAAACACTCGGCGAGGCACAGAAGAAACCGCCGCGTACGCGAGCAAGACTTGAGCGCATCACTCAGTCTATAAAATGGGCGTGATAACCATCTCCAGGGATGTCGCGGGGATTTCATGAGATGATGGAGCACCGCGGGCGGCATCGCGCGGTCTCGGGCACAGGTTAGACCCATCAGACCGTCACAAAGGTGTTCACTCCCCCCTCAGTTTCCTCATCTCCAGGTGTGTTATCATGTTGGCTTTACCTTCCGATTATCTCGTAGGCTCACATAGCTTTATATGTAAACACAAGAGCACCGCACAAATAAATCGCCTTATTATGACAAGCGAGTCCCCGATGGAAAAAATTAAGAATTCTATTTACTACGGTGAGTGGAGACGACTGAACATCAATATACTCTGTGACGATGAATAATGTCCCTTTGCTTAGATCTGGAGTGTTTTGAAGAAGAGCAAGTAAATAAGAGACCGAGTCTCCCAGTGCAGGGTCAGCAAACTTTGGCGGAGGGGCCAGATCTGACCTTCCTCCTGCCCGTTTTTGTAAGGAAAGCTATTGGTACACTCGCTCATCTGTGCACTCTCTATCATGGCAGTGTTCACGCTAGAACCACGAAGCTGAGTTGTGACAGACACCAGATAGCCCACAAAGCCTAAAATATTTACTATCTGGCCCTTTACAGAAAAAAAAAAAAAATTGTCAGCCTCTGCTCTATCGAATACCTTCTATTCCTCTATCACAAATATCTGGAAGTCTGAGGCCCAGTGCCGGAAATAAAACTTTTGGCTCTAGGGTCAGCTGAGGTTTACAAGGCCCAGTGGTTGGAACTGAGACTCGAGTGAATCTGGAGGCTGGAAATGAAAGGCCTCTCTCTGAGCTGCCTCCGGCACGGTGCTGCGCAGTACCGTGTAGCACATTGTAGATTAGAGCAAGTCCTTAAAGAAACGCGAGGGTTTTTAATGCGATAAAGCACGATGTATTGAGTGGAAGCAGCGGTAACCTGAGTTAACGGCCATGTTCCAGCCCCCGGTCGGCCACCAATTCCATGTCTGATCAGGGCAATAACTTCACTCCCGGAGCCACCACGTTATCTGTAAGATGGAGGACTCGTCCATTCATTGAATGTCTCTTGAACTCCTCCTGGGGGACCCCACCGACTTAGGGACGTTTTGGACCAGGTCACTCCTAAGGTGCCTTTCCAGGTTTAAAGCTCAATTGAAAAATCTCGGTGATGCTGTAGCCTCGGAGAGGGACGCTGTGAGGGACAGTGAGTTGACATTCGTGTGCGCTAATGCCGTTTACCATGGCCCTCGTAAGTCACACCCTCTTCTTTCCAAATAGATGCCGTATGAGTTTAAGTCCAATCCAGCAAGCGAGAGTCTCCCATCTGCAGAAAGAGGAGGCAGCTGACGGACAGCTTCGGCCAGGCCCTTCAACTTGAATTATGTAACAGTGGCAGGGATATGCAGATGGGCTTTCTGAATAACGCCTTTAAGATTGGCGTTAACACACCTTTACTACTCCAAACTGTCACCAGCAGACACAGCAAGGCCGGCTTTATCCCTAGAGTAATTAACATGTGTGGCCAAAAAAAAAAAAAAATCCTGAAGGTGCTGCCAACGATCTTGCGATAATTGGGACCTGACAACAGATAAATCCTGCAAAATCAGGACAGCTTTCGCCATCCCGAAGCCCCAACGTGAGGCTCACCTTCCAAAAGCTCAGAATCCAAAGGCTGTTTACCCCCTTCTGTGGAGAGCCCTCCATCTTGGACTGTGCTCTGCCCTCCTCCCCGGTAATACCCAGGCAGGGCAGTGACCCCGGCTGGCAGCACAGAGCCTCAGGGACGCAGTCAAACGACGCCCAGATGAAAACTGCAGCTGATGGCCCAGCCTCTCGGGTCAGTGGCTGCTGCGTGCAGCTCTCCCCCTGCCTCCTGAAGTTCAAACGCCAGCCTGATTTCTATTGGAAGCGTCCCAGCCCAAACATGGAACAAAAGTTCCCTCTGACGAGCCCATTCCGGGTTCCAAAGTATGTTTTTATGTTTGTTGGCAAATAGAACTGTCACCAGCAACAATAACAACACTGTTTCCTCTCGACTGAAGCTACTTCATTTCTTCACATTTGTTCCAGGGCTGGAGCTGGACGGATGAATAATGTAGGCTAGGCGGCTGGCCGGAGCCCTGACCTCGTGCCTCCAAAAGCAAACACAGTGGTGAAAATGGAGACTTGTTTGAACTTCCACTGCCTGGTTTAAAAAAGAAAAAGAAAAAAGAAAAACAAACCTCCCACCATCCTATTTCATCAGTGTAGACACTGGAGTTTTATTGTTTTGTTTAGGTTTTCTTTTTCTTTTTTCTTTTCTTTTCTTTTTTTTTTCCTTTTGGTTTTCATTTCTCATTTTCTGAAACAAGGAACCGACAGCCCTCTACTGGCGCAGGGAAGGGAGCCAATTTCTCCATCATCGAGGTTATCCTGCCATCTTGTGGCCATGTGAGGGATGCGCAGGTTTCCGTCAAAGCGACTTCTACGCATCATAAAACACAGGTTGTTTGAAGGATTCTTCAAAATATTTAGACAGCCTTTCATTTCAGACATCTCAGGGAGATAGATTGGATTGTTTGGGGGAAAACATAGATTGGATTTGGAATCAGATTGTTGGTTCTATATTTAAGCGCCAGTCAACTGTGTGGCATCACGCTTGAGCACATCATTTCATTCTTATGAACCCGTTTTCTGTCAAATGGAGGTCATAATAAACGTGTCATTCTTAGAGTTTCGTGAAGCTTCAATAACATAATACATCTAAAAAGTGACCTCAGAAACTTTATACAGGATACACATAAATGTATTTAAAAATCTCTAAACAACTATATTCTCTGATCATACTTGGTAAAAAGTTTTCAGACTCAAAACCTGTTTTTTCGCCTAAGCCTGCTATAGCATAGAGCCCCAGCCTTAAGATAAGAAAAGAGAAGGACTTTGCACTGTAATATGCTTTCCTACATGCACAGACTGTCAAATTCTCTGACATTTAAGCAAAACCAGTTTCTTCGTCCTTTCTTCACAGGGGCCAGAGAATGAGCAATAAAGACGTAGATGAGGCTTCGGAGGTTAGTTCGTGCTCGTGGAATCACAAAGTGCCCCCTCAGAGCTGGAACGTGGGTGTTTGGCCACCCGATCTTCTAGAAAACACCTGAGCCAGACGCAGCAGCTAAGGAAACACCCCAGGACGTCCGAGCCACACAACGCTGGTGCGAGATGACTCATGGAACGCGAGACGCGCTTGGCCGCTGCTTCTGTGCAGGTGTTTGGAGGAAGCCAAGAAGGTCCGGTGCCAAGCTCTGGGTTGGCGAGCAAACCCCAATGTCGCAGTCCTCACCTTGTGCTAAATTTCAATTCTGCCTGGGTTGGCGGGCCAGCCAGTGCTCTGCCTGCAGATGAAGCGTCCAAGGCACTCGTCCGAGGTCAGAGGTTCCCACTTGGTTTCCTCGGTTTGTCACATCTTGCTGGGGCAGGAGGCAGGCTTAGGGTGTATGTGACAGCAGGATCAATTGTTTTACAAAGGAAAGATAGCATGACAGCCAAAGGGACGTCACGTCCTCGGTGAGCGGTGAGAAGTATGACTCAGGTTTCCAGGCCATCGTCCCCCGAGGCGGGCTCTGCTACCTCCGCTCACGTGTCTCCGAGTTTGTTTCACTCGGGCCCGGCCTCAGGAAGCCTCTTCTAGGAGCTGAGTGTCACCGATGAGGGACACAGAAGAGGGGAACGGAGCAGGTGTCCAGAAGGGTCCTGCGGCCAGTCAGCGGGGTGACAGAGAAACCAGAGAACCCACTCGTTCCCCACATCTAACTCTGAGGGTAGATGGGTCTATCTCCGTTGTCCCCTGGGAGAGGGGTAGCGAGCGGTCCGGGTCTTTCTGCAGGAAGGTACAAGAGGGCGAGGGTTCGAACTGGCCGAACCCTCTGAGATAAAGTGCACACGCTCTGGCAAGGCAGGGGTGGTTATGAGCACGATAAGGCTGCCGACGAAATCGCGGCTTTTCTGCGATGTGTTGAAAACCGGAAGCCCCGGGAAGTCGAGCATCTGGGCGCGAGCGCCAGCCATGTGGCCGAGTGGCCGCAGAGGGCCAGAGGGGGGAGGACGTCCCCGATGTGCCACAAGGCTTCGTGCTTTCACTTCACGTGTTCAGCCGTGAATGGCAAATGCACACAGGGGAAGAGGGGACCCTGCCAGCTTTGAATATAGACCAGCGAATTCATTTATTTGGGAGAATACACATTTTAGGATGATTTTTTAGATTTATTTAGGATACGCTTATTCATATAATCTAGCAGTTAAAATTCCTACCCTATATATCAGAGCTCACAAAAGTTTGGGGAGAAATAGAGGAAATATATTAAAACTTAGCAACGTGACATGTGTTGTTTCATAAAGATTCTGACTGTCCTTTGTCCCAGGTCACTGGGGACAAACCTCTAAACCCTTGGGATTTCCGGAGTGATAGGAGTATCTCGCTATTCATGGGGCCCCTTGAACCACACCTGAGTTTATGCTGACGAGGTGACTCGTGGGTTCCTAGTTACTTGCAGGGCGGGATTTGGTGGTGCTAGAAAAACCAACCACGTGATTGGAGAATTGGGTCTTTGAGCCACGGGATGTCAGCCGGACCTCTGGGGAGGGGAGATTGGATTCCATCGCTTTGGCCAATGATTCCATTAACTGCCTACAAGTGAAACCCCAGTGAAAACTCTGAACGCCCAAAGCACGGGCCTGTTTCCCCGGTTGCGGTCACACATCGACCGGTCACAGGTCCCAAGGACATCAGAGCTGCTCGTCCAGGCCCCTCCCAGACCCTGCCCCGTGCTTCCGTCTCATCCTCTGGCTGGTTCGCATGCGCATCCTTTACGATGACACTGTATCGCACATACGGCACTTCCCTGAGTTCTGTGAGTCATTCTAGCAAATTTTGGAAACTAAGGGAGTCGTGGGAACCCCCGATTTTTAGCCACTTGGTCAGGTGTGCAGGGCCTGGGAACCCCCAAGCCCGAGGCTGGTGTCTGAAGCGAGGGAAGCCTTGGGGAAGAGTGTGCGTGCATCTGTGACGTTGACCTCACTCTGGGCAGTTAGCGTCAGAATTGCACAGCGCCGTGAAACTAATCGTGTAGAATCACGGGAAATGCGTAGCAGGCTACTCTGGTGTGGACGGTACGTTTGTTCCCATGTTTGCCTCCCACACTACGTAAGGGGTGCCTAGTAATGTGTGTTGATTGAACGAATGAATGAGTTAATTATGTAAGGGGGACGGTGTTCAGTGCCCACTGTCTCAGCATGGGGTGTGGCTCATGCCTCGCCAGACCATCAAATCAGCCCCATCCCCTCCTGCACCCTGCTAAGTGTCATTTGTGTCTTAGAGCTGACAAGTGCCCTGGGGACGATCTGTCTGTCTGTCTCTCTCTTCACCTTTGCGCTCAAGTCCCTACGTGAACCTCATTCTGTTGTTTTCACCCACAATATGGGCCAGGAGAACACAGTGTCACTTTATGAGTCCAAAATCAACAGCAACACGGACCCAGAGAACCCGTTCTTCTCCCTGCAAAGCGAGGGAAGCACAGAGAAAGGACTCGGATAGGCACGTGGAAAGGAATCTTCACTTGAGCTGGAAGTTTATTTTTAATTGAGATGTAACTGACACATGACACTGTAACGGTTTGAGATGTACAACATAATGGGTTGCAACGTGAATATATTGCGAAATGATTACCAGCATACGTTTAGTTAACGCCCTTCACCACAAAGTTAGTTACAATTATTTTTCTTGAGTTAAGAATGTGCAAGATCTGTTCCCTCAGCAACTTTCAAATATACAGTCCAGTATTATTAACGACGGCCACCATGCTGCACATTACATCCCTAGGACTTACAACTGGAAGTTTGTACCTTTTGAGGACCTTATTCCTTTCGCCCATCCCCCACTCCCATCTCTGGCACCTACCAATCCCTGGTCTGTACCCGAGTTCAGTTTTTATTAGAATCTACATATAAGTGAGATTATACATTTATCTTTATCTACATATGTGAGATTATACATTTATCTTTATCTACATATAAGCGAGATCATACATTTATATTTATCTTTGTCTGACTTATTTCACTTAGCATAATGCCCTCCTCGAGAGCCACTCATTTTGTTGCAAAGGGCAGGATTTTCTTCTTTTTTATGGCCGAGCTATATTCCATTGTACATACCACAATGTCTTTAGCCATTCATCCGCTGACGGACGCTTATGTTGTTTCTATGGAAATAATGCTGTAATGAACATAGGAGTGCAGGTATCTTTTTGAGAGAGTAATTTCATTTCCTTCACATAAATATCCATAAGTGAAATTCCTGGATCATACGGCGGTTCTATTTCTCATTTTTTGAGGAACCTCCACACGGGTCTCCGTAGTGGTTGCACCAATTTACAATCCCACCAACGATGCTCGAGGATTCTTTTTCTCCATAGTCTCGCCGACGCTTTCTGATAACAGCCATTCTGACAGGCGCGAGGTGCTACCTCATTGCGGTTGTATTTGCATTTCCCTGATGACGAGTCATGTTGCGCATCCTTTCATGACAACTGGAAATTTACGCTGGGCGACCGGGAGAAGGCAAGCCCCGCCTCCTCCTCCCCCCCCCCAAGAACGCTTAAACACGACAGAAAAGACGTTTTTAAAATCGTGAGAGCGCAGGAAGCCAAGAAGGGGTATTCTTAATGGTCTAGAAATTATGTCAAATCCTCGAAAGGCAGAAGGCGGGCAGGGGTGGGATTAAAGGAGAAGCCACAGCCCAAGGCACAAGGAACAGACAGACTTGCCGCGGAAAGGTGCAGCCCCCGCTGGTACTGCAGGCCCAGGGGCAGGGGCGACAGGAGCGGGGAGGAAGCCTGAGAGCCAGTGCTGTGACTGGTCTGGGGTGGCTTTGATGGGCTCGTGAATGGGACATTCAGCTTTGAGAAGCAGACTCCTCGGGAAAGGCGGAGTCCATCAGGCCGACGCGCCCCACCTCACGGTCCGCCTTCTCTCCCTGCAAGTCACAGGAGGCGGCCAGCGGTACAGCGTCCGGTGTCCACGGACAGGCCCAGGGGACATCTCGGGGCCATCGTGAGCCCACCACGGGGAGACGCCAGCTTCCTGCTCCAGGAGAAAACAAAACCGTAGAAAAGAGACGCTGAACTCGCCCCACAGAACTGACACTCAGGGACTCCGTCCGCGGTGACCGCAGAGGGGGCTAACGGGCCGGGCGAGGGACCCGGAGGCGGGAGAGGACCCGGGTCCGGACAGGGAGGCCTCAGTGCCGTTTCTCACGTCCGCGGCTCCCGGCGAGGCCCAGACCTCCCTGCCCGCCGCGTGAGGTCCCTTTCCCGTCCCCTCCGCTGACCTCAGGCGCTCAGATCCCCAGGACCTGCGGCCTCGACAATTTCCTCCTGGACAGAGAACCCAGCGTCTCTCTTCCTCCCCTGGGGTTTGGGCTGTGACTGACTAGGCCTCAGCCTCCCGGTGTTTGTTTCTTTAAAAACTTTAGCTGCTCTCTCGCGTCTGGAAACACACCCGAACCCTAGCAAATCCTTGTTTAACTGACGGACCTGACGGAAGCCCCGAGATGCACGCGCCCCGCCCCCTGCGCGCACCCCCAGAACCTTCGCGCGCCGGCCCGTGCCGCTCTGGGGCTGACCCGCTGAGTTCGTGCCTTTCTAGACGTTCAGCTCGAATTGCTAAGCTTTGCATGATGCGGTATATACACCTGTTCCGTATTTTATATCCATGTTAGTACATATATCACGCAGAGAATTAACAGATTTCTAGAAGCTTCAAAATTGGTCCTAAGGCTCCATTAATAAGTGTTTCTTCTAGGAAAAGGAGTTGACACGTGTCACCTGGACACAGCAGGGTAGGGCGGCTGGAGGGGAGGGGCGTGGTTTAGGCAGAGA
>NW_006436814.1:1464340-1487354 GCF_000325575.1 Pteropus alecto
AGGTATAAACCCCTCGCTAAGGTACGAGTCTCAGGTTGTCAGTAGGAACAGCAGCTCCCAGGCTGTAGGGTTAAGTCTGCTATTCACTCTGGCGTCTGGCAACATAAACAAATTACGCTGTTATTTATATTCTTATCCAACACCTAATTCTTGGCTTTGAACACCTTTCAACGCCTAGTGTTCATATTGTTCAACCCAGAACCCCTGCTACATCATAATCTCTTCTAAATGTGAGAATTAACTGCTGGCACCAGAATTCCTCTGAGGAAGGGAACGCTCTTTGCTGTCAAAAAAAAAAGAAAAGCCTTGATTAGTGCTTGGGTAGAAGATGAGGCCACCCTTAAGGGCCTGGGTGTCAGGTGGCCACACACCTGCCAAAGGTGAGGTCTCAGTTTTGCATAACCAAAGGGGAGGAGCAGAGAGGGGAGGGAGGGGGAGAAATACTCAGGGGCACCATCCCAGGACCCCAAAACCTTCAGCAATGTCGTCTAAACACACAGCTGCTTTGTGTGAGCGATTTTCTATTGTGAAAGTTGAAGAAAGACCTGAGTTCGACGTCAAGGTGAGCATGGTCCAGGGCTGAGGTGGCCCAGGAGAAGGCCAGACCCAGGGCAGAGGAGGTCAGGGGACCCACGCCCCCCTACCCTGTCCCTTTAAGATGTCTTGAGCTTTCATTGGTTTCCAGATTGGGGGTTTTGAGACCTTTTCACCCGGACCATCTCAGTCGATGTCTGGGTTAACCAGAGATGTGGACGAGTGTTTGTATACAAGGATGGCAATCTCAGGATTATGTATAATCATCGGAAAACTGAAACCGAGACACACATCAGAAGGAATCTCATTAAACCGAGGGAGAGCGAAATGAAGAAATAACATGCAACCATTAAAAATTATGTTTCAAAGGCTATTTAACGACATGGGAAAAGCTCTTGCTATAATGTCAAGAAAAAAAAACATTTAAAATGTTACCGTCGATATTAGTTTTTTGTTTTTTTTTTAATAAGTGGTCTTTTCTTGAAGAAAAAAGACTAAAATTTTAACACAGATCACTCCAGAATGTGTGGGATCGTAAGTGACTTGTCTTTTCTACGTTTTACTTCTAGATGATTTTCAAATTCTCCATAGTGAGCAAAGTAATAGTAAAGCCAGGAAAAAGCAGCATCGCTTTTGAAGCCCGGGGGTGAAGTGTGCTCGCGTTAGTGTGTTTACTTGGCGGAGACGCAGGACAGATGAGCGAGAAGGACATTGCCCTTAAGTGGGGTCCGGTCATGGTTTATTTTTAATGGTTTAGGTAGAGAAGATATTTGCTTAGCAGAGATGAAAAGGAATCTAACTATTTTTAGGGGATCTCCGGCCTCTTGTCAGGAAAAACTAAAAGAAAAAGAAAAAAAGAAAGAAAAGAAAATAGAGGAAAGAGGTGGGAAATAGAGGAAAAATATACTTAGGTTCCTTTCTGGGCCGGCTCCTCACCGGGGGGAGGGGGAACTTCCGGCTTCACTTCCGCACGTTCTTATTGCCCTTTTCCCTGGTCAAAGAGGCGACAAACGGATTCGGGACGCACGCGCTAGAGGGAGCTTGCGCGTGCCCGTGCGCGCGGTAAGACAACGCCTCCTCTCCACGGCCCACGTGAACTCACGGGCGTGAGCAAGGACGCATTCTCCACGAGAACTTGACTCCTGCCCCCCCAAAATGGAAGAAACCTCAGTCATGGTGCACAGAAGATTACATCGTGATCGTTTTCATATATCTCCGCTGCCAGGTTGGGTTGGATGAGGCCAGGCCTGACATATTCTGATCTCGAAAATATTGGAGGAGGAGGAGGAGATATCGGACATCCTGACTCAGCCAGATAATGCAGTGGCCTTGTGTCCCGTCGCTGGCCGTGGTATCAAAAGACACAGCTCATCGTCTCGACGTCAACCACCAAAGAATGAGATCACACTCCCAAAACATCTCACGACTAATTTTGGAGACCACGACATGACTTAGAATTGAGCACAAGTTATGTCACTTGTGCCTGCAAGTTATATCACTCGGCGCTGGCCTCTGGGGGCCTCACGCACCTCACATGTGCATGAGAACTCAGGCCGGAGCATTGCCAAGGCGCCTTCAAGAGTCTACGATTCTTCTATTGTAGAATTTATGTACGAGAGTGCGTGTGTGTGTGCGTCTGTGTGATGCTTATTTGCTCAAATAGAAGATAACTAAGAGCCTAGGTGACAATTTTAATGATGTTTAATCCCAAGGGGGAAATGGAAGGAAATGTCATTTGTTGACCCTGGGGCTCTTCTAGGTATTTTACCATGTTATCTCATTTAATTCTTCCAGTAACTCTGATTACTCTGTGATGTTACTAGACACCGCGGAGTAACTTTATACTTTTGGACACTGAAGCTCAGATGTGCAGCGACTTGCTCAAAATCATCCCCCCATTAAGATCTATGGGGGAGAAATCGCACCCTGTCTAACTCCGAAGCTGTGGAGCGACAGCTCAACATGGACCTTCGCGAGGGTCCTCTGGCATTGCAGGTGTGGTCGGGGCCTTGTCACCGTGGTCATTCTAGGCACCGACGCAGCACTGCTGAGCTCTTGCCACTTCTGCCACTAGGCTTGTCACCGCCACTCCTGACAAAGGCCATCAGCGCTGCGGCAGCCGTCGATGGGGTCCCACGGTTGGAGGAAGTCATTACAGCCCCCAGGCTCACGGGAGGTCACCTCGTTTTGCTGGCGAAACGTGTGTTTCAGAGATGGGGCTGAAAGGTGGTCAGCTGAAAGTCACACCACGGGACCGTATCAATCACAGCCCTCGCGGTGCCTGCTGCTTCCCCAGGGGACGTGCACCTCCCACCTCCCACCCCAAGGGGCTGGGAAAGACTGTGACTAAGTCACACGTCTCATTATTGTGCCGACTGCCTTTTCTAAGACTATGTCCTGATACAGGGGCAGAGAGGGCACCAAGACCCAAAGACCCGAGTCCCAGCCCCTTCTCCTGTCCACCGTGCCTCGTTGCCCCTTCACGCCACTTTGATTTCGGGAAAAAGTAAATTCCCGAAGTTGGACATGTGCTACACCCTTTCGGGAGGCTAACGTATGCTAAATAGCATAAACCACTTAGAAATTACGATTTGTTCTGTTGCCATTTAGCGTAAGACTTGGGCAAGCCACCAACCCGCTTCGAGCTGAGTTCCCACCTCTATAAAATTAAGGAATTAGGGAAGACGTTCTCTCGCATCTCTCCCATCTCACCAGCTCGTGATTCACCCCGGATCATCAGCTTCTACAGGGTGCGTCCTGATACAAGAGACGATTTGGTCGAGTGCTGCTTCACCTTTCGTGACTTTTGCGAGTTGACTTCCTCCTGGCAGCATCGTGTCGAGTGCTGCTTCACCTTTCGTGAAGTTGACTTTTGCGAGTTGACTTCCTCCTGGCAGCATCGAGTGCTCGCCTCCTTCTGTCGCTACGTGAGGTTCCATGACTGCAGCAGGGACGGAGCGAAGCCGGATGCCAGCCACCGCCCTGCAAGCGGCACCGTCTCGCCTGACTCTGGGGCTGCCTGCCGACCTGTCCCCACAGCTGCCTCCGTTCTGCGGTCCCCTTCCTGGCAGCCCGCTCACAGGCGCGTCCTACCACCGGCTCCCCCCGCACCGGTCTCCCAGGCACGACCTGAGGCGTCAGCTGGCCCTGGTGCCTTTGCCGCTGGGAATATACTGGCACCAGCTCTGGAGAGTGCATCGAGCCGCCGCACCCTGGGGCCTTGGAAGTTGCCTCGCACAGACGAGTCCCCACAGGGCCGATAATCTCACCCCATTTCACAGATGGAACTGAGGCCCCGGGACCACCTCGTCTTCCCAGAAGGAACGAAGGCAGGGCAGCCGCCAGGACGGAAATAAAAGCTTTGGCGCTCCCCTCTCTCCCCCCACGAGCAGTGGAGGCTTTCATAATTGGTCTTTTTACCTTTTGAAACTTTGTGGGGTTTATATATAGCCTCCACCTTGTCCCTCTCGGCTCGGCAGGGCATGCAATCAGTCACTGGGCTGAACACCTGGAACTCTGTGGGGACTATCATTAGAAGGATGCGAGGCCAGGTGTGGATTTGGACCAGAGACCTATTGGAATAGGGAGGATTTCTCACTTTCCAAGTTTACTCTGCTCAAGTTAAAACAATTAACCTCCTTTCCCCTTCAAACAACTGTTCTCTGCGGCTTTCTCCTAGAAAATCCAACCGAAGGCACAGAGTCACGGTGGACTCTCCCCGCCCTTGAAAACCCGCGGACGAGAAGGCCAACGGGACCTGGCCTCACGTCTTTCTGTCTCTGCTGTCCCCTTCTCCCCACCGGTCCTCCACCTTCCCCAGGGGACACGGACCTCCGAGAGCGGGATCTGTCCTGACGCTGGGTGCTGGCATCGGGGAGAGAGAGTAGCTACAGGGGTTCGGCCATGGGCGAGGCCCCCCGCACTCATCTCTCCAGACTCTGCCAGGCTGGTGGCCGCGGGGGAGGGACAGACGGCAAGGTTATTCCCAAGCACTGGGGGTCTTAGTTCTCTTAACTGATGCAGCTGTCAGCATGTTCCCTCTCTCGTGCTGCAGTGTCTCCCAGGACACGCACACACACACACACACACACACAGACACACACTCACACACAGACACACACACTCACACACACTCACACACACACAGACACACACTCACACACAGACACACACACTCACACACACTCACACACACTCACACATACTCTCACATTCATACGCACCCACACACACTCATATACACTCTCACACACACTCATGCACACTCACAACACACACACTCATAACACACACGCACACACACTCACACTCACACATACTCTCACTCACGCTCGTACACACTCTCACACATACGCATTCACACACACTCATATACATTCTCTCTCACACACACTCATGCACACTCACAACACACACTCATAACACACACTCACGCACACACACTCTCACACTCACACGCTCGTACACACTCTCACACTCATACGCACTCACACACTCATATACATTCTCTCTCACACACTCATGCACACTCACAACACTCACACACACTCACACACGCACACTCACACACACTCACAACACACACACTCACACTCACATACTCTCTTACACTCACACGTTCGTACACACTCTCACACTCATACGCACCTACACACAGTCACATACATTCTCACACTCGTGCACACTCCCACACACTCACACACGCACACTCATGCACACTCACACACACATTTATACACACTCTCTCACACACTCAAAAACTCTTGAAAACTTTAACATTTTCTGGAAATCAAATATTTCCTTTCCTTACAACCTTCCCGTAGCTCTCCCAAGTGCCCCAGGCGGTCACGGCCCCAGAGAGCTCCCCGCCCCCCAGGACTGGGCTCCCAGGAACCCTCCATGCATCTGTCACTTCACTGACACGTAGTGTGAGCACAAAACCACAGCCAGGCCCTGCGTGGGGGACAGCGTGGGAGCAGACACAACGCAGTCCAGGAGAGAGAGAGAAGGTTGTTAAACGAACACGCAAAACAGACTCGCAAGTGGCGACGAGCCGCACAAGCAGGTGACCGAGGGCGCCAGGAGTGAGGGAGAAAATGGGGTTGAAGTTAACCGCACCCCTGAACTTCAGCTGACGACCTCTCTTACTTCCTACGATAGCTGTTCCAGAACTTTTCTACCCTTCTTAAAGGAATAGGGTTCGTGACTGTGGGTGCAGAGGAAAGAGAAGGCGTCTCCAGGAGAAGACATTGACGCTGAGGCAGAAGGTCGTGTGTATATTGAGGGGGAGAGACAGAGAGAAGCAGGTGCAAGGTCCAGACCCATAGGGCCAGTTAGGACCAGTGTCTTGGATTTCGTCCTCAGGGGAAGGAAGCCATGAGGATGCTAAGCCGAGGAGAGGGAGAAACACTCTGATCTATACTTCACAAAGATCGTGGAGCAGCTGAATGACAGGGGACTGCAGGGGGCCGTTGCAGAGGCAGGGGTCCCTTCTGGTAGCCCCTGAATAATGGAAGCTGTCTGTGTGAGTTTCGTGCCTTCACCCTTCTTCAACTTGCTTTGCGATAGTGTTGAAAATCACCGTTTCTTCCCAGGATAAAAATAAATAAATAAAGGTAAAGACGGAAGTATTAACGCACAGCCCGCTTCCAGCCTGAACAGCTGCTGAGGCGCCTCTGGGTGCAATAAAGATTCCAAACAGGATGGGGACAGACGCGGCCACCTTTTCTACCCCAGCGGGTGATGATTTCAGCGGGTTTGCACCAGCCCATCTAAGTGGCAAGAACCCATCTGAGACCTTCTGCCAACTGGACGATGGGCCCACGAAGGCTCCAGGAGAGGAACTCTGCACAGCCGCAGGTGAGTCTGTCTGACACCCTCACAGCCTAGTCTGTATCTTACACGACCAGGGAGCCTCTTAAACTCCATGGAATGAGGTTTGAGAAACACCTGCTTTTCCCTGTTCCAGGACTTACCTGTGCAGGCCTTCTGGCCTGTTTATCAGAGAGACTGAGAACCGGGCGTCCCTTCGGCCCGGGCTCTGGGGTGCTGTCCCTCCACTGTCCCTGCCTTCCCCTTCTGACGAGTCACCTGCAGCCACGGGACCCACCAGCTCCTCAGAGCACAACAGCCAACCTCACTGCCAAACAAGGGTATGAAATGGAGGTACAAGCTCTTTGCTCAGTCGGTCAGGACACAGACACGGTGCTGCTGGAGACCAGCTGTGCCAGACGCAAGCTCTCGTTGGCTCCCCTGGCCTGCCACGGGCACACGGAGCCCGGCCGTTCCTGGTCATGGCTGCCCGTTAGAACTTCACAGTTACCCACGACGTGGCATTCTGGAAAAGGCAAAACTGTGGAAACAGGAAAAAGATCAGTGGTTCACAGAGAGGGAGGGATGGATAGGTGGGACATAAAGGACTTTTGGGTGAAATGACTCTGATCAGTACTGTAATGATGAATACATGTCATTGTACGTTTGTCAAGACCCGTAGAATGTACAATGCCAAGAGCGAGCTGGAATGTAAACCATAGACGCTGGGTAATCACGGTGTGTCCGTGTAGGTTCATTGATGGTAACAAATGTACCCTCTGGTGGGTGATGTGGACGGTGGGGGAGGCTGTGCCTGTGTGGGGGTGGGCGGTATATGGTGAAGCTCTGTACTTTCCTCTCCACGTTGCTGTGAACTTAAAACTGATCTAAAAAAGTTAAGTCTATTTTTTTTAATCTATATGTGTAATATATTGTATATCCATATAATGGACTATTATTAGGCCGTAAAAAGGAACGAAGTGCTGACACAGGCTACAGTGTGGACGAACCTCGAAACCATCATGCTGAAGG
Organism: Pteropus alecto; assembly: GCF_000325575.1. Classification (NCBI taxonomy): domain Eukaryota; kingdom Metazoa; phylum Chordata; class Mammalia; order Chiroptera; family Pteropodidae; genus Pteropus; species Pteropus alecto. The sequence continues at coordinate 1,471,718 of NW_006436814.1, forward strand.
AAAGAAGCCAATCGCAAAGGACCACATATTGACTCCATTTAGAAAATGTCTTGAAAAACGTACAGAGACAGAAAGCAGGTTAGTGGCTTCCTGGGGCTTAGTGGAGGAGGAAACGGGGCGTAACTGCCAATGGGCATGTGGGTTCCTTTCTGGGGTGATGGAAATGTTCTCAAATGAGACGGCGGCGATGGTTGCACAATTCTGTAAGTGTCCTGAACTCCACTGAACTGTACAGTTTCAATAGGTGGACTTTTGACATGCGAATTACAACTTGACACATTTGTTGAATTGCATCAGCGTCTGGGGGGCTGGGCCCGGGCAGCAGGAGATTTTGAAAATGCTCTGGGTGCTTTTAATTTGTAGAGAAGGCTGAGAACCACTGATGCAGTTTCCTCCCTGAGGCAGCTGAGGACACTGGACTCTTGTCACCTGGCGGAGACAAGACTAGAACGCAGGCTTCTAAGGACAAGTTGTTTCCAGGTATCCTTTGTGCTCAACCTCCCGACTAGCGGCTCCCTGGCCTCCCCGCCCCCACAATGGTCTCGAATCAGCCTCTGTCCAAAGTACCCACACGCTACTTCCTTGGCTCTTCAGTTGATTTCGAGTCATTTCTCTAACTGTTCTTCACACCCCACACATCTCCCACCTATCCTGAAGGCCACACGTCTGCTCCCAATTGTCCTGCTTCCCTCCAGCCAATTTCCCACCCGTTATAAATTTGCATGTGTGTTTAACACACAAAGTCATGTCTGTCTTCAGCCGAAGTTCTAGCCACTCGACCTTCCCACTCAGCGAGGAGCGGCGATTTGGCACAGGAGTCCCGGGCTCATTGGGACTCCAGGGCAGCTGGCTGTCCATGAATCCCATTGTGAGTTAGATGACGGTTTAAACTTTAAAGACTTTGTACTACAAGTTAATGGCCAGGGTGAGGACAGAAGCCTTGGGCATGTCATCGTTAAGGATGACCACCGCTGAGAAGTTAGAAATGTGTTACGTGCTTTACCAGACAGTTTAAGAGGGAAAAATAAAAAGGCGAAGTCAAGTGCTTTGGATTAAAAAGTTATTTTTTTTTTTAAAGGTACATTTTAGTACACAATTTGGTCAATGAAATGCATAGACTTTTGTGTTTCCTAAGCACTAAGACATTTGTAATATTTCTCATCTAGAGAAAGTAAAGGAAAAATTATATTTATTTATATTTGTATTTTTGCTCCCTTTTTAAACCTCAAACTTTTAAAGGTCAAGGGTCTTTGTATTCACGTCTGTACCTGCCACTCTTCCCTTCCCCCACTGGAGTCCCGCACAGAACCGGGGTTCAAGACACAAGCCCGGAGCCGGGGATCCCAAACGGAGGGCGATGGGCTTGGAAAGAGCACAGGCCACATATATCGCATTGTTTCTTACAAACCACATCACTCAGCAAACAGCCACCGAGCTCCCGCCACGCGCCAGGCACTGTGGAAGGTACCGGGATGATCGCGGAACCAATTGACAAAGCTCCTGGGACACTTCCTCCCCCGGAAAGTAACCTCCCATGACAGCTGATGGGACGTGAGGAACGCACATGACCCCCGAGGAAGTCAGAGGGAGCAGAAGACAGGTACTTGCACCGTTTCGCCCACACCGCCCATGCTATTTTCATGGATCCCTTTTCCTTCAGAAGTAAATGAGAGAGGGAACAAACGGCAAGGAGAACAATCCTGGTAACCGAATAGTCACGTGACGGTCGCATCATAGTTTCATATATTTTATGCCATTTAACCTCACAACGCTATGGGAAAGGTGGCATTTTCCCCTTCTGTAGGCGAAGAAGGCAAGACCCAGGGAAGACACCGGATTTGTCCACAATCAGCAGATAAGATACAGAGCTAGGACTACATCTCCCGGATAAACAAGGTCCTAGGCTTGTGTTTCCACATTTCATCCCAGTTTCCCAAAGAAGCATGGAGCCCTGGGGGAAACGGAGGGGTCGGGGGAGACAGTGCATCTTGGACCAAATCCTGACACATCACTGTCAGAAACGAGAGTGACGTCAAGAGCAGGATGGGCTCTGCCACCAGGGCCCTGAAGGCTGGCTTTGCGCCATCTGGCGTGAGCGTCCAGTTCTGCCAGGGCCCCTTTCGCTCTCAGAGAGTCACAGTTTGCTCTCATCCTTCCCCCCACCTCCCACTGGAGAACCCAGAGGCAGCAGGGTGAGCGTAGGACTTGGGCCCCTGATGACATTGCCGCTGCTCAGACCTGAGCTTTGAATCAGCCGAAAGATTGAAGCTGTGACTTCAGATTCGAAAAAGTGACGCGTTTCTAATACCTGAACACTGGGGACCTTTGTGACTGGAGAAGTTATAGGCTTCCCAAAAGATTGCCCAGGAGTGGAGAAAGAGGATCTGACTGCATATATTTGAAAGCAGAGGTAATAAATGAATGAATGAATGAATGATTTTTTCCTAGTGGTAAAACAGCAAGTATCCAAGAAAGACTGGTTTACAAGAAGGCACTTCTTGAGTTACTTCAGTAATAAATGCCCCAGAGTGATAAAGTACATGGCCACTTCTATGGACCGAATGTTTATGTTCCCCCCAAATGCATCGCAAACTCCTACCCTCCAATGTGACAATGTTAGGAGGTGGGGCCTGCGGAGGTGAAGACGGGGCCCTCGTGAGTGGGATCGGTGCCCTTGTAAAGCGAACCCAGAGAGTCCGGTGAGGACACAGCGAGGTGTCGGCTGGGAGGCAGGAAGGAAGCCCTCGGCAGAACCCGGCAACGCTGGAGCTCGGATCTTAAACTCCCAGCCTGCGGAACTGTGAGAAATAAAGGTCCGTTGTTTACAAGCTGCCCAGTCCGCGGTATATGAAGGCTCTAGGACAGCCTCGCAGCCTCTCAGCACACAGGTGCTAATGGGTCCCCAGCAACTGTCCTAAGCCTGTTTCATTGGCTCTTGCCCTGACGCCCTTGACTCCAGGTGTATCTGCCTTTGCAAAATCCTCTCGAGTGTTTGTAGGATCCTTGGGGTTTGTTTTGGATGCTCGCAGAGTCCTAGTGTGTTCTTAGGCCCCGGCCACTCAGCGTTTGCTGCCCAAGGAGCCGCTCAAAGGGCTGCTACAAGCCACAGTGGCCGCTGTTGCCCCACGCCTAGAGTCTCTCTGTGCTCCATGCGGAGGTAGAGGACACAGCCCCTCACCCTGCCTCCCTGTGTCACATTTTGGCACCTGCATAGTGAGCACGAAAGCATGAGTCCCCAGTCCTGCGTGAAAGCAGGTCCTGAGGTTCTGCCTGCAGCGCCTCTCCATAGAGAAACGGAGGTGGACACAAGAGGATCCTCCCTGTGGTCAGCTGAAACAGCAGGCCAAAATGGAGTCGCTTCCGCCAAGTCGAGTCACCAAACCAAAACTTCATAGCTAACCTGATTGCACCTTCGGCCTCTCTCAGGAGGGAAATTTTAAACCGATCGGTCTGGAGTTTCCTGCCTCCTCCTAAGGGACAGCGCGTTCTTGCCCGAAATAATCCATTCCTTTAACTTATTAGTCCCACTCCCTTACTACCTTTAAAGCCTCCCATTTTGTACAATTCGTTGGAGAGCCCTTCTCCTTGCTAAACCGGATGCAGCCTGATTCATGAACGGCTTAATACAGCCAATTAGATCTTCACGTTTACTCACTTGGTTCTGTTAACACAGCTCTTGTCCCCAGGCACAAACCACCTCCTCCCTCGACTGCAGCCCCAAAGCCCCATGCTTCCTTCACGTCCTGCTCACCTCACCCAAGACTGAAACTCAGCTCGATCTCAAGCCAAGACCACTGACGGTGCGACTTTTTCCAGCAGACAGCAGGAAGACAGCGGGGAAGAAGCCTCTTCTTTAGGAAGATGTGTCTTGGCTGTAGTTACTCAAATGGATGGGAAGGGAGAAGAGCTGTTCTTGCTTCTGTCCCCCGGCAGATGCAGTTGGGGACAATGGCACACTGGTGCCACCTGGAGGCAGCCAGCCTCAATCACAGAAGCAACCGAGAGCATCTGCCTTTCCATCTGAAACCAAATCTGCAAAATCTGAAAGTCACGGAGCGAAGTTTTAGTGCCGCTGAGAAAGCGCCCCATATATTTGGCCCGGGCCGAGAAGAGCAGAGCTTCAGGGAGGTGGCCATGCTGTGAGCGGCCCCGGGGGAGGCTGATTTAAAGGAGATTGTGCCATTTGCGGCAGCATGGATGCACCTCGAGATAATCATGCTAAGCAAAATAAGCCAGACAGAAAAAGTTGAAAACCACATGCTATCACTTATGGGTGGGATGTAAACCTAAAAGCAACAAATGAATAAGACAAACAAATAGAGACTCGTGGACATGGACTATAGACTAGTGGTTACCAGAGGGTGGGCGGCGGGGGAAAGGAGGGAGGAGGTAGAAGATTAAAGGGGGTCAAGCATAGTGGGGTAAGGGGAAGGTAAAGTGAATAAAGGGGATCAAATCTATGGTAGCTGAAGGAAACTGGACTTTGGGTGGTAAACACACAACAGAATATACAGATGTCAAATTATAATGTACACCTGAAAATTATATAATAATCGTATTAACCAATGTTACCCCAATAGACTTAATTAAAAATTAATTAATTAATTAATTGATTAACATTTAGGAAAAAAAGGAGATTCTTGAGCTCCTTCACTATGAAAACCCCCACCGTGGGCTGGAGAGACGACCCCACCCCTGACAGGATCGATTTGCAAATCAGCATCTTCGCCGAAACAAAGGGTCGTTATCACTGCTCAGAGGAAGGACGAGGACTCGTTCTTGCTTCTGGTGACACGTTTCAGGTGCCTGGTCTCATTTCCTTTCGAAGTCCTCATCGTCACGCAAGGAGGAAGTGTCCCCTGGACAGAGACAGTCTAGAGAGCGGCTGTCACGGGGAAGATGGCGGTCAGAGCTCCCCCTGTGCGCCTCACGGGGTTTTCCAGCAACTTCTTTTCTCTAATGGCCCTGTGACCTACGACACGACCCAGGAAGTAAGGAACAAAGTTTTGAGAGTTAGGACTAGACCTAACTCTGAATCCTATTCCCCGAATCCACTTAAGTACATGCTTACAGTTTTTGTGATATGGCACAATTTGCTTCTCCCTTCTTTCAAAACAGGAGTGGACTATTCTTATCAATTTTCTCCAGGTCATCCAGTCACATGACCTTTATTTTGGCTAGATTTCTCTTGCGATTGGCTCTATCTCTGTCCTAATACCTAATGTTTCCTTAAGAAAGTTTTTAGTGTAGACAAACGAGGTCATTTCTCTGAGTCTTTGCCGGGACTGAGCTGGACTTCTGCTTCTGGACTTATAAGCATCCAAGATCATCCAAAAATGAGACATTGGTTTGCTCCCTCAAAACTCAGGCAGCCCTGTGAGGTTTATACCGTGCTCATTTTGGGGGGCTCAGAGGTTACTTTGCCCAGGAAACACACAGCTAGAAAGTGGAAAAAGTGAGATTTAAAATCCTAGGGTTGCCAGACTCCAGATCCACTCTGCTTTCTACAACATAAGAATTTAAAAAGAGGGGACCCCAGGGGCTCGAAGATGGTGGCGGGAGCCCCAAGTCTGAAAGGAAAATGGGTTGTGTCTTCCCGCCTTGAGAGGTGGGGCTACGTCGAGGGAACCCTAGCGTTGGTGCAGGGGCCAGGGGAGAGGTTCTGGGGCAAACGAAAGGCCTTGAAGAGGTAGGGGTCAGGTCTGTAGTGGAGAAAGAATTGAGCCCAATGTCAGATGCGCAACAGGAGGCCCTGGGGAGGAATTCTGCCTCCAGGCCTTTCCGAAACGCCTCCCCTCTTCCGCTGTGGCCCTCCGCTTCCCTAACACCCACCTCGTTCCTTCTCTCCCTCTCCTCCCCTTCTCGTCCGACGCCAGCCCACTTTCTTCTTCTATGTGGCTTCACGTAACTGTAGATCTCAGGGTGGAGCCAGGGGCAAAGTCGGGCCTCTCCTCTTCTGACTGAATATCACGTAATGCCTTTCACAGTGCAATAGATGTGCTGTCAAATCAAAGTTCACATCTGCAGCCGGCTCCCAAGAGAGTCGAGCCAACTCGACGTCGTCTGTTCCATGTTTCCTTTTAAATGGCTTTTTAGTTTTCTCTTCCCGCCCTTTCCCTTCTCAGGGGCATCAGAGTCTAGGAGCCACACAGAGGCGATGGTGGGAGGTGTCCCCACCGAGGCAGTGATGAGCTCGGAGACTAGTTCCACTGAGCAAATAAGTAACTTGAGCAAGCAAGTGAACGAAGGGACGCTAATGGGAGCCAAGTTGGAGAAGTGACAGGAAGTGATGGAAAGAAGCTTGAGGTTATAGCTGGATTATAACCAGAAGTGTAGTATAAATTCATCATTTTGAAAATTTAAACAAAAATATAAATATGTACCTATATACACACAGAGATATAGTTATATATCTGTAGAGGTACGTATAGCAGGCTCTCGAATAACATCGTTTCGTTATAATGTTGATGAGGTGCTGTAGGCACTTACCTCTCACTTATATCAATTACCCTCTGGTAAAACTGGTTTCGTTATACATCATTTTGCCACAGTTCCAAGAACCTATCAATGATGTTAAATGAAGACTTATTGTAGTATGTATGTACACACACACACACACACACACGCGCGCGCGCACACACACACACACTTGCACATTCTAGCTCTATCAGCTGAGAGAGCCCAGAAACAATAGGATCCTAGGAGCATTGAGCACATGGGACATTGCATCTTGGTGTCTAAACACCATTCTCCACTAAAAGGAACCAGAAAATGGCTGATTCCAGGGATAGAACAGGAACAAGGTGAGCCTGGAGTATCTTTTTATGCCAGAAGGTAAGGAGATATTTTAAAAGCGATGGGACAAGTTGAAAAGACACAGGAGCCAGGTGAAGGGGATCCCATTGGCTAAATCTGAGATTATTGGGGAAAAGAGTAGAAAAGATAGTATCGAGTTGGTTCGACTTTGTTGGAAGACAATTTGTTTAGATTTAAACATCAAGATAAATATAATAATATATTTTGACTTGTCGAATAAAATAAGAATGCATATTGATGAGGAAAAGAATAAATAAGTAAATGGGTAGGTGTGTGTGTGTGTGTGTGTGTGTGTGTGAAGGAAATGAATAAATAAGTAAATGGGTGTGTGTGTGTGTGTGTGTGTGTGTGTATAAAAACTCTTTCTTACAGTAAACTGCCAAGTAATAAACATAGGAGGAATGATGGAAATAAAAAGCCACCATGTGACATCCTCCCGGTGATGATTTATTCAGATAGAGGTGACTAGTGAATGCTACAGCCAATGAGTGAAGCTTAATAAGGACCAGGATGTAGGTAGGTATCATTCCAGAAAACCTTCCCAGAAAGTGCTGAGGTTCCAGGTAGGCATGAATTTGGGGGGGATATTATTTAATCCTTGAGCTTCCACAAGGTCTGCCAATGTTCCCGGTCCCATTGGAGGGTCCTGAGGTTTTGGGACAGGGCTGGGGACAGGGTTGGGGACAAGGTAGATAGGACATGAGAGCTCTCGCTGCTCTTACCTTCATGCCTTGACATTTCTCACTTTCAGTGTTCCAAACGGGCTTTAAATATTCTTTTTGGGTGGATGAGATCCATTTTCAGAGGGGACTGATTTGGATTTGGCCATGAGAGACTTAGTTTAAGTCAGACGTAGGGGAGAGAGTGGAGGGGCTTGTCGGGGTCGCGGAGCCTGGGCCCCGGGGCTGTGTTTCCAGGACCGGGCGCCCGGGCATAGTTCTGAGGGCCGCCCGCTGTCATATGCGCTACACGCCTCCAGTTTTCATCTTTAAACTTTGCCTTTACACTTATGTTTAAGCTTTTTTACTCCTGCTTCGTCTTTCCTGATTTTCTTTTCTTTTTATTCTTGTCAAAGAAAGAGAAATGCAATGCCCTCCTGCCCATTGCCTATATTTCTACTCTCAACCTAAAATCTATCTCCCCGTGTTTTTAATCTTATGATTTAGCTAATAAAAGGATTTCGCCTTTCATTCTTCTACCTAACTCTCAGATGTTTTATCTCATATCGTTTTCCATTGCCCTTCAGATTTAGTGGGTTTATTTATTTATTTATTTATGTTTAATTAAAAACATTTTTAATTAACGTTGACGTTCCATACTATATTAGTTTCAGGTGTACGGCACAGTGGTTAGAGATTTATATAACATATAAAGTGATGCCCCCAGTAAACTAGTAGGAGGTTATTTTATTTTGTTAATTTCACTCCGGTTTTATTTATTTTTATGTTTAGTTTTCACCTTTAACCTCTCGAACTCCCATAGTCCTTTCATTAGCCTACCCTAACTTCCTCTCTTTTCCTTTTCTTTTTCCCCTGATACGATGAGTGGCTGTGACCATGACTGTAAAGATGCATGGTCCCAGGCACGTGATGGCACAGGTTTTCCCCTCCAGCTGTCTTGGAAGCCCGGCTCCCACGGCAGCCTCCCAGCCTGCCGAAGGGGCCGTCCCAGAATTCCAGCCCAGTGTTCAAAACGTTCACCTGCTCCAGATCTATAATTCTCTGAGAAATCTTCCTGTTTATTCCTCCCATACTCTAACCCTTTGTACTTTAAAACTGGTGGTCTACGATACCTAGCCAAACTCTGCTGAGGGAACCAGGCTGGTGACCTGTCATATGTCACAGGACAAAAGGATGTGGTCGAGGAGGTCACAGCAGCCTGGCCTGGCCTTGGGCGACCCATTTGGCCCTGAGCCTTGGATGGGTGCTCAGTACAGGCACAGTCGTCAGGCCCAAGGCAAGACTTGTTTTCCTCTCTGCTTCTTCCTTGTGGGGCCGGTTACGACAGGTTGCTGAGTGTGTGGTCTCTGGGGCTCCTTCCCTCCCTAGGCTGATCCAGGAAAAACTGGCCAATGTGGAGATTAGTCTTTTTTTCCCAAGTTCAGTGTTGTAAACATTTATTTAAAAAATACTACAGAGGAAAGAGGTGGATTCAAAAAATAACAGAGTCACATACAGAAACGAAATGTATTGGACCAAAAAATAAAAAAGACCCTATAGGCATTCAAGAAAAGAGGACAGAAAAAAACTATTTACATGTCATTTATAAAAGAGCAAGTCTACGAGAGTGTAATTCTAAGGTATAAGTGCAAAGTATAGCGGCACATCATATGAAGAAAAAGAGACCAGTACTTCACAGAAACAGGAGGCGAGGGACCTGGGTGGGGTGTGTCTGCTTTGCCCACTAGGCCGCTGACAATGTTCTCGCGCCCCCCTCAGAGGGGGTGGGGCAAAGAGGTGATGCGCTGTGAGAACAGCATACAACGATCCAAAGAAAACCATCTCTACCAGAGAAATAAAATACAAGTTTAGGTGATTCGAGTAAAAAATAGGGCTTGTGCATGGTCACGGGCGTGAGAAGGCGTGGGGAGCAGAAGATGTTTTCTCCTGGTTTCTCCAAGAATTGTTTCTGGGCCTGAAGTAAGGCCCAGGCAGCTTCCTGCCCACTCTTCAGTAGCTGCTCTCCGTCAAGGTCAAGGAGAACTTGGCCCCTGCCTGACAAGCCTGGTCCTGAGCAACTGTGGGAGATTACATCAAAGTCTGCTCTTCGAGACACTTTCTGGGGTTGCTTTTGCTTGTGGTTTTCTTCATCCCTGAAGACCCCAACAGAAAGAAATTATTGTGAAGGAATTTTTTAAACAACGATTAGTTCCCCCGGGATGACCCTCTATTGTCAAGACACTTTCTATACATCCCAGACGCACTTGGCAGACCAGAGCTAGAGAATTGGCAGCCCATTGTCTCTCCAGACCAGAAGCTTTCTTTTATTTCCTACTTCTAAATCTCTCTCTCCCACCTCTTGACCCTCCCTCTGCGTCCCCAGGGCCCTCAAAGGCACAGGGTGTCACTGACCTTTGCCCTTTCCCCAGGATAAAATATTAGTTTTGCTTTACTATCTTGGTTAATAGGGGGAAGGGAGGGGAGACTTTTCAAAGACATCCTCTCTCACTTCTTAACCACAAGGGCTATTACCCCAAAGGCCAAGGACCCAAAGTGGAAGCAAAGCCAACACCAAGTGTGCCCATTGCTATCGTGTATTCAGGTTCTGGCAAAATGACCACCAGATGGGTCAGTGGGCCCAGTGGACTCACCGTAAGCCAGACTTGGACCAGAGTCTCATTCACTACTGAGTCCCCACATGTGTCCATTCTAACAGGGGTGCCATGGTCAAGCTTCATGGCCCTGAGGGTAATCAATGTTATTATCCAAGAAAATAAATAAAAAGATCATTGGAGAAAGACAGAGAAACATTACTACATACAATTGCGATGATGCAGGGCTTCTCCTCATAAATACCCAAGCTCTCCTTCAGTCAGTGAGTTCTGGGTCTGACGACTATCTCAGGCCCAGAAAATGAACATGAGATGGTGACTTTTAGTTACGGTGGCTGCCCTCATCCATCCCTTATTTTGGGAGTTGTATAAATTAAACCCTGCCCTGGTTTGGTGCCCGTTTATAGTGTTTTGGGACTACCATGCTCCATTAACCCTCCTCTACACCCTTAGCTGACCAACCGACCTGACCATTCATAACCATGTGACAGTTAAGTGGAACCACCTGGTCTCTATTATTTTGGGATCTTATTTCCATTGACCAGGGATCCTGGCTCTGTAAGAGCCATCCATCCATCACGTACCAAGAGCTCTGGACCCCTGAGTACGACCACCACTGACCTTCTCAACAATGCTGGTGTCCCTCTATCCAGCTCATTCCTTTTCATTTTAGTAATCGGGTGTTCTTCAGACACAGACCTCCTGCCTCCATAGAATCTAGTTGTTTGGGTGGATTTTCCAGCCTTACATAATATGGTTTTACTCCAGCGTGTCCATTTCTCTAACCTTTTTAATCTTTTTTCTTTCATCTCCTGCCACAGTGGTTCTGGCACCTCTACTCGATTTAACATGAGCCACTGCTTTCTCTAACCTTCTAGAAGCTATAGTAGCAGTATATTTGTTCTGTCTCCTGGGATCCTTGCCAGGGTGTTAAATCTTATATCCTAGGAGAGTTCGCCCACATCTACAAAATTTCACTTGTCCAACTTTATAATTTACACCGTGTTAAAATGTACCCAAGATTTGTTTGGGCATGGTAAGACAGCAGGCATGGAAATGGTTGTTACGAAGGAAGGTGTTTATACTCACAGACACTTAGAAACAGAAGGCGCGGCATGCCATGCAGAGCAAGCTGGAGGACCAGGGGTGGTCAGGAGTCAGTAAGAAGAGAGGAAGAGGACGGCCCATGGCCTCTACTGGGGTTTTTGTGGGAAGGAATGGGGGAGGCAGGAGAGGTACACTGAGTGAGTTTAAGAAGGCATAGTTTGAATCATTTCAGCAGGCTCTGGACTATAGAGGTGGTCTACAGCTGTTGAGTAGTGGCTTGATGTGTGAGAGTTTGATAAAGGAAACGGTTGGGGGAATATGGGCTTCGGATTGGCTGGTTTAAATATAAAAGGCATGCTTGCTGGAGAGACATTTGTTATGGCTAAGAATTAGCTAGCCCTGGGAGTCACAGTCTCTGCAGGATCTAGGCCCCAAGTGCCAGGGCATCAAGAATACAGAAAATAAGAAAAATAATCAGTAGAACCCCCAGCCTCCTGCCCTACTCGCTACTCCCCAACTCAGCACACTCAGAAACCAGCCCTATGCTACTCCGCTGGCTCCCTCCAGTAGACGTTGGCTGGGGCCTGCAGCTCCTTCGGTATACAGTTCCTTCTCTCCCTTAGCACTTCCCCAGCTGGCTTACAGCATGACTTTGTGCTAGTTATTAGCTTAATGGCCAAGAGGGCAAGTGAGGGTAGACCCTGATGAGGGTGCTTGCTCATCCAGAGGAATGGCTTCTGCAGTGTCTCCCAGCTGGTGGGGTGGGTGCTAGCCCTTTGCATGGAGGAGGGAGCCATTTCTACAGGATCAGAGGCTTCAGGGAATCAGGATTTTCTAGTACATCGACCCAGATATTCCCACCTCATATCTCCAGATCCCATGCTTTACCAATCAGAGCCTTGACCTGGGCAGAGCAGACCTACGTAGGTTGAAAGTTCAACCCCCTCAAGGCACTGCTACTCTTATGATTAAATCCTGGGAGGATGCTTAGGCTCGTCTGCTCTCTGGCTACATACAGCAGGTGGAGATTCTTTTATCTGCTGCCAAGAAGGCCTCTGACCTTCATAACTACCTTGTAATTTCTGCAGTCACTGTCAGCCTTTTGTTTTTCAAAAGCATCAATTGCCTCCTGCGACTGTTATCTTACTCCATTGTCCTTTTGATTTCCATCCCCCCCATATTTCTCAAATACCTAATACATTTCACCTCCTGCTGTATTTCCTTCCACGGTACACCATCCCAATTTACTACTAGCGAAGGCTTTAACAACTGCACTGCTACTTTCCAGCAGAGCCAAGCTGTGCCCCACATGAGGTCCACATTGCTAGCCAGACAGCGGGTGGTTTGGCTGCAGAGTCCTATCTTATTGTCTGCACCTAGACTATTCCTGGTAGATCAGGTACAGGTTGATTTCCTGGGAAACAAGCCCTGAGGTGGAGGTTAGCATGCAGGAAGCGTAGTGGAGGTACTCTTGGGAGTAACACAACACCTCTGGAGAAAGGGAAAAAAATGATTGGAAGGAGAAGTTGGACTGTGCTGTGATCTTGACAAGGCTTCGGCTGGCCCCATGAGAGCTCTGATACTGGGATAGCCCCTCAGAGTTGCCATGATGTGGGGCAAGGGATTTGAGCCATTATACGCCTACAAGGAGCAGTCATTGGATACAGGCTGCCTCATGAAAAGAACATGACCTTGGGCAAAGCAGCCCTCTGCGACCAAGGGCAATTTCTAGACAGGACTGACAGCTGAAGGCTTTCAGGCAGCAGCAGGTCTGGAGTCCTTCGTGTCGGCAGGAGAATCTGGATGGAGCCCTTACCATCCCGCACCTTGCAATCTGGACACGATTTGTCTTAAGGCGCTCATTCCCCCATCGAGCTGCACACTGTCTGCCTGGGCATGTGGTCTCTATTCTATGATTATTTAACTTGTGTTTATATTGCATGCTCCATGACAGCGTATTTAACTTTAGGACCTTAACTACCAGGATTTGTATTTTGGGTCCAAAAGGCAAGAAATAAGAATGAGGGCATTATTTTCCCATGGGTAATTCTTCTCGAGACAGATGTACTAACCTAAGTGGGATATTTTTCACACAGGATCCAGAAGTCCAGAGTACAGAAGGCTAGTGATTTTGCTTTGAAGTGCTTGAGAAAGATTGTTGGATGACCCTGCCCACCAGGATTTTTTCATGGATCGGACGAACAATGTAACACTACATTAACATTTCACCTGTGCAGCTATGCAAATCACTCGATAGGTTAGTTGCCATTTGTGGTTCAGAAAATAAGTGAGAAGTGAATGAAACCACCGTCAACCGTTCAGGTTCATTTCTTTAAAAAGTTGTGTAGGAAGGGTATTTCATTATTTTTAAAAAAGTTAAATAGTTTTTAAAACTGAAGTCACATTAATTAAGAACATTATATAAATTTCAGGTACAACATTATAATTCCTCTGGTAACCACCAGTCTATGTATTTATAGGTTTGTTTTTATCTTGTTTTATTTGTTCGTTTGTTACTTTTTTGTTGTATAATCCACATATGAGTGAAATCAGATGATTTCTGTCTTTTCCCGTCTGACTTATTTCACTTAGCATAATACCCTCCATATTGTCGTAAATGGCAATATTTCATTTTTTTATGGCTGAGTAATATTCCATTACATATACTAATTATATTACATATATATTAATATAGAATCATATATTTTTATCGATTCATCCAAAAATGGACTCCTGGATTGCTTCCATATCCTGGCTAGTGCAAATAATGCTGCAGTGAACATAGGAATACACATACTTTTCCAAATTAGTGTTTTCATATTCTTCAGATAAATACCCAGAAGAGGAATTGCTGATCATATGGTAGCTCTATTCTTAATTTTTTGAGGCACTAATTTATAATCCCACCAACAGTGCAGGAGGGTTCCCTTTTCTCCACATCCTCTCCGACAGTTGTTACTTCTTATCTTTCTTAAAATAGCCATTCTGACAGGTGTAAGGTGATATCTCATTGTGGTTTTGATTTGCATTTCCCTAATGATTAGTGATGTCGAATATCTCTTCATATGCCTGTTGGCCATCTGTATGTTCTTCCACAGAAAAATCTTAGATCCTCTGCCCCTTTTTCAATCTGGCTGTTTGTTTTTCTGTTATCGAGTTGTCTGAATTCTTGATAGATTTTGGATATTAACCCCTTATTGAAGATATCGTTTGCATATATTTTCTCTCCTTTGGTTGGTTGCCATTTTGTTTTCTTGATCATTTGCTGTGCAGAAGCTTGAGCTATATATTCAATCCTTCTCAAAACCTCAATGGCATGTTTCACAGAAATAGAACCAAAAATCCTCATATTTGTACAGAACCACAAAAGACCCTGACTAGCCAAAACACTCCCGAGAAGAAAAGAACAAAGCCAGAGGTATCACACTCTCCGATTTCAAACTATACTACAAAATTATAGTAATCACAATAGTATGTTGTTGGCAGAAAAATATCACCTATAGAACGGAATTGGGAGCCCAAAAATAAACCCCCATACATATGGGCAACTAATTTAGAACAAAGGAGCCAAGAAGGTACAACGGAGAAAGAAAAACTGGAAAGCCACATGCAAAAGAACAAAACTGGACCACTATCTGACGCCATACACAAAACTTAAGTGAAAACGGATGAAAAGCTTGAATATAAAAACCAAACAGTAAAATGCACGGAAGAAAACACGGGCACCGAGCTTCTGGACATCGGTCTCTGCGGCGTTTTTGGGAATTTGACTCCAAGGGCAAGAGAAATAAAAACAAAAATAAACAAATGCTATTTCCTTCTTGACACAGACAGCATTTATTAGAAAACATTGCTCAATATGGAGGGTCATTAGCTAGGTCCTGAAGTTATTTTTCACAGTAAATCTTTGCCACAAAGGAATTTGGCCTGTGTCTTCATGGCCACTGAGCAGTGTCAAGGTTGCTTGGTTTCTCCAGAGCTGGGTTATCTCAGCTGTGAATAAAAAGGAACTGCCGGAAGTTCAACCTGAATCGATGGGTTGGGAGGCCAGCCGGGGTTATTTTGCCTCTGAGACTGAAATGACGTGATGTGGGTACCGTGGCCTCGGTGTGCCCGTCGCCCACGGAACGGCGATGTGCGCGATGAGGTTGACGGTGCCGGGTGCGTGACCGCAGCTTACGTCGGCCTGAGGCTGGGAGGGCCGGAAGGGGAGGCCTGAGTGTGGGGGGAGGTGGGGGTTATTTTTCCATTTTCCTTTTAAGCCAGGAAAAAAAAAAAACCCGTCAATTTTTCCAATTAAATTTTATTATAAATATCAATAGTGTAATTAAAAAATGTCTGGGTTTATTTTTTTGTCTCCTGGTACCTCCACCCCACCACCAACCCCAATGTCCTTAGCAGTAAGCAGACCTTGATCGTTGGAGACAGAGAAATGAAGGGAAGTGAGTTGGACATGGACCCCATTTGCACATATTTGTACCTCTGAGGCACAGAGGCAGCTGT
>NW_006436814.1:1488261-1540093 GCF_000325575.1 Pteropus alecto
AAATCTATGGGTGGTGAACATGCAATGCGACCTTACTGTTGAATCGTACAGCTGAAACTTACTGGATTTCGTTAAACAATGTCACCATAATATAGATAGATGATGGATAGATAGATAGATAGATAGATAGATAGATAGATAGATAGACGGACAGATAGATAGATAGATAGATAAAAGTCTCTCTCATTTTCTGTGATATAATCATATGAAAAAAGTAAGGCCTAAGACGTTTGGTCAATGATAGTGGGACAATCAGCTCACCGTTTAGAGAAAAATAACAGACCTGTGCGTCGAGGGGGGTTAGCATAACTGTCCTTTCACTCGGTCATCTAAACCATCAGAGCGGCTGTCCTCCTCAAAAAAGTAAGCTCCAAACTGCCATTTGGGCCCTGGAAGTGATTTCTAGATGCTGTCCGCAAGGTCTATATGTGACCTGACAAATTTCTAATGAGAAAATTATGTATGAAAGGGTTATTCTAAAAAAAAAAAAAAAAAACTCTTACGCCTCAGCTTGTATTGCTTGCAAGCGTCCACCCCACTGTCACACTTAATCACAGACATTCGATGTATAAAAGAGGACGGAGTCAAGCTCTGTGTCCTTAGCAAGTCACTGCTGTCTCTTTGGCCTCTGTCTCTCCGAACACAGCGGATGTACCAGGCTCTCTGAAGTTGCTTCTAACCTGTGATTCTGTGAGTCTACGACCATCGAAAGCGCATGGTCTGATGGCCCAGTTGACATTCAGGCGAGGCTGCTCCATCTCTTTAAAACGATGCCATTATCATTAATATCTCTGGGTGAATATTTCCGGGTCTGGGAAAACAGAAACAAATACCGTGAGAGAAACGACTTTGAACCCTCTCTTTTCCTTCTCTGGTTTTCTCTGTCCCCAGACCTGGTTGGATTTTTTTGGTTTTCAGAAGTGATTCAGAAAGACCAGAGGCAGGATTTGTCCAAGGCCACGGATCTTACATCAATAATCGGGCAGGAATAATCTCCCACTCAAGTTTCTTCCTTTTTTCCCTTTCATACTGAAGCCCGTTGAACTGGTTCGCCCAGCTTTGGAATTATTATAAAATTTTTATTGGTTTTTGAGAAGACATTCAAAGAACAGTGCCAGGACAGACTGGGAAAGACAGTAGAAGCCACCTTTAATATCCAGTGTACAAACTCTACTGTGAACCATTCAAAAAATCATGAATCAGAGACGACCTGTAACTATGGAAGCATATTTTCTTTATTCAAACATTTTCTTGGTGGCTTAAAAAACAAAGTTTGTTTTCTGGTCGGAGAACATACCGCAGCTATGACTCAATCCTGACTCAAAACTCCCCAACCGGTCGACATTCAGGAGAGAAAAAAACAATGCAGGCTGGTTAATGAGGAGTCACATGGAGCCAGCTTCCAGAAGCCTGATTAAAGCAGCTTTTCTGCACCACAGAAAATGTGACTTTTCTTCATCATTTCCTCTTTTCTTTTTAAAGTAAATCCATTTCAGAGAAATTGCAGGTAAGTTTCAAAGTTGAGCAAAGTACACTCCCTGTGCCTCCATTTCCACATCTATAAAAATGGTTAGGATTAAATATTCTATGTGAATACTGAGAATAGTGCCTGGAATAAAACAGCTTCCCAAACAATGTTAGTCATTATTATTAAATATTAATCATTCATTTTATTGAAAATCTTGCCTCGGTGTCTCTCTCTCTGGTCTCACTCCCCTCTGCCTATATATCAGCCACATTATATGACTTGCATCTTGGTCGTTACAGTTTAAATTGTGTCTCCCCCCCCACCCCCCGCCGCCCAATTCACCTGTTGAAGTTCTAGCCCCCAATATATCAGATTGTGACATTATTTGGAAATAGGGTGGTTATAGGTGCCATTCCTTAAATTAAGATGAGGTCAGTCAGGTGAACCCCTGATCCATATGACAGGTGTTCTCGTTAAAAAAAAAAAGAAAGAAAGAAAGTTGGACACAGAGACACGGGCACAGAGAGACGACAGCGTGGAGAGACACAGGAAGAACCATGTGAAGATGAAGACAGAGATGGTCGATGCGTCTACAAGCCAAGGAGCACCAGGGACTGCCAGCGAAGCCCCAGTAGAGACAAGAGAGGCGTGGAACAGATTTGTTCTTAGAGCCTTTGGGACCATCCATGATACACCTTGACCGTGGACTTCGAGCCTCCGGACTGTGAAATAATAAATGTCTGTTGCTAGAGTCACTGAGTTTATGGTGCCTTGTTGCAGTAGCCCTACCAAACTAGTGACACTGGTACACGGCTTGAACATTCCCGCCTCCGCGTCTCTACCAATGGAAACCTTTTTAACTGGAAAAACCTCCCCCATCACTTTCAGTGGAAAATCAATCCATATTTCAAATGTCACATTTGCCTGCTCAGCTATCTGCAATCAGAGTTAACCCATTTCCTGCCGTTCTCTCTATATGCCGCTCATAACTCTTATTATTAGTCCGCGTGCATTATTAGCTAATTGGGACTATGTCTATCTCACTAAGGTATATTATATTTGTTGCCATCTACGTTTAAAGATTGTAAGTCGCAATCTGATTTTCAAGGACATAGTTTTTAAAAAACTAAATTTCTGAATCATTTACAAAGTAATCAGTACATGTAGGAAAAGGAAATATTTCAGCCAAGCAAGCGACGAAATATAATCTAATATACATATTAGATTATAATAGTATGTATTCTACATTTATATAATGTATGAGTCGGTTCCTCCATAGGAAGTCACAGTGCATTTGAATGTCATGTGTTCATTATGATGTTTTGGGCAGCTGCACTTGACCAGAAGGAGCTAGCACCTTCTCTACTGTGTTCTTATCTTCTGAATAAGGGGCGGACTTGCAGGTTTCACTTCCTATTATAAGATTCCCTTCCTTTTCTCTGTGGGTATTTTCCATCTAAATTGTGTATCAGTATTTCTTGGAGTCACAGAAGGAACCACAGAGGAATACAGTGAGATAATGTAAACGTCCTTTCACGGTGAAGCCAATCCTTCGTTTTACATCTTAAATGTGGAAACTTTTCCTTTGTTTAGTATTCGACAGTTGCCACTGCTCATTCCAGACTCACTGATAGCTCTTAGCTCTGTTGATCAACAATCCAGCATCACGGGCATTTGTGGGAGGTGCTTTGGAGGTGGGGCGGGGAATTGCTTTCCTCACGAGCAAGGTTAATAATCTCCTTCAGAGAGGTGTTGGAGTAGGAGGCCTCCATCTCCCAAATCCAGGGGAATCGCGCCAGCCCTGAAACCAGGAACCTTCTGGGGGCGAAGAGGGAGGAGCGAACATTTTCCTGAGTGGCTTCAACAACCCCAGCCACTCTTCCAGCCACTTCGAAGTAGGCCATCCCTTTATATCCTCACGGCGGGAGGCTGACCCAGTCTCCAATACGCAGATGAGTGACTCCGAAGCTACTGAAGATCGGGGACAATCAAGGTATCTCCCAAGGTCACCTGGCTAGGAAGTGGAGGGGCAGAGGTTTGAAGCATGGTCAGTTGGCTCGAAAACTTTATGATCTTGTCACTCCATCCGGGACCTCCCAGGACCTGAAGCACTGCTCTGAACGCAGGTCGAGTCTGGCCCCCGACCCGCCAGCCGCCCTCCCTGGCACCCAGTGACGTCTAAGTGCTGCTCACCTTGCATTTGCCACAGCTCTGTCCTCCCCCTGGTCTGGGTTTCCTCGCTGTTGGCACCAACCCGCCTTGGAGGAAAAAGCAAACTCTAGAGTCATGTCTGGGCTTGAAATTGATTTGGCTGCTTTCATAACCGCCTCTGTGACCCCGAGCAAATTTCTTTGCTTCTCTGAGCCTGGGATGCCTTGTACTGTTGGTGATGACAAAGGCGACCTCGAAGAGTGTTTGTACAGATGCAGATCCGAGTACCCTTTAAATCTCTGGCTTTAGAAGCTTGCTTTTTTGTTCATGAGTCTGGACGGATTGTTTAAAAAAATCTTTGTTTTAAAGATGAGTTAAAAAAAAAAAAGAAAAAAACCCTGAGATGACACTTGCAGAGGGCTTCACAGATGATATTGCTATTGAAATCACTAAATTGCATTGTAAACAAAATAGGCTATAATAATGTCCTTCTGGCGTGTATTAAGAATGCAGCCATTAAACAACAAAGGCAGAGAAAATCATGCGTTCCGTGAACGCAGCTCATCACAATGCCTCTTTCCAGGAGGGGCCTCAGCGACTACCGCTGACAATTTTCTTCAGGCTCCATCACTGTTTTTCGTTGTTTAAAGACACACATTAATTTAAAGTCTCCTCCCATTCTCTCTGTAAATTACAGCATTCAGATGAAGTGGCAGCTGCTGTAATTAAGACACAGTTAATTGCCTATCTCTTTAATTGCAATGATAGGATTTTGACAGTTTGGTAAATAAGAATTGTTTGGTTTCCTCCAGCAATTTCAGCCTGCCCCCCCCACCCCCCACCCCCAAGTGCTGAGTCACCTAATTCCAGGACAAAGGGCTGCAGCCAGAGGGAGCCGGGATGGTAGCAGGACTGTGACCTACCCTCTCTTTCTGCAGGAACCTCCTCAGCATCGCCAATTCCGCTGCCCAATAAACTCTTCCCAGGAGTTTTCCCCACATTAATCAGTCATCACATGAGATGATGAGATGGGAAAGCACAGACGCAGGAGGCCTGTGTCCTGGGGCAATGATTTCCTGCCTGCGACGGGCACAGGGGACATCGGGCTGTCAGACAAGGAAACAGAAGCCTAAGTTTAAACACACCCAAAGTCAGAGAGCTCCTGAGCGCCAGCCCAGGTCTCTGACCCACAGCCTTCCCACTGTGCTGGACGGACGCTCCACAGAGGCCATGGAAGGTCATGGTTCAAAGCGAGAGCTTTGGGGCCACTCAGACCTGGGCTCAGAGCCTCCCTTCACCTCTCCTGCTCGTGTAAGGATGGGCGAGTTACCGCATGTCTCCTGGCCTCATTTGCTTCCATTGCCAATTGAATTTTGCAGTACCTGCCTCATGACATTGTGACGATTAAGGAAAGTAATCTTGTAAACTACTTTAGCGACATGTCAGGCCGGTTGGTGGTTAAGAGCTGGGCTACTGAAAGTGACTCAGCAAGGATGACTCTTGTTCCAAAGCTGACGTAAACAACTTTTTCTCTGCATCTCTTTCTTTTCTGTAAATTTAATTGACTATGGTCCACGGTCTACGTTCCCATGTCACCCATTTTTCTCTAGAGTCTTGCACTTTTCAGTGACGCCGTATCAAGGAGCCAGAGCTCAAGCGATGAATATCAGGAAAACCCGACCTGAGTTTCACAGCCTCCGAGGAGACAAGGAGAAGCGTGTGTGTGCGCGCCGCCTGCCACGCTCCGTGGAGCTGCAGAGAAACGTGTTTCCGCAACAAAATGGCTCGCATCCCGTCGCGGTTATGATCAGCACTGGAAACGTGACTTTAAACTGATCGCAATGTGACAAACATGTTATCAGTCAATCCCTGCTTCCCAGAGGCCGCACTAGGCTTGGGGACTGAAACAGGATATGAGCAACAGTGACGTCTGGTTCTCCCTCGGTGCCGCTGTTCCTGTGCTCAAATTCCTGACCTTTCCTAAGCAGAAAGTGAAGAAAGTGTTAGTATCCCAAACGTCCTTTTCGAAAAATGAATGAATGAAGGGGAGCGAGTGGGTGGAAAGTCCTATTTCAAAGCCAGATGGCATTGAAGGCGGGTTTGAGGCGGGTCTTGTCCCGCTTGGCCTTGTGTGGGTTTAGTTTTAAGGAAAGGCTTCAAGAAAGTCCAGAGGACAGCAGTCGAGGGGCGTTTGGGTGGCTCCACAATCACGAGGGAGCCAGCCTTCTTCAAACTTACTGTTCACGCATCCTAAACACATGGCTTCCATCACACGGCTCCAGGACTGCTCAAGTCCCAGCATCTTATCTGCATTTTTACCCAACGGGAAGGAGAAGGTCATGCTTCTTTTTAAAAAGGTATTTCCCAGAGATAGGACAAAACACTTCCAGTTGTATTTAGTTGGCCAGAATTGGACACAGAGCCACTGGTAGATGTGACGAACGCCAACCTGGCCACCCAGCCTGCTGCCACTGGTGCAGATATATCACTGGGCCTGGGGATCCTCACTCAGCAGAGGCTGCTGGGGGCTGATACCCGAGGCAGAAGCCCACACGGCACAGCTTCACCAACTGCGCACTCATCTAATCAACAAACCCAGATGTTACCGGCCAATCAGCCACCTCACACACTGACTTCCTAATATGAGACAGAAGCAGTTCTTGGTCTTCGGGCTATAAAACACCTACTGTGTTTCCCTCACCCAGACCCTAGAATCTCTGTTTGATCGGCTTCCTTGCTCCTGAGCACAGCATTCCCACTCTGTGGTCTCTTAGTCTTACATGTTCAGTTAAAAATTGAGGACTCTATTACTGAGAAGGACAGAATGGACATTGAGGGATGAGTAGCAGTTTCTAGCACAACTATAAACTGAAGAAGCTGGAGTTTAAAGTAAAAAAAAAAAAAAAAAAGACATGAGAACATATCCACACCCCCTCTATCTCCCCAGCCCCAACTTCGATGAAATTTTGAGAGGGCTTCGGACTTCCTCATGTAATGATGTTGTGGGTTTGAGGCAATCTTATCTAGATCCTAAAGAGCCAGATGAGCGAGGACACCTGGGACTAAGCAAATAATGCCATGGAGCACACTCATATGTCACTACCCAGGCAGCAGTGGCAGCACAGTGGAGCTCAAGGTGACAGAGGCATTTGCTTCCTTAATGCCCCACCTACGGTCCAGCAAAAGGAGCACTGGACCTGGAGTCAGGACTTCTGAGCTGAATTAGGAATGAGAGCTTGGGCATCCAGCGAGTGAGTGATTTCATGTAGCTGCCAGGACAGAAATAATAACGATGACGATTAATGCCTGATGAAATGTGACCGTGCACGAGGCACTGGGCTAAGTGTTTTACAGGCATTGGTTCTTTATTCCCCACGACGATTCTATGATATGGACAATATTACTATTATGACTACGACATATTGTAACAGAAGGAAACTAGACTTTGGTGTGAGCACATAAAATAGTATATAGGTATTATATTATAATATTGTATGTACACCTGAAATTTATGTTATTATCCAATGTTTCCTCAATAAATATAATTTAAAAATATTATTATTGCCACTTTTAAAACAAAAAGAGACATTAGGCTGTAGAGGTTAAGAAATAACCAATGAAACTGATAAACTAGCATGATGAGAATTTGAACCCCAGTCTTTGACAGACCAAATATCTTTCTGTTAACTAACTTAACTGACTTATGCTGCTTCTCATAAAGAAAATACATGCTGACATGAAAACCTCAGGTGTAAATGGGCTGACACACAAGTAAACAGTACATAGTGACGAGATCTCGATATGTACAAGGTCAGATTGGGTCGGGGAGGCTCCCAAGATGAAGAATAAAAAAAAAATCAGCCAGGCAAACAAAGGGAGAGAAATGTTCTAGGTCAAGGAAACAGCACATGCCCTTATATTGAAAGCATGGCCTTCACTGATTGCAAAGTGGCTGCCGGGCTCCAGACATTGCATTCTCAATCAGGAAGAAAGGAAGGAGTGAGTGAGTAAAGATGTTTTCATTATCAGGGAGAAAAATATTTCTCAGCGACTCCTCAGCAGACATGTCGTTATGTCTCTTTGGCCAGAACCAAGTCCCAGGCCTCTCTGAGCTGCAGGAAGGGACGGAAAAGCCATCACGGGCTGAGCTCAATCATGAATCATGCACTGGGGCTGGGCCCACTGCAATCCGAACAAAGCTAGATTGTGTCGGCAAAGAGGGATGAGGAACGGGCCATAAGGAGGCTCAAGCTCATGGTCTTTTGCAGCGAAGTAGAGGGTGAGACGTGAACAGCACAATGGAGAACTGAAAGTCTTTAGCGAGATACGAGAGGTCCGGACTGAGAGAAGCATTCTTAGGTGACTCCCAGATCCATGGCTTGGGAGACTGGGATGTCAGTGATGTTATTAATTTGGGTGGGGGGTGGGGGCAGAGGGTGAGGGATGGAAGGCAGTCTGGTGAGATACACTGCCTCAGTCACTGCCGTCACAAAGCACCATAGACTGAGTGGTTTAAACGACAGATATGTATTTCTCACAGTTTACGAAGTCCAAGATCAAGGCGTCGGCTGATTCAGCTCCTGGTGAGAGCTCTCTTCTTGAGGTGCACATGGCTGTCTTCTCGCTGTGTTCTATATGGCTTTTCCTCTGTGTATACATGTGGAGAAAGAAATCTCTTCCTCTTCTTATAAGGACAATATGCCCATCAGGAGGGCTCATGAACTAATCTAACCCTAATTATCTCCCAAAGACCTGTCTCCAAATATGATCACGTTGGCGGTTGGGGCTTCAACATAAGCATTTTGGGGTGATGCATTCAGTTTATAACATGCATAGAAGGATTTTATGACACAAGACATTCTATCACTTTGGGATTCTTCAGAGACTTTCTATCTCTTGGTCTGTTGGGAGGATCAAACAAATAAAACCAGTAAAAGCATTTTTATATCAACCTCTTAGAACGGTAAATGTCATCATCTCTTAAATAGAAAGCAGTTGGAGTGGCTGCCTGATCCTATTTCCCCCGCGGCTATGTCCACACGACGTGATCCTAAGCCTGACAGAAGGAACGTTGTCATCGTCATATCAAGTTCAGTGCCCAGAGGACCAGAAACCCCTGGTTCTGGGGTCCTGAGCCCTGGGCTGGTGCCTGCCCCCTGATGCTTGGTGATTTTCATTCTTCCTTCAATTCTATAGTCCAGCCTAATAATCTTCCAAGAAATTAATTTTTCATCAAGTTAATAGTAATCATTTTTGTAGCTTAAAACCAAAAGAACATTATCCAACTTCTTGGTCAAGTCTTTTTTTTTTTTTTTTTTAATCATTTTGCTGAGTTAAAATTGACACGCATCTTGGTTAGGTCTTTAAAACTATATAATATTCCACAATATCCCATATGTTGTACTCTTGCCAAAAATGTTTACTTAGAATCTAATCGTGAAGAAATGAGGGGAAAAAATAAACTCTGAAACATTTTACAAGGTAACTAACTAATGTGGACTCTTAAAGTAAACATTCACATGAAAAGCCAGTAAAACCGAGAGGGGACTGTGATAGGTTAAAAGAGACCAAACGTAATTACTATTGTAATTATATGTAATGTGTGGATTTTGATTGGCTCTTGGATCATTAAAAAAAAAAAAGTCAGCTTTGAAAAACACTTTGGGTCAATTTGGACTGTATATGAAATGGTATAGAATTAGTGTTACTCTTCTTAGGTCAGACAACACAGATTAGTAAAAAATATTCTTAAAAGACACATGTCATGGCGTCTACTTTCAAACAACTCAGAAAATATACATATAAGATGGGAAAATATTAAAAACTGGCAAAATTAGGTGAAAGGTACATGGATGGTTAGTGTCTTCTTTTTTCAACTTTTCTGTGAGTTTGAATATTTTCCAAATAAAATGTCTGAGGAAAATGTCCCAAATGCAATTGCCCCGTAAGACAGATTCACGTCAATGAGTCAGTGAGACATCCTAGTCTATTGAGGTCTGCACAGCTCTGTATAATTACAACTCACCTTTGCAAACCAATAAAGTGCTGTCACAGGTGTTGTTTCTTAAAATCCTGATGTGAATGACCTTTTTGTGGGAGGTTTTATTGCCCAACTTTATAACCAAGGTGCAGAGTCGACCTGCAGAGCTGCCGCTCTGGCCTGGGTTTGACACTGAGCCTCTTAGGTTTCCTGACTCCTGGCAGTCAGTGCAGTAATAAGCACCTAGCAGCTTCTCCTTAAACATTTACGTAGCATTTGTCTGATAAAGAGAAGATTTTTCATTGTTATTGGGGAGAAATCTGTTCGATCTGAAAATCTTAGATTTTTTTAAAATAAGATTTCAGGACACCAGAAACTTGAGAATAACCTTTCCATCGCTGGGAAGAAACTTTTCGTTTGTCCTTGAGTCTTCTTCTAAGTTTTCTTTCGACGGAATACTCCTTATCACCATTCCCTCGTCTCCGCCCCAGCATTCGACCAGAAGCAGAGGGAGAATGCAGGGGTGGCGGTTCTTTTAAAGGGAGAGGCATGTTGGCTTTGGGTTGGTCTCGTAGATACGGTTTCCTGGGAAACGCACTGGGAGACAGAAATCTGCACGGGGGAGGTCTACCGGGGTGTGCTCACGGAGCAGCATGGACAAGGAAGCACAGGAGACAAGATACGGCAAAGCAGTAAGATCGGCTCCAAGGCACCTGCATCTGAGGACTCAGCTAGTGCTGTGGGGAGCTCTGGGGCTAGGATGGAACTTCAGAGATGTCTCAAACTGGGACCAGGAGGCTGAATGCTTGTATCCCCATATTAACCAGTCATTGGATGTGGGCGGCCCCAGGAAGAGTGTGAGGTCTTGGAAGAGGCAATTCATTTTAGTTGGGAAATTCTTGGGGAGGGACTGACCTATGATCCGTCATCAGGCAATACTTTCATCTGGGGAACCAGAACCTCAGTCCTAAAGCGAAGGCATCGGCGGCCCACAGCCTGCATCTGCTGCAGAGCCCTTTACAATCTGGGCCAGGAGCCGGTCCAAGGTCACGGTCTGGGCCAGGAGCCAGTCCAAGGTCACGGAGAGCTTTCGTCCACCATACCTCTTTACTCTCTTAATCTAGAAAAGTTTCTCAACCTTTCTTTATCTTTCTTGACTTTTTCATTTTTAAAAAGTTCAGGCCAGTCATTTTGTAAAATATTTAAGCTTATCTTATCTTTTCCTTAGGATTAGAATGCAGGTTCTATCCTTTTGACTCGTAGTTCCTTTCCCCTTCTGGTGGGTCCAGCACATCCCCTGCAGGTTATGCTGTTACTTGGTCTAATTATTGTCTAGCGGCCAGAAGGGGAGACAGGGGTGGATTCTGAAGAGGGGAGGGGTGTCTTTTGAGTCGTGTCCAGGTGGTCAAGCAAGGGAGCAACAATATTAACAGAGAGGCGTGGGCCACTTCTGCGGGCCCAGGGAATTCAGAAGAGTCTGGGTTTTCAAGGTTCTCAAGAGCACTGATTCCTTTCTCCTCATCCTGAATTAGGTGGCCACTCCTTTCCATGGCGGAATGCCAGGGCTGGGACCAGTGGCGAGGTCCTCACCGACAGTCTGCCAGCAGGTAACGGAATTCCAGAGATCCATTCAGAGTCGGCTTCCTCGGCCCACTCTAAAAACCCGACTCTTAAATCGGGTTCACTCGGAAATAGACTCTGAGACAGAGAATTGCATGGAGGTGTCTTTTGGGGGGACTAGTCTCAGGAACTATCTCTATGATGGAGCAAAGGGAGCAGAGTTGCATAGAGGAGGAAATCGAACTCAGACGCAGCATTTCAACCTCAGCCAGTTGATTCCGCAGGGACCACTGGAAATAGGAGAGACCTTCAGAGTTGTCCCAAATGAAGTGAGGGGGCTGGGCCTTGATGACCTAATATTGACAAGTCATTGATCGTGGGCTCCCTACACATGGGTGCATAAAGTGAGGAAGAGGTTCCTCTGGCCAAGGCAATTCTTGGAAAGAGATTCAGTTTTGTTATCAAGAGGCAACATACACGCCAAGAGATGGTGGAAATGTGTCCGTCGCGAAGGGGAGAATCTGGGTGGGACACCACATTCTCCACTACAGGGACCCTCGTGCTCTGTGTGGCCCAACGGTCACCTGTGTGAAAGGTACCTTTAGACTAGAGGGGTGGAGGAAGGCAGCAAGGAGACCGGAGGAACGGCAGGAGGACCAGCCGTGTGGGGCTGGCTCCGTGTTCAGAGGTGGCGAGGAAGGCGGATGGTTCAGGAAAGTAGACGAGGCCTACTCAGCCCAGTTGCTCTGTCTCAGGATAAAGTGTGGGTCACGAGAAGCCAGTACTTCTCTTGTGGCAACTGTCATGGGAATCTGAGCATAGCGTGGCACTCTACCCCAACAAGAACTGCGATGTATCTAGTAAGCTCAAATATTAATGGAAATATCCCTGGATTGAAGGATTTCCGATTATTTTAATGTTCTTATGTCTTTCTGTGTTACCTAAATTATGAAAACATGTTTTACTTTCAAAGAATATTTAGATGTTCTATGCAGATGAAGATCCTGGGGAAATGTTATTTAATAAATATGCTTCTAAACTTGAAAATGGGGGTATTGTAAGAAAAGGTGATGATTGTTTCTCTGGATGGTGGTCAGGATGACCTCGCAATATTTTGCCTTTTCAGGGATTCTGATGATAAAATGACACAATAGAATGATGGCCTGATAGCACTGGCCTAATTTTACAGGACGATCCCACCAGCACTCTTCTAAAAGGACACATCAGCTTGCTATTTATAAAACCCGTGGGGGAATCGGAGGATGTTTTAAAGCCGGAGAATAAAGGGACTATGTATTAGAAGCCAGTACGCTAGGCATAAACTTGAAGAAATGGATATCGATGAGCATCTTTATGCAAAAGCTGTCCCTTCGGCTTAGAGGGACTTATAATGACTGATCCACATGACTTTCTACAGTGTGTAGATTAATCATCATAATTTTTGGTTTGACTCTTTAGATAAATGTTTTTAAAGTTACTTGTTTTGTTTTTATATTATATATATAAGTCATGTACAGTATGGTCCCAATTTTATAAAATTATTTCAGTTTATAATGCTATCTAATGCTTAACATCACTCTGTTTATGTTTAGAATGACATCTAAACCAATATTCACAATTACAGACAATGATAACTTCTGACAAGTGAGATTTATATTCATTTTTTGACTTATTTGTGCCCTTTTTGTATTGCCAGTTATATTTTCATGAATATGGGAATTTTTTATTTATTTGTTTTTTCCTTCTTGAAGAATATGGATTATTATTCTTAAAATTAAATTTAACATTTTAATTAAAATGTAATTCGACCTGGGCTTCAATGTCAGACAGAGCCGGAGCCCCTGTCTAGACCCTAGCCTCTCCTAAATGCCACCTTGCCACCTGAAACTTTATGGAAATACTTTACTTCATAGTTGCAAACACTAGCTAAGAGATGCTCCTGTACCCAGGCCAGCATACTCTGGATAATAATGGTGTTTTATTTTGTTTTTGTTTTTGATAAAAGGTGGTCTGAATGAACATACTTGCCATCTGTTCTTCTCGGGTTATGACTTGCTCGTCTATATTTCAGTGCTACCGTGAGGTCCAATGAATTGGTTTAAACTATATTTGTAAACAATTAAAAGCCCCCTTTGATGTTTTCAGTAGTAACAGGATGAAGCCTGATCTAGTCTTGGAGAAAGCAGAGCTGAACTCATTTGTCTCCTCGCGCCAACCCCTACTTCCTCAGTACTTGTCAATACGGCACCTCCCAGACTTTTGACCTTACGTTGTCCTTGTGTTATCTGGGTTATTTGTTCACATGGTTTTCCTTTCCACACTAATTTTCACCCTTTCTTTCATGTGCTGCTGAGCCAAAGGACCACTGCTTTTTATAAGCGTAAGACATGAAAGGCAATACCTAACAAAACTTTCCAACCCACTGTGCATCACAATACCCTGTGAGTGATGTAAAGGGATCAAGTCCTATAACTCTGCAATGTACTTCGCAGTATATTCAACACCAGGAGGCCACTGAAATAGCTGTCCTCAGGAGTCTGCTATTAAGAACGAGGAGATCTCCACTGCAGCCCCAACAGGTAACTCCAGTCACTGAGCATACATCTCTCTCCTCTCACTTAGCCATTGCGTTCCTAAATAGCTGACTGCATGCTGAATGTTCTAGAGACAGGAGCTCACGATTTAAAGAAACTTCATGGCAAACCATTTGTAAAGGCAAGCTGAATATTCATATCTCTCAACTTTGAATTATTGGAATAGTTTTAGCTCAACGTTTTTATTTTTTAAAATTGGTCTTGCTTATACTGAGATATCTGGCTCTCTACAATAGAACAGCAAAGCTTAAAAACTGTTAGCTAGATTACCAGGTTATTGAGTTGACAGACTGAGTGATTCATTCTTTTATTTATTCATTCATTCTAAAGTATGCATAGAGCCCTTGCTTTGATGGGAAACACTTCTCAAGACAATGAGGCAGAAGAAGGACAAAAGGAGTGGCCACTGAAACAATATGATTCCAACATCTGGGAGCTTACATTATAGCTGGAGAGGCGAGATACTCTATGAAACTTGTGGTTTGCTCTTTGAAAAATCTCTAGAGCCTTATTCAAGGCCCGCCACAAAGTTGTCACTTATTAAATATTTTCTTAAACAATAGAGTGAATAAATGAGTTCAGAAACCAATAAGCCAATGAGGAAAGGTCTTAGAACCAAAATACCTAATAGAATTAATCAAGGGCTCTGGAAATTAGAGGTGGTGGGCAGTGGAGCATTTGGAACTCAGAACAGAGGCCTTGTAGAAGATGATATGGGACTTGAAGAATGGGTGGAATTTAGACTAAAGGAGGAGGAAGGGAAAAACATTCAGGCAGCAGAACTCACAGTAGGGTCTTCTGGTCAAGATGGCGTAGTAGACACACACTGTACTCACTTCCACTCACGATCATATCAAAATTACAACTAAACTACAGAACAACCATCATTGGGGGTCATCTGAGCTCTGGCTGAACAGAAGTTCTACAACTAGAAACACACAGATGAGGCCACCTCGAGGGGGTGGAGACATGAAACAATCTGGTCGACAACTGCATGTAGTGGTTGAGAACTGGGAGGAATATTTCAGCAGGGGAGGTCCCCTCCACCAGGAAGAGGGAGGCATCCCAGCCCCACCCCAGGGTTCCCAGGCTCCTCAGGCCAGGGTCGCAGTGGAGGAAGAGAAGTCCTCACAACCTCTGTCTGTAAGAACCAGCAGAGATTTAGCTGAATGTCACAAAGGGCTATGAAGGGTGACTTTCTCTGAGACAGAAATGCTGGTAGAATTTATTGCTCCTTTGTTGAGCCCTCCCTGCTCCAGGTGTGAGTCTCCATCAACCAAGCTAACACAGGTTGTCCCACCCTGGTGATTCCCTGAGACCCAATCTCTCCCAACTTGTGGGCCCACCCAAGCCACCTCCAGTGGTTTTTCAATACAAAGGGCCTGACTTGGCTCATGCTGCTGACTTTCCTAAAATCTCTCAAAGGTTCAGAAATTTCAAACAAGCAGCATCTGGCCTCAATGTGTCCTGTACCTCTTGTTGAGCAGTCCCAAACCCTGCACTAGAAGCAGCCAGCTTCAGTTCATGGCCTGGCCTCTCGCGGCACATCTAAGCCCAGCACAGGTGGTGGCCATCTGCAGATTGCTTGGTGACACTTGCCAGGTAGCTCCAGGCAGTGCACAGGCTGCAGCTGAACTTGGCCTGCAGCTGGACCCCTCCCAGGAAGCCCCGACCTGCACACCCAGTGCTTTGTTTCAACTGAGCTGGAGCACCATCCAGGGCAGCATCCAAAATTGACACACCCAAAAGGCAGACTGGGCTGGCACCAGAGTCCTGCTAAAGTGAATCCTGCTTCATAGGGTCAGCCTCTCACCATCCATTCCTCACAACCAATCAGCCTGAGGGTCAATCCCTCCCACTGAGATGCAAACAGCAACCAAGGCTCAACCCCAACAAGAAAGAAAACATAACCTACACAAGGGACACACCTGGAGCACCCAGCTGAAGTGAACAGGGAAAACTGTGCCACTGGGCCCAACAGGACACCTACTACATAAGGCCATGCTACTAAGACTAGGAGACTTAAGAGCTCTACCTAATACATAGGAACGAACACAGGCGGACAGCCCAAATGGGGGAAACAAAGAAACATGTCCCAAATGAAAGAATACAACAATGCTTTAGAAAAAGAACTCAACAAAATGGAGACAAGCAATCTACCAGATGCAGAGTTCAAAACTTTGGTTTTAAGAATGCTCAATGAAATGTGGGGAAGAGATAGAAGACTTAAAAAAGAATCGGTCAGAAACGAAGACTACAGTAACTAAAATGAAGACAGCCTCAGGAGAAATCAATAGGAGAGTAGGTGAAGCAGAGGATCCAATCAGCACCTTAGAAGATAAAGTAGCAGAAAGCACCCAATCAGAACAGCAACAACAAGAAAAGAATCTGAAAAATAAGGATGTTTTAAGGGGCCTCTGGAACAACATCAAGCACAACAACGTTTGCCTCATAATGGTGCCAGAAGGAGAAGAGAGAGAACAAAGGATCGAGTAGCTATTTGAAGAAATAATGTTGGAAAATTTCTCTAACCTGGCAAAGAAAATAGACATACAAGCCCAGGAAGCACAGAGAGTCCCAAGCAAGATGACTTCAAAGAGGCCCACACCAAGACACACTATAATTAAAACGCCAAAGGTAAAAGTAAAGAAAAAATCTTAAAAGCAGCAAGAGAAAAGTAGTTATCTACAAGGGAGCTCCCATAAGAACGTCAGCCGATTTCTCAACAGAAACTGCAGGCTAGAAGGGATTGGCAGGAAATGTTCAGAATGATGAAAAACAAGGACCTACAACCAAGAGGACTCTACCTAGCAAGGCTATCATTTAGAATCAAAGGACAGATCAAGAGCTTCCCAGACAAGAAAAAGCTAAAAGAGTTCATCACCAACAAACCAGTATGACAAGAAACGTTAGAGGGACTTCCTTAAGAAGAATGAGGGGAAACAATTAAAAATATGAATACAATGGCAATAACTACATATCTGTCAACAAGTACTTCACATGAAAAAGGATTAAATGCTCCAATCGAAAGATAGAGTGGCCAAATGGATAAGAACGAAAAACCTTTATGCCGAGTTCAAAATAAAAAATATCTAAAAAATCTAAAAAATAACGAAAGACCTGCCTGCAAGAGACTCACTTCAGGTCGGAAGATACACACAGACGGAAAGTAAAGGGATGAGAAGAGACATTTCGTGAAAATGGAAACAAAAAAAAATCTGGGGTCGCAATACTTACACCAGACAAAATGACTTTAGAACAAAGGCTATAACAAGAGCGAAAGAAGGAACCAGTAATTCCGCTTTGGGGTATTTTTCTGAAGAAACCCAAAGACTGCTTTGAAGGGACGTGTACATCCATAGTTCATTGCAGCCTTATTTACAATAACCAAGATATGGAGTCCACCTGGGTGTCCATATGGATGAATGGATAAAGGAGAGGTAGGACATATATCCAATGGAATATTACTCAGCCGTAAGAAAAACGAATGAAATCTTGCCATCTACAATAACAGAGATGGACCTAGAGGATACTGTGCTGAATGGAGTAAGTTAGACATAGAAAGACAAATGACATATGATTTCACTTACATGTGGAATCTCAAGAACCAAATAAACAAACGAAACAAAAAACAAACTCATAGATACAGAGAACCTTTTGAGGATTGACAGATGAAAGGGGGGTAGGCAGATGGGTAAAAGAAGGGAAGGATTAAGAAGTAGAAATTGGTAGTTACGAAACAGTCATGAGGTTGTAAAGTATAGCATAAGGAATACAGTCCATAACATTGTAGTAATTATGAATGGCGTCAGATGGGTACTAGACTTATTGGAGTGATCATTTAGCAAGTTATATATACTATATTATACTTCTGAAAGGAATATAATATTGTATGCCAACTAAAATCTAAAAAGAATTTCTTAAAAAAAAACAAAAAAAAACAAGGATTCATAGTAGAATTGGGGGGAGCATAGAAGAGGAGGAAGAGGTGGGTAACCAACCTTCCTGAACTGGGAAGACTGGCTTCCTGAGGAAACAGAACCACAGCAGACTGCCAAAGTAACTCAGTCACTAAACACCCTTTTTGAAACGTCCTCTCACACGTTCGTGCTCGAAGGCAGCTGGAAGCGATTGTCCCAGCTACAGAGCGATCCTGCATGCAGCAAGGTTGCTGTCAGACTCCTGGTGTGACTCACTTGATGGGTCAAACCAGTTCAGAAAGCACCTCAACCCCATCCTCTCTCTTCACTGTCAGATCCCTAAGATGTGGCTTTTCCCAGAGGCCCAAACCAGATGCCACACCTCCAAGGAAAGGGGACTCCCAGGACTCTGGGATGAGAAAGTTCATCTAGAAAAGAAATTGTTGCTATTTATATACCAGTTTTTAATGCCACTCTCTGACTATTCCTCAAATTTTCCCAAAATTACTAGATAATTAACATTAGAGACTTGAGACCTCGACTCTAATATCCTGCCTCTGCTCCTTCCTCGGACACATTAATTAAATAACTTGCTAGTTCTATAATTGAGGTTCACAAGCTGATTAAAATTGCCAAATTTACTGGTTCCACTTCATATTGCATGAGGGGCAACCTTTAATTTAACAAATATTATTTTTAACTATTTCCTACCATAAAAATAGATGTCAATTTTTTAAATTGTTTTCTAAAGCTTGGAAAGCCCATTCCCATGAAGAAAGCTTCTCATACGCTTCATATCAGGGAAAATGTCCAGGTTTTCAGATGCATATGTGACTTATCTGTTCTTAGAGCCTTTTCCTCAATAATTCTGAGAAAGAAAGAAGGGGCGCAGACTCTCAAGTACCTGAAAGGTAGCTTGTTCAAGGACTCTGTTTTGGCAGTTACTGAGCTCTAATTTTATTGACTTGGACAACTCTGTGATTTATGTCTGCCTTCATCTCCTCCACCATGTGACACCATAGCAGAAACGCTTTTTTTTTTGCAAAATACTTTTTCCCTTGTACCTGGTACAGGCCAAGCAAAGGTAGTTGATCAATAAATATTTCTTGAGTGAACCAATGAAATAGAAAGAGAATGGGCTTTTCCAAATCTGGCTTCTTGTTTGTTTGTTTATCGGCTGTGTGACCTTAAACATACAATTTAACAGCTACAAATTCAGGATAATAATAAACGACTCTCAGGACACTTGTGAAATAACATACACAGAATGTCTGGTAGGTGGTGGGCGTTAGCTGAGGACTGGGTCTCTCCCATCCCCTTTCTGCATGGGTCTTGTTGCTCTTTTGCAAAATTGGTTTGTCCCCTCGCATTTCCAAATAAACTTTAAAATAAGCTTGTCTGTATCAACAAAATATCCTGCTGGGAATTTCCACCAGATACACCGATTTGGGGAGAATCGTCATCTTTACTATGTTGAGTCTTTTAATCTATGAATGTCATATGTCTCTCGGGTCTTCTTTGATTTCTTTCACAAGCATTTTGTAATTTTCAGAGTAAAGAACCTATATGTGTCCTGTTAGAGTTGTACATAATGGTTTTTTTTGTTTTGGTTTGTTTTTAGTTGTTGTAAACATGTGATTTAAACTGTGGTCCCAATTTTTTATTTGAAGTATAGAAATATTCTTATTTTTTATATGTTGACTTGTATCCTGTGATGCTGTTAAAAGCTTTCCTTAGTTGGTAGATTCCTTACGATTTTCCACATGGAAATCATGTGACTTGCAAAGAGGGACAGTTTTCTTCCCTTCTCATCTGCATGGCTTCTATTTTCTTTTCTTGCCTTATTGCGCTGGGTGGAACCGCCAGGGCTGCACTGAACAGGAATGGTGAGCGTGGCGCCCTTGCTTTATTCCTCACTTTTGGAAGAAATCAGTCTTTCACCATTAAGTATGGCATTAGTTGTAGGTTTTTATAGACGTTCCTTACTAGATTGAGAAAGTTCCCTCAGGGTTTGCTAAAATAATTTACCATAAATGGGCAAATTTTAGCATTTTTTTACTGTTATCGCATTTGATCGATAATGTGTTCTATAATACCAAAGCATGGCTGAGAAAGTTGACAAAATAAATCTTACATATTTGTTTCTGAAGTCGACATGTTGAATATTAACTCCAAGGAAGTTTGTTGCAATGTACCTTTTATTCATTTACCTTAGTTCACCTTTTGAAGCAGCATAATGAAAAATTCTATTATTAAATTTTAATTTCCATGCCTTGGGAGTCTAACTGCAGTGGTTTATAAACTAGCATCAATTAAAGAAAGTGGCTGAAAATTTTCCTAATTAAGATCTACGAAGATGCTCAATCTCGATTCCTTTTTAAGAATGTATCTTAAGAAATAAATTCAATAGAATCAAAATATATTCATGTAAAATGTCTGACATTAGGGATTGGATTTCATAAATTCTGGCACATTCAGTTATTCAATAAATATTTATTAAATGTCCACCATGTGCCAGTTTTTATCTTTGGCCCTAGTGACACAGAACTGAACACGCAAACAAACCCTGCTGCCCTCATGAAAATTGCTTTCTCATGGGAGAGACAGACATAAACAAGACACGTCGTAGATCCAACAGGATGGCAGACAGCGGCAGTGCTGTGGAGAAAAATAATGCGTAGAGCGTGGATATGAAGTCCAGGGGTGGAAGGGGAGTGGAGTTCTGTTTAAACAGAGTGATGAGCAGGCCTCACCAAACAACGCAAGAGAACATTAAGCATTAGAATTCGGAATACTGTGTGGCAACATAGAAAAAGTTCATGATATATTGTTAATCAGAAATCAAAGAATGAAAAATGGAATGTTGGCTGTGGTTTCAAGTATTTAAGTATATACATATATGTGTATACAAAATTTTAAAAATGAAAATCATTGTTTATAAATGATTTTAATATTATTTTGCATCATTATTTACTCCGAGCATATTACATTTTCAGTTTAAAAAAAGGAAAACATTTAAGATTGCTTGGGCCTAATTCGAAATTGAATGAAAGGTAGGATGAGGAAAAAGACAGAACTCATGTTTGCTCTGGAAGAATTTTACTTGGGGCACATCTGAGGAAGAATCTTCAATAAAGGCGCTTTTAAAAAATTATGTATTTTAAAGGAGATGAAGTTATGTTGTTCATGGCGTAGAGAACAATGGGTGTGTAGTGTTGGCTGTGAGTATGGACATGATGGCGAGTTTAACATGCGTTCATAATTATCACATTTAGATTTGGTACGTGAATTTATTTTTTAAGATTGACTAAAATAAAATAAGACATGTCTCATTGCAAACTACATTTTCTTATGTGCTGAAGAGATGATAAGTAATCACACAAAATGTGATCTGGTATACCTTATCTACATGGGAGATGAATCTGTAAAGATGCAGAGTGACAGGTCTGTGACAGTCCCAAAGTCTTCTGATTATTCTGGGAGCTTAGGCTTAGATTTGAAATTGGCTGTTATGCGTTCCTCTAAAAACGTTTTTATGGCGCGGACAAAGCCTGGCAACTCAGAAGTGGTTTATTTCCTACGGGTGCTGACAGATTTTCTAGGCATTGAGCAATCACTCCACCATCAAAGGCACACTCGGTATTGTCTTTGTTAGGGGTACGAATTCCCTGAATATCTCACATTCTTCTCTTCAGCATGTCACCTTTAGTGACCTAAAACCCCGGCCATCACGGAGCTTTCTGAGTTTAAGCAAGAGTTCAACTGGGGTGAAAAAGGTGAAGGGGTTAAGAAGGACAAACTGGCAGTTATGAAGCAGTGATGGGGAAGTAAAGTACAGCATAGGGAATACTGTCAAGAATATTTTAATAATGATGTGTGGTGCCTGGTGGGTACGACTGTTCCGAGGGATCACTTCGTAAGTTATATAAATGTCTAACCACTATGCTGTATACCTGAAACGAATGTAATATTGAATGTCAACTGTAATTGAAAAAATTAAAATTGAAAAAAAAATGCAAGAGCTCGATTGTGTTGACTAAATTTCCTCTTCCATGCTTCCTTTGTTTTATAATCATACCAGTGCTAAAAGTAAAAACACGTTATGTAATGAACAGGCTCCATCGGATTGCCAGACTATTCTGTTATAATGGAATCTTGTTTGAAATTTTTCAAGTTGCTTGAAAAACACACTCAGAGGTGAAATAAAGCAGCTAACTGGCCTGTGGACAATAAATTGAGTTTTGACTATAAAAGGTAAGAGAAGGAGGCATCGCGCTTTTCCAGTCCTTTTTCCCTCCTGGTTATCGCTTCTTTTTGTTTTGGCTGATGGTCTGGGTGCTCTGTGGTTGTTTCAATATAACTCTGTTGTGAAGATAAATGTTTCTGGATCCAATGGGTTTCCATCCCGGTTCCTCGGTGACCTTGAACAAGTTACTTCTCAGTACTTCTTGTTAGTAAAATAGTGGTAATACTTCGTAGGGTTTCTGGGAGGCTAATGTGAGTTAATATATGTCACCTGACTCATAATCCATGCTCATATATATAAACTCATATTTCTCTATTCCCACGGGTGCTTTTCAGGTCACAGAATAGTCACACACATGTTATTGCCTCAGCAAATGCTCCAGAGAGGGGCCGTGATCACCAATATACAGAGCAGGTGCCTGAGTCCATTTAGGCTGCTACGACAAATTGCCACAGAATGGGTGGTTTGTAAACAACAGGAATTAGTTCTGGAGTTCACAGCTCTGGAGACTGGAAGTCTGAGAGCAGAGCGCCAGCACAGTGAGGTTCTGGCGGACACCCTCTTCCGGGAGGCAGGCTGCCAATTTCTTGCTGTGCCCTCCCACGGCGGAAATTGGGCTGGGATGCCCTCTGGGGTCTCTTCCATAAGAGCACTAGTTCCATTCACAAGGGCTCTGTGCTCATGACATAATCACCTCCCTAACCTTCCACCTCCTAACGCCACCGCCTTGGGGTCAGATTTTCAACCTATGCACTTCAGGGGAGACAAACATTCAGTCCACTGCAGTGGGGAAATGACTTCCCACAGGTCACATGGGACCCAGTTCTCCCGCTACGCCATTTGCCATGTTTATGCAAATCAAAGGCCCAGCGCTCTTTGTACCATCAGGCACCGCATAGCGGTGTTTTGGTGAATGACCATAAGGTCCCATAAGGTTATAATGGTGCCGAAAAATTCCTATTGCCTGGTGACATTGTAGCTGTTGTAATGTCATAGCACAGGCATTACTCACGTGCTTGTGGCGATGCTGGTGTAAACTGATCTACTGCACTGCCAATAGTATAAAAGTATAGCACATACAATTACAGTAGTGGGCTATACCATCTAGGTCTGAGTAAGTGCATTCGATGATGTTTGCACGACCACCAAATTCCCTAATGATGCATCTCTCAGAACATATCTCCATTGTTAAAGCGGCCCATGACCGTATATACATCACATACACATAGTACAGAATTTGAAAGGTGCATAAAAGGTAAGTTGTAAAACGTAAGGCTTTCTCCCACCTCTGTCCCCCCGGCATCTGGTTTCCCTCCCCATTGTTGACTCTTTCTCAAGTGAACATTTAGATGCAGTGTTTTTCTTTGTGGCACATCTCCTCCAGGACATAATCAGATGCAATATGAAAATTTGGACCAGAAACAATATGTATTTTATGTTTAAGTTCAGGGTCAGTACAGGAAACAAAAGGGGTTTGATATAGATAGATGATGCTTACAAAATCATTGGAAGAGCTGGAGGGGCAGGCTTTGAGGAAGTCTTCAGGAAGCTCCTAGAATACCTCCAGGAAGCTTCTAGAACACCTCCGCAAAAGCTGCTTCCAGGACAACTGAGTTCAAGAACCTACGCCTAACACCACCACCACTGCCATAACCAGAAAGCCCATGTGTGAACACTGGAACACACGGTTCAGCTGCTGCCTTCAACACAGTTGTTTTTTGACACCCCCAAAGCTGGAGATTGGGCACTGAAGTTCTGCCTCAGAAAAACACCGTTCAATACCTTCACAACCTAGCTTGCCAGCAGAAAAAGTCAAAGCATCAGGAAATAGCCTCCTTCTCATTTCCCCCTTCCAGATCTCACCAAGTACATCTGATTGAAGGAATCTAATTCATAGCGGAACTATAGCTGCAAGGGAGTCCGGGAAATGTAGTGCCTAGCCTGCACGCTAACGAGAGTGAGAAAGGCGGCTAAGGGCCTAACTGGCACAGCATTTTTTATTTTTCAACAGAAGCATATCTGTAGGTATTGGTTTATGCTTTCTGTTTCTTTTTGCTCTTTTACTAGTCTATTTCTTTCCATAAATCGTCTAGCAGAAGCTATGAATGGGCCTTCTACTTTCAAGAAGGATTTTGTAGTACTAGATAGGTCATACCTGGAAATTTGTATAAATTTTCAATGCGAACCTTCACTTTAATTTTCTTGCAGAATCCCATCCGTCATGACTGCCATCCGGCTCAGAGAATTTATTGACCGCCGCCCAACGATCCCACCCAGGTAATGTTCTTTCAGACGCCGACACTGTCCAGAGCTGCGGCAAGGCCAGTGGGCACCTGGAGCATTGGAATCGCTTAAGCCGCTGCTCTGTGATTGACAGACAACAGCTGCCAC
Organism: Pteropus alecto; assembly: GCF_000325575.1. Lineage (NCBI taxonomy): Eukaryota > Metazoa > Chordata > Mammalia > Chiroptera > Pteropodidae > Pteropus > Pteropus alecto. Next base: position 1,512,572 of record NW_006436814.1, read on the forward strand.
AGGGTTCTAGTGAAGTTTTGGGAGGTTTAGGAAAAGATATAAAAAATCCACACTTATGGCAAAATCCAAGCAAACAGACAACTCCACATCTCCAAAAGATCAGGACGATATTGGTTTTTGCTTGGGAAGGGCTTGAGCAAGAAGTCTGAGGAGCCCAAACCCAAACTTTAGAGGGCATCTCTTTACTCCACTTGGGATAAAACAAAGCACTGCCATGCTTCTGCCACATGGGAAGTCACTGCACAGACAGAAACCGTGCATGAGCTTCTTTGTGTCTCCAAGTTCACCGATGGCCCAAGGATAACAAGACCTAGACGTGTTTTATTGTGCTAAATTCACCTTGCTGTGGGAGACTGTGATGACCATTTATAAATCCTGACCTCACACTCCCCTTACTCCTGGTTATGGGACCCGTAGAAATTTAAAAGCTAGGAAATTGGGGCAGGAACCTTCACACAGCAAGTGACTTGGGGACCCTCCTCTTGAGATCCCATCTGCTTCATGGTTTTGAGCAAGCCTCATGTTTGTTTTGGTATTTAGTTATTTTTAACAATGTTTACTTTAACAAAGATAAGTCCTTTTTTTCCAGAAATTACTGAAGAAGGGGCGAGGGTAGGGTGCTTCGTTTCTAATACTTTAAGAGCCCTCTGTCAGAGCGAGGCCAGGGCCCTCCCTGCCCTCCCTGAAACCCAGGCGAGGAGGACACAGGCTGGAGAAAAACGAGACGTGTTCCCGTGTCTCCGATTTCTGTCTCCCCACAAGCATTCGGTCTTTCTATGTGCGTCTGAGATCTGTTTTGTCCACTGTTGGGTATATTTAACCGTGGTCTCATCTCCTGGAGAAAATGAAAACGAACTTCCCTTTGCTGCTGCTGCTGCTGCTGCTGCCTGGGGCTCAGTGGAACCAAGTCAGGCACTGGGCCTGGCCGGAGCCAGCCTGTAGGAAGCCTGAGGTTATGGGTAGAACACAGAGTGGCTGGTGCCAAGGTCCTAGGCTGGGCCGGGTTCTGTTCTCTGTGTTCACCCTCCAGAGCCCCAGAGGAAACCCACCATCTCCCAGTCACCCCTGCAGCTCTCCCTGGTCTATTTTATGTCCTCCCTGCCTTGGCAACAATAGTGGGTCCAATCCATCAGCAAGCTCCCCGATCCTGCCTCCAGGATACATCTCCCATGCGAATGCTTTCCGCCAGCTGCATCGCCACCACTCGATCCAGGCCCCCTTGGCCCTCCCCTGCCGATCTACACCGCCACCCTTGTCCTCCTACAATCCCTTCTCCAGATTGAGCATTGCGAAATGTAAATTGGATCAACGACCCCCACCCCCCAGACCTTGCGTAAAACCCTGCAGGCCTTGCATTTTGCATAAAATCCAAACTCATTGCCAAGGCTTTTTAAGCCTGACTTGAACGGTCCCTGCCCGTCTACAAAGCCCCATTGTCTGTCTTCCATTTCAATAAGCCGCACTCTTCCACGCCTCGGGGGTTTTGGACTTGTTCCTTCTCCCCGATCTGCTCAGCTAGCCCCCATCGCCCAGCAAGTCTTAGTTCTGTTGTCAGCTGCTCAGAGAGTTATTTAATGATCGCCCCGCTAGAGGAATTATTCTACCCACCTCCCCACCTTTGTGATTTTCCATCTCACGCCCTTCTGGGTTTGCTAAGAGAAACAGGGCCCAGTGGACCTTACGCAATTGAGTAATTTTGTTTATTCCCTGTTGGTCTCACCCGCTGGAGTAATAGTTAACATACAGCTCTGACTCTGTGGCAAGATTAAAGTAACTTGTTTAATCTTCACGACGATGGCGAGGTACAGATGAGGAGGTACAACTGAGACACAGAGCGATTAAGTGACTGTCCCACGATCCCAGGGCTAGTAAATTAAGTGACTGTCCCACGATCCCAGGGCTAGCCTCTGGGGCTCTGGAGGGTGAACACAGAGAACAGAACCCGGCCCAGCCTAGGACCTTGGCACCAGCCACTCTGTGTTCTACCCATAACCTCAGGCTTCCTACAGGCTGGCTCGGGCCAGGCCCAGTGCCTGACTTGGTTCCACTGATTGGCAGTCAGAGTATTTGAAGCCACTGGCCTGGCTCCAACATCTGTGCTCTCGAACCTGTACTTTATTACATCTTCTGGTTAGCTTCCCTACGACCTGTGACCTTAACCTCTGCCTAGCTGATCATCACACGCGGTAGGCCCTCTAGGCACGTTTGCTGAAAAAAAACGACAATGAACGAACCAATGAGAAAAATTATTCTGTCGTTTATTTCCGGTTTGGCCTCTCGGTGTCTGACGGTGCCTGCGACAGGCACACTGTTTTGCTGTTCCTTTAGCACAGATTTTATTCAATTCGTCCTTAAATGCCTGGAGGCGGGGCGGGGTCTATACTAGGGAAAACCGAAGGAATGACGAGCCAGTAGGGGCATCTAATAAAATGAAATATTAAATGGTTCACGAGTAGTAGTGATCACACAGAATTTTCATAATAAGAATTATATTAGATGTCGATGTCAACGAGTGCCATCCCCAAGCTACGGGCCTGTGGCTCAGGGGCAGGGTTGGGTGTTGTGTTGGTTTGTGGAGCCCAAAATTCTGCCAAAAAGATCACTTTGGGGGGAACACATTTCAGAAGAAAGAATATGTGTCAGGTTTGAATGCATTTTAAAAACCAACAGAAGCTGTCTCTAAGAGCCCCAAAGGTGGCTCAGTTTTCAGCTCATCTTGTTTAGAATAACAGCAACATCTAACAGCTAACCTTAGTCACCCAGTATGCTCACCAATGTCTAGTTGACTATCACGTAATCATCGGTGTAGATGATAGTATCACCCCCACTTTACTGAAGAGGAGATTGAGGCTCCTCTTCTTTGAGGAGATGCTATGGAGCCAGCAGAGCCTGGGAGATGGGGGCACAGGCACGGTGGTCCCCCATCTTCTGTAGTTCTCAGCTCACGTCCTCGCTAAGCTGCAGAGTCCCCCTGAGCCTCAGTTTCCCGCCTTGAGTGGAAAACAATGTTTATCATCACTGTACCCCTAGCACACCTCAAACACGTCAGCGTATTTGCTTTATTGAATTGAACAAATGTGTTAAGTATTGAATGAAGACATAAGTGTTTGTTTCATCAGATCGAAAGCAGCTTCCAACTAACACTGCCATGTATTTCTTTTCCTATTTCTTCTGTGCACATCTACTTCTTGTCTGCCCGTAAGTGAGAGAATCACGGAATTCACACAGATAGCACTGAACTATTCTGAACAAAGTAATCATTCACACATATAGATGACTCTGGGTGTGCCATGGAGTTTAGAGACTTGGGTTTGACCCATGGCTCTGGCATTTATTGTCTAGGTGATATTTAGAAAGCCACTTAACCTCTCTGAGCTTCAGTGTCCTTGTCTAGAATGAGGTATTGATATTTACCTGGCAAGGTGACCATGAGAATTAGATAAAATCATCTCAGCAAAGACACTTGGTAAAGCAGGAGGCACAGACAAACAGAGAATTGCATAGTCACAGTAACACAGCTACCTCGGGCCACGGGGCCAGGCTCTTGGGGACAAACATTCTTGACCTCCCCTGCGTATATTTTATTTTGTCTGTGGTTTAGCCCAGATTCTACTCCGGTTACATTCACCCTCTCAGGGGACAAGTTTTCTCTTGTCTGGACTGAACACGTCACCTCAAAGAGCTAAGCTATCTGGGACTGGTAAATAACGTATGGTGAAATCAGACACAGGTGGACTCTTTCTCCCACCCAGGGAGAAGAAAAGGGCTTTCTATAGCCGATTCGAGAACACTGAAAGCCAGATCAGTCAGATGGGTCTGCGTAGAGTCCCCAACAGGACCTCCAGGCCAGGTCTGGGGAGCCAGCACCCACTTCCTTGGTCGTCCATTGGTTTTGCCCCACCCCCTGCCCCTGACATACCAGGCTAGGCATTTCCCTTTAGGAAGTAAAAATGCTCCTCCAAAAACTGATGTTTTAACCCGTTAACTGGGAGCTATCTTTGGTTCGAGGCGAAGACCACATCAGCGAGGTTGCACAGCCAACCCAAAGAGTTGGAGGCAAAGTGTGCCGTTCATCACTCCCCAAACCTCTCTGCTTCTCCCTCCCTGCTCCAGCTCTCTCTGCCCCTCATCCACCTGCTTACAACACTTCTCCATTCTCTCCTCCGCCCAGCCAAAACCTGCCAAGAGACACTCCCAAGGGCCTGAGGGCGGGACGTGTTACCTGGTGCTGGTGAAGGGCTTCTCCGTTCTCAAAACAGCTATTACAGACTGCGCCTAAGGAGGAGCACCTAGGTCACTGCCTGTATTCACAGGTGTTTGTTGTGTGCACGCTAACGAAAAGTTCACGGTCAAAACACAGCCTCCTGCAAACAGCGCGGCAAGTGCGAGAAACCGGTGTCCTTCTGGAACACCGACTGGAGTCTAACAAACTGTGACGTGGCCTTGGGGTAATCATTTCCAAGGTTACGCTTCGGAAACTGGATGGGCGCCTAAGAAAGCTGGGTCTCCCGCTCCCACGCATTCACGAGTGTCATTTGTTCCCTAGTATCTCGCCAAGTCCTCTCACTTCTTAAGACTTAATCCCTCACTGTTATTTACTATCTGGGGCTCAGTCGTTTCGTTCCAGCCACTGGGCAGGCCCAGACAGCTTGTGTTTCCTTCTGAAAATCAGAGCTCCCTGAGGTCCCGTTTGCACACACAGACAGACACCACCACTACCACCCCCCACCCCGCCGCCCCCCGCTCACAGCGCTTGCTTTTCATACTAGTTCAACAGCGAGGTCCCCACTGCCCCCCATACACTCCACTCTGACCCCAAGTCTGTCCAAGTCTTGGGATCACCTGGAACGGATGCAGGACAGAGCACATTCCCCCGAGTGGGCCTGCACCGAGAGAGACAGAGAGACAGAGAGACAGAGAGAGAAGAGAGAAAGAGAGAGAGTTAGTTCTCGATTAAGCATAGGAAAGAATCCACACACACACCAGAGTTAGAGTGAAAAAGAAAGTTTATTAGAGACAGTGTGGTCTCCTCTCAGAGACAGAGAGCGAGAGAGCCCGAGAGAGACTCAGAGTGACAGAGACAATAGAGGGACCGAGAAAAAGACACTGAGAGGGACACCGAGAGGGACCCCAAGTGCTTGGGGAATTCAGCTTACATGTCATTCTTAGCGTCCGTCCGGGAATTGCAGTGTAAAGACTTCGTTTACCTGTTTCCCTTTGATGGTAGGGGTACGCAGCGTGAAGGGATAAGCGGGTATAGCATAAAAAGGTAAGAATCTGCCGTGCAGGGCCTGCTGGCAATTCCCAGCCTTTGATCCATAGGATCCCCCATGGTTTTTAGAATAAACGACTGTGTTTGTTTTGTGTAGGATGCGACTTAAAGACTCTGCTTTCCTGTTTTCCCTTCACAGTTTGGTTAAAGGGTTTGTCAGTAATCTCAGCAAAAATCTTCCTTTGTTCTGCGGGGTTCCTCATGTCGGGCCATCGGGCTGATCAACATATTGCAGTCTCTGAATATAGCTTGATTTAGCTTTTTAGTTCTCTTGCCTCCTCCCCATATTAGAATTTCTTCCCCATCCTATTTGCCTGCCTAAACCCTAGATACCCCTCTCTCTTCTTGACCCACTGGGCTTTGATTCAGATCATGATTTCAGCTCATAAAGAGCATTTTGAGGACAAGAACTGCTTCTGTGTCAGCTAGAACCTGGCAAGGTGCAGGTTACACTCAGTAAATGCTGGTTTGGCCGGAGGCATATTTTAAGTTTCTAATTCTTCATCCAACACATATTTGGCAAGCTACTTCATGCTAAACTATGTGCTACTTTCTACTGACTCTCTTATGGCACCCACTGAGTGCTCAGAATTTGTAGAAGGTCTTGAAAGTCACACCCATGTCACAAACTCTATGAAGTCATCCTTCCAACAAAGGTTCCTGTCCTGTGTCTCCTCTTCTGGGGAATGGCCACGTTCCTCTCAATGCCCAAAGCCTAAGCTGGACATTACAGCACATAGCTCAGAGCTTCACCACGTCCCACACAAATTACTACAATCACCTCCTAACCAGTCTTTGTACTTCTAGTCAGATTGTCCTCAAATTTGTTTTTCACACTGCGAAATCTTTCTAAAATAAAAACTACATTACATCATTAATCTTCTTTAAAATCCCACAAAGATTCCCTGTCATCTACGTCAGGGTTCTCAACCTTTCAGATGCAACGCTTCCCCTTTTGATAACGAATATCTTGTAATGTCCCTACTAATAAATTCTGTAAATAACAGAATCCGACGACACATAATTTTAAAATATCAATATAATGCTGTAACTAGAATTTAAAAGGAAAAGTAATTTATTATAAAATAAGATGTATTTCAAAATACGAGGTCTGGTTACCACTACCCCCATGGCCTCGTCTCCCCAACTGTTCCAGCCGTGTACACCCATCTCCCCTTCACTCCCAGAAGCACTTGCTCCCTTTCTCCACCTCACTCACACCTGTTTGTGCTTCAAACCTGCCTGCCCCGCAGCCTCCCAGACAGGACTAGAGTCCCTACATCAGGCTTACAAGCACCTTGCGCTGGGACGTCATGGTGCTTCTTCATTTTTAGCCCCTATGGAGTTAATTATCAATTTTTTCCCAAAAAAAATTATTGTTAGAGTTTATAAATATAGCAAAAGTAGAACAAATAATATAAGAAACCCCCACTTACCAATTCCCACTTTTCAACAATTACCAACATTCACCCCACTGGTGCTACCTATTCTTTTATTTTTTTTTTTCCTGATATTTTGAAACTCATACTTGACATGTCAAGTATTTCCCTCATGAATCCTGAAAACAAAGACACTCCAGTCAAGCAAGTCCGAGGGTTTTAGGAACTCTGTGCTGGGAAATAGGGACAAAGACCAAATACGTTTCCTATTATACCACGATTGGTACCTACTCGTCTACGAAGAACTGATTGGAATAATTGCTTTTTTTTTTCACCCCTGGCTTTCTTCGCTAGGACGTTCATTGCTCATCAAGGAAAGGACCTCCGTGGATATTACCCTGGGCAGCTGGCAAGAGTCCACTGTGATTATAGTGTGAAGCGTTCCCCCAGGTGAGATGCCTGCCCAATCTTAATTTTCAAAAATTATACCGAAGTTAGAACGATACATTTTTAAAAAACAGGAATCACATTTTGTAATAATGATTATAATTTAACGATAATAATTGTTATTATTTAATGAATAGAAAAAGTTTACAAAGAAATGCGCCAAAGCGTTAATGATGGTTTTTTATGATTTTTCAGATTAGTGTTATTTGTATTTTATTTTTTCTTTTTCTCTATTTTCTAGATTTTCTCTGATGAACATATATTACTTTATAATCAGCAATAAATAAAAAATTTTTTAAATATCAGCTAAGAAATTTAAACACCGTGAGTTTAGCTTTTCAACTTGGTAAAATAATTTAACCTTCCTAAGTCTCAGTTCCCTTCTCAGTAAAATTACAAATTTGGCCTAAATGACTTCTGCCTTTCTGGATGTGATTTTAACAGAAAAAAAAAGAAAAGAAAACAGGCACTTTGATGTTATAGTCTAGATTTAAGAGACTGGAAACCATAATAGTTAAAAGCAGCAATTTGAGTAACTTATGAAATGTTTGATCTTGGGCAATTATCATACCTTCTCTGAGTGTCAGTTTATCTATTAAATAAAATAATTGATGTAAAATTCCAGAGCATAGTAAGCATTCAAAATATGATTGCTATTATGTTGAACTCATCATCTGGTATATTTTACAAATGTCTCTTTTTCTCTTAATTGCTTTTGGTATAGTCAACTCCTAATTATCCTCCATACAAAGACAAGGGAAACATGGCACCTATAAAACAGCACAGAGTCTAAACTTAATAGATGATCAAACTGGAAGTGGTTTTAGAAGTCATTGTGATCCAATCAGACGAATAAGACGGTGCCCAGAGACGTGACGTGTCTTGCCTGAGGCACAGTTGGTGGGTGTAAAAGCTGGGACTTGAATCTACCCATAATTTCTGATTCTCAGTTCAAGGCCCTTTGTTCTAACTCAGACACATGCTTATATTAAACTCTCGTTAGGACTATGTCCTCTGCCAGAGGGTAGACGAGAAAGGAAGCAACCGACCCCCACTGTTAGAGGGGCTCCTGCCAGCTCCACCGGGAAGTCTCCACGTGTGTCCTGCAGACTCTGGCAATTCCCCCAAACCCAACACCTTGCACCCAAATGTCGGTCCTCCTACCACAGGATGACTCAGGCCAAGGGAACCTTGACCATACTTGACTCTGACAAGACTTCTGCCTGCCTAATATTAGCCTTAAGGGAAAACTTAGTACAAATGTCAAGTGGTGACTTTATTACACTTCTAGTTAAGAATGAAAAGAAGGAAAAAAAAGACAAAAATAAAAACGGCTTACCTTCCCCAGTATATTACTCTACCGACTTGATATTTTCAGTATTAGATCTGTCCTCTGAGTGAAAATCTTGTTTTCAGAAGGACACGGATGTATTACTTGAAAATGGAGAACATTCTGGTTCCATAAAAACACTCAAAAATAGAGCGGGCTGACGATCTCGGGGCAATCACAAAGATTTGGTTCGGAAGCCAGAGCTGTCAGTGGCACAGAAGACTAGACTGACAGTGACAGTCACACAGAATCCAAACTCACAAGACACTGACATGTTCGCCAGATAACTGTTTTGACTGGCAGTGGGAGACATGCTTTTGTAAGGGAAAGGCATACTCCTGCCTACCGTTTCAGGCACCCACTTGATAGGACCAAGTACCTGTTGAGCATGAAATAAGAGCAAGTAGAGGTGGGTGGAAATTCTTGGTGCTTCTCCATGCCTCTCCACAACAGAGCTCCCCTCCGCCCACCCAGCATCTCTCCCCTGCCCAGCCCTGCAGACACGTGGTCAGATTCCTGCTCTTGCCTGTTCTGAAGTTGAGACAGAGCCACTCCATTTCCGCTTACACACTTTCTCTTTAAAGAAGGCACATTACAACCAAGTTTATACCCAAGTATGTAAACATAATGCGTTATGACTAAGCAGCTTCAGTCACCTTGTTTAAGTGAGATTAACCATGGCGATACAATCAAGTCAGACTATATCCTACTACTAAATGACTGGATTCAGACGTTCCTAAATCTCACCCAACAATTAATATTTTTTTACATCTACAGCAGCTCACCTCATCTATTTTATAGTTTAAAAACATACATGTTTATTAGAACATTTAGAAAACATTGATAATAAAAAAAATTTTAATGGAAATTTTCAATAATCTCATTACCCAGAGATAGATAATAATGCAGAATCTTCCAACTCTACACAAAATAGGCTGGAGTGGTATTTTGAAACCCTTTTTTCCAGTTTTATTGAGATACAGCTGACATATAACATTGTATTAGTTTGAGATATATAACATAATAATTCGATATATGCACTGTAATAAGTTTAGTTAATATCCATCACCTCATATAGTTATAATTCTTTTCTTGTGGTTAGAACTTTAAGATCTGCTCTTTTAGCAACTTCAAAATATACAATACAGTATCTTTAACTATAATCACCATGCAGTACATTGCATTTCCAGAACTCATTTATCTTATAACTGGAAGTTTATATCTGTTGACTACATTTACCTATTGCCCCCAACCCCCAACCCCCCACCTCTGGCAACCACAATTCTGTTCTCTGTTTCTATGACTTTAAATTTTTTAGATTCTACATAAGTGCAATCAAATTTGTATTTCTCTGTATGACTTATCTCACTTAGCATAATGCCCTCAATGTCCATCTGTGTTGTCACAATTGGTAGAATTTCCTTTTTTTTTTTTTTTGGATGAATAGTATCCCATTGTATGTATGTATATGTATATGTATGTATGTGCATGTGTGTGTATGTGTGTGTATGTGGATGCATTTGCTACATCTTCTTTATCCATTCATCTATCGATGAACACTTAGGTTATTTCTATGTCTCAACTATTGTAAGTAATGCTGCCATGAATAGGAGGTGCAACTATCTCTTTGAGATAGTGATTTTGTTTCCTTTGGATATGTACCCAAAAGTAGAATTGCTGGATCATATGATAATTCTATTTTTAATTGTTTTAGGACCATCCGTGCTGTTTTCCATAGTGGCTACACCAGTTTACATTTCCACCAACAGTGCTCAAGGGTTCCCTTTTCTCCACATCCTCTCCAACACTTGATAGCTCATCTTTTTGATAACATTCTAACAGGTGTGAAGTGATATCTTATTGTGGTTTCGATTTGCATTTCCTTGACTATTACTGATGCTGACCACCTTTTCATGTATGTGTTGGCTAGCAATCCATATGTCTTCAGATATATAATTAGCAATTTTTTTCTCACATTTATAGGTTGACTTTTTATTTTGCTGATGGTTTCTTTTGCTATGAAGAAGCTTTTTAGTCTGCTGTAGTCCCATTTGTTTATTTTTGCTTTTGTTGCCCTAGCTTTTGGTATCAAATCCACAACAATCACTGACAAGACCAATGTCAAGAAACTTACTTCTTTCCTTTTTGTCAGGATTTTTATGGTTTCAAGTCTTATGATGTTCTAGTCTTTAACCCATTTTGAATTAATTTTTGTATATGGTATAAGACAGAGCTCCAGTTTCATTGTTTTGCATGTGGCTCTTCAGTGTTCCCAACACTGAGGAGGCTACTGAAGAGACCATCCTTTTCCCGCTGTGTATTTTTGGTTCCTTTGTCATAAATTAATTAACCATATATACATGGGTTTATTTCTGGACTCACTGTTCCGTTCCATTGTTCTATGTGTCTGTTTTTATGACAATAGCATACTGTTTTGATTATGATAGTTTTTTAATGTAGTTCAAAATCAGGAAATGTGATGTCTCCAGTTTTGTTCTTTTTTCTCAAGATTACTTTGGCTATTTGGGGTCTTTCATGGTTTCAGACAAATTTTAGGATTGTTCTATTTCTGTGAAAAATGGCAATGGAATTTTAATAGAAATTTCGTTGAATATGTAGATTGCTTCGACAGTATGGACATTTTAACAACGATAATTCTTCCAGTCCACAAATACAGAATACCTTTGCATTTATTTGTGTCTCCTTTAATTTCTGTTATCAATGTCTCATAGTTTTCAGGGTACAGGACCTTTTCCTCTTTGATTAAATTTACTACTAGATATTTTATTGTTTTGATGCAATCGTAAATAGGAATTTCTTAATTTTTCTTTCCAATAATTCATTATTAATGTATCAAAATGCAACATGTTTTTGTATATTTTGTGTCCTGAAACTTTACTGAATTCATTTATTAGTTCTAAGTTTTTTTTGGTGGAGTCTTTAGAGTTTTCTATATATAAGATCATGGTATTGAAGATAGAGAGAGTTTTACTTCTTTCTTTCCTATTTAGATGCATTTTATTTCCTTTTTCTTGCCTAATTATTCTCACTAGGACTTTAGATACCATGATGAATAAAAGTGGTGAGAGCGAGCATTCTTGTCTCATTCCTAATCTTAGAAGAAAAGCTTTCAGCTTTTCATAATTGAGTATGAAATTAGCTGTGCACTTGTCTTATATGGCCTTTATATATGTTGAAGTACATTCCCTCTATACCCACCTTGTTCAAAGTTTTTATCACAAATGAGTATGGAATTTTGTCAATTGTTTTTTCTGCATCTATTAAGATGATCATATGATTTCGTATCCTTCCTTTTATTACTGTGATATTGATTGCTTTGTGGGTATTGAACCATCCTTGCATCCATGAAATAAATCCCACTCGACCACGATGTGTGATTCTTTTAATGTATTGTTGAATTCAATTTGGTAATATTTTGTTGATCGAAACTGGGCTTTTTTTGGTTTTTTTGTTGTTTTTTTTTTTTTGCATAACATCTTTATTGAAAAAACTCACATACCATACAATTTAAAGTGTACAATTCAATTGAAATTGAAACTTATGTTTAAACTTAACATATTGTGGGCTTTTTTCCTGTCTTTAAAATTATAATTCTATAGCATCACTTTTAATAGCGCCTGGGTATTCCTGTATATGTCTGTATTGCTGTCTAAATAGTTTCATATTTTTTTCACATGAAGGTTGTTTCCACTCTTTTTATTATGAAAATACTTTGATGAGCATTCTTAGAGTTAAGTCTTTGTTAACTTCCTTAATTTCTGGAATCTCTGGGACAAAATAGATGCACATTTTGAAGGTAATAATACCTATCAGTAGTGTTTTCAGAGAAATTGCTCCAGTGAATATATGCCCCATTTCACCATTACGTTTCAATGCTTCTTTACTTTTACCTTCATCTGAGTGGAGGTACAGGATGGCTATTGCTGATTTCAGGTTCATCAAACACCAAATGCATCATAGTGGTTAGGCTAGTCAAAAGAAAGCATCGGTTCCCTGAGGGTACCAAGAACTCACAAAAAATTACAAAGGGAAAAAAAAAGGAAGATCTGGCACACGGGAAGTAGCCATGTTTGAGTAGATCCAGTGGAAGTTCTGATGCAGGCCACCTTCTGTGACCTGTGATTGAAACAGGAGGAGGAATGCAAAGGGAAGAACAGGGGACTGGTATCCCCGAGCCATCTACTGACAGCTTTGTTAAGGTTGGCCTTAGAGATATGGTGTCTTGCCAATACTATCTTAATTGAAATCCACTTCTATTGAATGGATTTCAGCTGATGAGAAAATGAAATGCTTGTCTTCTACTGGGTGTTCAGCAAGCTGTTTCTATTTTCATTTAGATCTCTCATAGACTTGTCAATTCCATCTGAGAGAAAAAGTCAGTACCAGCCTCAATTAGACCAACAAACTCTCATTCGATATATTTGTTTTCGAAGATATTCAAAGCCTGCTGAATCATGGTATAAAGAAACCACCTACCAAAGAGACTATTCCCTGCCATTTTACAGGATTGGTAAGTCAGCTACACTGCTCTTACCCTCTGAGCTCAACCTCGCCTGGGCCACAGATAAGCATCTCCCATGGGTTTGCCATCTCAGCTATTATATCGGGGACCTGCCGAGTTGTAGGGACGGGTGTGTGTGTGCGTCTAGGTGCAGGAAGAATTCAGAGAGCTGCCCTCAGGTCTGCTTTCTCCTTCCCTTCTTCCCTAGCTCCCTGTATAGGACACCTCAAGGATGACAATGCGTAAGTGTCCTTGCTAGAAAGCAGGCTCAAGTCTGATCACACCCTTTGTCACATACTGTTGAGAAAAAAATTTTTCCTCATTCTCTCATTTTAAATGGCTTTATGCCAGTTATTTAACATTCGGGAGCATTTTTCAAAAATTCTCAATTTCTCATGTAGTATTTCTCTATGTGGCAGCATGCGCAAGAGTGCGAAGGAGCGGGCACCTCCACAGATAGGACCCTGGGGGGCACACAGCCACCAAGTTAAACACGACCTACGTTCTGTTGTCACCGATGCTTTTTATTTTAGTGAGTAGGATGAATTACTTCATTGATACACTTTCTAAATGAGTGAACCCCACCATTTTGGGGGCTCTTATACTGAGGCAGGCACACATTTTGTCCTCATAACAGCTTTCTTGAGTTAAGTGCTATGACTGTCCTGATTTTCCGGTGGGGGAGATCAAGCTGCAGTTAGTTAATGAGCTAGCCCCAAATCACACGGCAGTAGTCAGGAGAAGCAGAATTCAGACCCAGGCCATTTCAGACCCAGAATTCAGGCACAGGCCATGCTCTATGCTTGACATTTAAGCTATACTGCCTGTGTCCCAGTCCCAGCTGAGTGTCATCTGTCCTACTATTTAGTTAATAGTTTTCTTTAAAGGGAATCACTTGTAGAAGGACGAGGGCAGAGTGGTGGCTTGGGAAAGATCTCCTTCTTTTCTCCTTTGAGGAAAGACCTCAGTGCAGATGAATATCAGGGCAGGGCTGAGACTCAGGTCCCAGAGGAACAGCAAACAACACAGTCAGGAAGAGTGGGAACCGGACAGGACCAGGCAGACCTCGGGAGAACTGACCCAGGGATAAGGGTGGCAATAGATGAAGCTGGGATGAGGCCAAAGATTGACAGCAGGAGCTTGGGGTAAGAGGTTACAAGCAAAGCCAAAGCCGGTTTCTGAGCCGCGAGAGGAGAGAGGAGAGAGGCGTCTGAGAGAGGAGGGCGCTGAGGGAAGGGGGAGGAGCTAAAGCCGGTTTCTGAGCCGCGAGAGGAGGTAGGAGTCTGAGAGAGGAGGGCGCTGAGGGAAGGGGGAGGAGGCTGGGCACTGCAGTGAGGTCGTTTAGGGAGGGAGGTGCAGGGAGGGAGTGCAGGGTGGTAGAAGATGGAGTCCCACAAGAGGCCTTGGGTGGCTTATGTTAGAGGAAGCCAGGGTGGGGTGAGGGCATAGGTCAGGGCTGGACTTCGGGTGAGGCTGCCAGGGACTGAGGAGGGGTTAGAAAGGAGAGGCGATCGGGAAGAGTGGGTGGAGCACCTGTCCCCACAGAACTGGCTCAGCAGTCTGCCCTTCCAGACTGACCAAGTGCGAAATCCGTTTCCTTTAAAAGAAGGACTCTCGGGGGCCTCTAGTCTCCAAAGTGACGGTAAACCAGACCTTTCTTACGATTCCTCTGCTTATTTTAGAAGACGATTTCTAATTCTTTCCAAACCTATAGAAGCAGGTGAATGTTTAGCAAAGCAGTTAAATATTGACCATCATCCACTATGTTCCCGGCACATGGGCCACGTGCCATGGGAGGAGGTGATATGAGGTCCAGGCTATGGTCTCGGCCACAGGGAGCTCGCGACCTAATTGACCTATCAGAAGATGGTTAAGCACCGAGTGGAGGAGCAGAATCTGCAAGATCAGGTCCCTGGGGCCTAGGACGGCTAGGACAGCAGCACCCACAGCTGGGGAGCTGAGCCGGGCCTTGATGGACAAGATCTGCACAGCGGAGGACAAGCAGCAGGCCACCGCAGATGGGGACACTGCAGTCAAGGGCACTGGGTGGGAATGAAGACGGTGAGCTGTGCGGGGCACGGGAGAGCAGCGAGGACTCCAGCGACGAGGACACTGGCCGGACTGGGCAAGGCGGAGGGAGGAGGTGGGACATAAAGTGTGATGGGCGGAGCAGGAGACGACGCCTGAGATGACGAGGCGCTGGGGAGTTGGGAAAGCTGAGTTTGGACAGTCGGAGACATTCTAGGAGCAGAGCCGAGGGAGTGACCCCGTCGGCCGCGGAGGATGGCAGGCTGCGAGTCTGCTCGGAATGGGGTGAGGAAGGCGCGAATTCGGGCAAGGAAAGCAGCGGGACCCTGTGGCAGTGGCGCAGGACAGAGCACTTCGAAGTGAAGCTTTTCTTGTGCCCCTGGAAAGCGGAGATTTGACAAACTCTTCATTTTAGGATAGTTGTTAGGATTTAAAATAACTATCAGGAGCCCAGAATTGTGCCCAGCAACATAGTCATACCTGTGTGTACACCACTCATAACTGCGATGAGCCTGAAGAGTCACCAGGAAGTGGGTATTATTATTAACTCCCTCTAGCAGAAGAGGAAATGGAGGTTTAGACACGAGGAAACCTACTCGAGCAAGCAGTTGGCAAGTCAGTCTAGGTCATATCCAGATATGTCACACACCCAACCCTTGCTCTTAACTTTGAACCGAGGAGGTTTCATGGGACATGGGAATCTGACTCATTTGGCGTAGCATTTGGAGGGAGAGAGGACAATATTAATATGGAATTCATAGGAGTGAAATTACAACTGCTGGCGCCTCTGATAGAAGTAACGATTTTAGACAGAGGAGGAGGCAAGTGGGATCTGTATACAACTGAAAACTGGAAAGTGCGGGCCAAGCAATACAAGACCAGGAACGGGTTAGATAGTCCTCTACTTATTGACACCTGACCGACTGAAGACACGATTTATGTCGAAATAGTCATTGCTCCATTCGCTGAATTCTTGATTGAGTGTATATGAGTTACCTATTACAGAATAAGAAATCATTCTAAAAACTAGTGACTTCAAACATCAGTCATGATGATTTTTATCTCTTGGTTTCTGTGGGTTAGGATTTCGAGGGCTGCTCAGGGCAGTTGTGGCTCAGGGTCTCTCAGTGTCAGTGAGGTGTCACTGAGGGCTGCATCATCTGAAGGCCTGAGCGGGGCTGAAGGATCCACCCCCAAGGTGGGTCAGTCACATAGTTGTCAAGCATGACAACTCACGTAGTTGTCACTCACATACTGGCTGGTGACTGGGGTCTCAGTTCCTTTTTCGGTGGGCCTCCCCATGAGGCTGCCAAGTGTCCTGATGGCATGGTAGTTAGCTTCCCCTGGAATGAGCAATTCGAGATGAGGGTAAAAACTGCAATGCTTTTTATGACCTAAGCTCCACAGTCATACACTGTCACTTCTGATATATCCTATTAGTCACACACAGCCAGGCCTAAAGCACTGTGGGAGGGGATTACACAAAGCATGGATACGGGGGGGTGAGGATCATTGGGGTCCATCATGGGAACTGGCAACCATAAGAAGATGGAGCACCCATTGTGAACTAAACACTATGATGTCTATAGGGAATACAGGAACCAGGAAAGATAAGATAACTGTGTCTTGGAGCTGACATTCTGGTGGGGGATCTTGAGCATAATCAAGCACATTTTTTAAAAAAATTATAGATTGTAGTCGTGCTACACGGGAAAAAAGCAGGGTGATGAGTGTAGCTAAGGGAGATTACTTTTAATAGCGCAGTCAGGGAGAACCTCTACACAGTTTCAGCTGAGCCCAGGAGAATAAGAATGAGCCACGTAAGACCGTTTCAGGCAAAAGGAACAGCAAGTGTAAAAGCTTGAAAGCTTAGAAAGGGCTCAGAATGTTTGAGAAGCAGAAAGGGGACCAGCGTAGTTTGGTGGGCGTCAGCGAGAGAGAAAGCGGTAAGATGTTTGGATTCTGTTCTAAGAGCAATGGGAAGACTTGGAAGGACTTTGAAGAAGAACGACATATCATTTTTACTTTAAAAATGTCACTGGCTGCTGTTTAAACCAGAGATGGCAGTAGCTGGGACCTGCGGGGAAGATGAGAAGGAGTAAATGGATTCCACAGGTATTTTGGAGGTGACATCAGTTGGACTTGGTGATAGATCTGATGTCGAGTGCATTTTCATTCATTGATCTGTATTCTTTCAGTAAATAATAAAAGCCTGCTTATATGCCAGTCAGTGTGCCAGGTTTTGGCGATACAATGCGAAGCAAAATAGACGCTAAATTTCTACATTCAAGGATCTTCGGTGGGGAAGCAGCATAGAAATAAGCATGACTATGCACCTGTCGCAAATGCTATGAAGCATGTGGCAAGTCAGAGGCGTCCCTGAGGCACGGAGTCAGGAAGAGCTTGCCAGAGAGCACGGCATGTGCAAAGGCCCTGTGAGAGGAGCAGACAGTCTGAGGAACTCAAAAAATAAACAGGTGCCGGAGCCCAGAAATCAGGAAGGGCAGAGCAGCGCGCGGCTGGAGAGCCAGCAAGAGCAGGGCTCTGCGGGCCATCGTCAGGTGCGGGCCTCTAGTCTGAGAAACCACTGAAAGATCTGAAGGAAGGCGAAGGCGACGTGATTAAAACTGCATTTTGAAAAGCTTATTCTAACTGTGGAGAAGAAAAGGCAGGCAGAGTGGGCAGTGGAGTGGAGTGGAGTGAAGGTTGAATGCGGGAGTCAGGAGGCAATTTGAGCGGTTAGGGCTGAAGGCTCTTAACCTCAGCCTCAACACTTAAAAAATTCACATGCCTAAGACGGACCCAGTACCAATGAAATCAGCATCTCCTGGCGAGGGGGAGGGCATCCCAGGCATTATTAATTTTTAAAGCTCCCAGACAGTTCCACTGAGCAGCCATGCTTAGGAGCCAGTGGCTTAGGCGACTGAGGGTAGTGGCAGCAGTAACGAGAATTAGGTGGATTTGAGAGACGCTTACGTGGCTATTATTTTGTAAGTGACAGTCAAGTCCGGCAAAAGGCTGATCAGCAGGAGACCTAAAAGAGAAATGCTACAAATCCCGGCATGGAAGGAAAAAGGAGCAGGGACTGAATTAAGCGTTTGTTTAAATCAAGAAGCTGACTTCTTGAAGGAATCTTCGGGCGAAGGGCTTGTCACAGAATACGATAAAGTAACGTTATGTTCTTTATCAAGGCATAGGGTTTTTTCATGTGACCTGTTTTTGACCAGTCTTTGTGATCAGATTTTAAGGACAAAGCATCTGTCTAGATTACCAATGATTTGCATTTCATGTTCAGTTCTTATTTCTTATTTGGGAATTGTTAAAGAACGGGTTAAATATAGATCATAATAGATCACGGTGATTGCTTAAGAAATTCTTCCTCAGTAAAATTCTTTCTCAGCACCTAGGGGTTCATTTATTTAGAAAACGTTTATTAAGCACTGACTATGTGCAAGACATATGTCAAAGTGATAATATTAAACAATATTAAGTCATTAAAGCATTTGGACTGCATGGGCTTCTTTAGCAAGTTGGTTAAATTTTCTCTGTGGTTCTCAAATACTACTTCATTTTATTTTTCAATGATGACTTTTAAAGAAGTCACCACCACAAATCCACATGAATGATCATTGCATTTTGTCAAATGGTAAGGAAATTTTTTTAAAAAATTATTTCATACATTTTTTCCACCCCCAAGTGTGTAGAGCATATTTCAGGCATGAGAGCATCCACTGTCTGCAGGCATATATCCTCACTAAGTGGAATGGCAGAAGGAATCCTCCAAAATCTGTCGTGTGTCCTCAGAACATTTATTGTGGAATTTATCTTGTTAGATGTATGATTCAGCTCCACTGTAACTCCTATAACAAGGATTCCTCACACTTTTAAACCACTTTAATGTATTTAACATGTTTCCTTGGAATACAGTGGAATCCTCCAGAAAGTCAAAGCTGCTACTTAATTCCATAATAAGCCGTGAGAAGTCATATGGTTACTGACTCCACACGGGATCACAATTAGAGTTTGAAATCTTCCACGGTGGCATGTCTAGTCATTCTCTTTGAGTTATTGAAATGTTCTCCATTCTTAGTATCAAGAAATGTTTATTTCTTTAAATACTATGGAAGTGCAGTGGAAAGTGGATAGAACCGTAAAAGCTTAGGGACTTCGGGGCCTGGTAATCCTCGGTCGAATGGGGCCTCCTCCTCTCACACGTCCTGCCAGATTAGGTAAATTAATTATCCCTTTGAGCCAGTGATAATACCAATAGGCCTCTGAGGGTTACTGTGAGTACTGGGATTAATGTAAGTAAAACACGTAATACAGTGCACAGCGCTGTACATAACAGAGTTTTGTTACGGTGCCGTCTGACACACTCTGGTCTTTGGTTCGTTAAGTGCAGATGCAATGATTGCTGTATTCAACTCTAGCCCTCCCTAAACTCTTATCCTTAGATCAGCAGAACCGTTAGTGATTGTAGACAAGAGGTCCTAAGACAGGACGGAACGCCACTGGGTGTAAACTTGGGGATCTTGTAGATTGATACGAAGATGTTCCAAAGTGGCCCACTTATAATGTAAGGCTTAAAAGGTTTGGGGGCGTCTAGAATTAAGATGTTAAAATGCAAAGTTATGTGATTCATTTCATTTTATTTACATTTTGATATAATTCGATGAGATGCCTCTTAATCAGAGATTAACCACAGAAATAACTTTTTGACTAAGTCCTTTTTTCCACATCTTTGAAATATTTTCCTTTGTCTTAAATCCCATAAATTATTTTTGTTATTGCACACAGTTGTTGTTGAAAGGACAGCCTGTTCAAATTTAGGAATGAATAGTCTTAAAATAGATCATTAATTTGTTTTAAATTTCAGATTCGGGCCAGATATCAGCCACAGTTTCATCGAATCCTAGACCGCTTTATTCACTGCCAGAGCTCTACTGCTGTGAAGCGAGGTGGTGTTGAAATAAAAGCTTTTAAACTAAGTAACTAGAGCATTTGAACAAAACTACGTTTGGCATTCATAGGTGACTCTTTGACTAAAGCAGTGATAACAGAGCTACTTTTAATTGAAGTATGTACCAGGGTGGCTGCAATCCTACAATATTTATATATTGCAAATTCTTTTCAGATTAAATTGGTCAGCCTAGGACAGGGACTCAAGGTCCGGCCTTAAGGGGACTTGTTATCTGTTCTTAGCCCCACTACCAGTTTTGTCGACGGTGCTGGTAAACCATCCTACATTTAGTTCAGTGATTATACATGGAACCAGGTGAGAATATCATTGCATCTGCTCGATAATTACATCAGTGATGGAAAAGAAAAGGAACCTGGAGATGCAGCCAAGGAAGAAAACTGCTGGCACCACGGACTCTGAAGGTGCCCTGGGTGCAGAGACCTAGAGACGGCATAGAGCTGCAGTGAGATGTAGGACTGGAAAAAAATGAATCGATCAAAAGTCTATACAGAGCAGTTTTACCATTCGTATCTTGGCAAGAAGAAAGCCTGACAACTAGGCATTGACTCCCGAAGCCAAAAGCTAGAAAGTCTTCTCTAAAGAAATGAAATGATCCTGAAGAAAAGACTCCTACACTCTGGCCCCGAGAAACTATACATCATACTGGTTGGTTTCCAACTCAACACCCCAAAGGGAAGCCTACCAGTTAACAAATTTCCCCCCCAAACGACAGAGTTTCATAGAGCTATCGATTGTCTTACTCTTAGATGTGAAGAGCCAACCGAGGATCACCGGAAAGCTGAAAAAATAAGGCAACATGAAAGACAACGACCAAAATAAATGGAAATAATCCCAAAGGAAACAGAATTTAGGGAACACGAAAGAAACTAAAACAAGCTAGCAAAATAACTTTATCATTTGACAAGGGACGTGTCGAAAATAATTATACCCATAAATTTAAAAAAGCAGTCTTCCACACAAAGCTCTTGGAAATGAAAAATATAATTACTAAAATTAAAAATTTCACAGGATTGGAGGAAAATTGTGAAACACTCTATATAGAATAGGAAGGCAAATATATAAAGATTTTTAAAGGGAAGAGACATAGAGTAATAAATCAGGAGGCCCACCATCTCACTAACAAGCATTCTAGAGACAGAAGAGAAAATTAGAGTAATTATCAAGGAAACATTTTCACAGAGCTTCAGACCAGAAGCCCCCCACTCTCCCTCTTATTATTGATTTCTAGCATCGTGCCACTGTGAGCAAAGAAGATACTTTGTAGGATTTCAATATTTTTAAATCTGAGACTTGTTTTATGACCTAACATGGTCTATCTTGAAGTATGTTCTATATGAACTTGAGAAGAATATGTATTCTGCTATTTTGAGGTGGAGTGCTCTGTCAATGCCTGTTATATCTAGTTGATTGGTAGTGTTGTTCAAGTCCTCTATTTCCTTCTGGATCTTCTGTCTAAATGTTTTATAAATTATTGAAAGTGGTGTATTGAAGTCTCCATCATTGTAGAACTATCTCTATCTTCAAACCTGTCAACATTTGCTTCGTATATTTGGGAGATCCGTTTTGTGAATATACAATTGTGACATCATCTTGATAAATTGACCTTTTAAATACAAAATGTCCTTTGTTTCTTGTAATAGTTTTTGACTTAGTTTTTTTTTTTAGCGATATTAGAATATCTTTTTCTATTATTTCAATTTCAACCTATTTGTATTCTTTCGACCTAAAGTGAGCCACTTTTAGACAGCATACAGTTGGATTACACTTTTTTTAGACCATTGTTCCAATCTTTCTTTTTTGATTGTAGAGTTGAATCCATTTACGTTTAGAATAATTAATGATAAGGAAGGGCTTACTTTTGCCATTTTGCTATTCGTTTTCAGTCTGATACTTCTCCATTATTGCCTTCTTTTGTGTTTAGCTGATTTTTTTTGTAGCGGTTTTGATCCTTTATCATTTCCTTTTGTGTATATATTTTTTTAGTGGTTACCATGGAGATTACAATTAACACCTTAAATTTATAACAATCTAATCTTGGTTGACACCAACGGAGCACCAATAGTGTACAAAAGCTCTGCTCCGTCCCCTCCTTTATGCTACAGTTGTTATGAACTACATTTTTTGTAGTGTGCTCAATAACATAAATTTATAATTTTTTGATGCATTCGTCTTTTAAATCATATAGAAAATAAAAAGTGGAGTAACAAACCAGAAACATATGAATATTGGCTCTTAAAACAGTTGCCTTTACTGGAGATTGTTATTTCTTCATTAAGCTTCAGATTACTGTCCAGCTTCCTTTCATTTCAACCTGAAGGACTCCCATTAGCGTTTCTTGAAGGCCAGTCCTGTACGTAATGAAGTCTTTCTTCTTTTGTTATTCTAGGAATATCTTCATTTCCCCATTTTTGAAGGATAGTTTTGCTGCACATGGCAATTCTTGGCTGAGGGAGGGGTTGTTTGTTTTAGCACTTCAAATAAATATCATAATGCTTTCTGGCCTCCATGGTTTTTGATGAGAAATGTTATTAATTTCACAGAAGATCCTTTATAGTCACTTCTCTCTTGCCATCTTCAAGATTCTGTGTTTTTGTCTTTCAGCTGCTTGGTTATGTGTCTCAGTGTGGATCTCTTTTGAGTTTATCTTACTTGGAGTATGTTGAGATTTTGGATTTGTAGATTCATGTTTTTCATAAAAATTTGTAAGTCTTCTACCATTATTTCTTCAAATATTCTCTCTGCTTCATTCTCTCCTCCCCTCCTGGGACTCACATCATGCATATGTTACCCACTTGTCAGTGTCCCACGGTCCCTTAGGATCTCTTCACTTCCGTTTTTCCTTCTGCTCCTCAGACTCAATAATTTCAATTGTTCTATCTTCAAGTTCACTGATTCTTCTGCCTGCTCCACTTATCTGTTGAACCCCTCTAGTGAATTTTTTCAAATTTGTGTTTTGTACCTTTTTTGTAATTTCTCTTGATTAATATTTTCATTTTGTTCATACATCATTTTCCTGATTTCCTTTTGTTTTGTTCATGGTTTCTTGGAGCTCTTTGAGCATATGTAAGATGGTCGATTTAAAGTTTTTGTCCAATAAATCCAATGCCTGGGCTTTCTCAGTGATGGTTTTAATTTTTCCCTGTAAATATATTATACTCTGTTTCTTTGTGATTTTTTCGTTGAAAAATGAAAATTTGAACATTATAATATGAGAACTCAGGAAATCATATTCTCTCCATTCACCAGAGTTGGTTGCTCTTGATTATTGAAGGCTAGTGGCATCTGTTTAGTGATTTTTCAAACTATTTTTTACAAAGACCGTGTTCCTTGTCATGTTGGTCACTGACATTTCTGTTCCTTTAGCTTGTGTTCAATTAGCGTTTTGACAGAGATATTCTTGAATGCTAGAAGCTAACACACACACACACACACACACACACCTAGTCTTAACAAATTGTCTCTGTGCTGAACCTAGAAATCAGTCAAAGATGAAAGCTTAGAGTTTTAGAGGCCTTTTCTGAGCATGTCTCCCTCCCTAAGCATGCACGTGGCTTTCTATATTCCCTAGTATAGACAGGCACTTTTGAATGACCTACTTTCTCACAGAAATGCTGCCCTGTACTTCCTCCTTGGCTTTAGATTGTCTACTATATGCCTCGACTGGGAGTCTTCATTTGCCTTACAATATTTTCAAGCAATGCCTAGTACTTTCCACCCTAGTTAAGGTCCAAGTTAGACAAAACAGAGGTAAGTGTCTTGTGACAATCTTGCAGGTAGCCCAGACGGGTTTAAACAGAAACACATAATAATTTACATATCAGGTGTTTTCTGCTCCCTTTCTCCAGGACCAAGGACCAGGATCACATGCTGAGAACACAGGTTACTGCCTTCCAGACCGCCACTGAGCTGGGGAGGAAATGGGCAAGGGCAAGGAAAAATGCTACAAAGCTTCCCTACTTCTTCTAATTTGCCTTTTTCTTGATTCAGCATTTGCTTGGATGCTATAAACCTGTCCAGAGTTCTGACAAAGATGGTTCTGAAAATTCCTGTTTTTTGTTTTTATGTTTCTGTAGAGGGATGGGGTGTTTGAAGCTGTGTATTCAGCCATTTTCTTGATGTCACTTGAAATCCTAAAACTTATATAAAATACAAAGGACCCAGAATAGATAAAATAATTTTGCCAAAGACCAAAGTTAGAGGGCTTACACTTCCTAATTTTAAAACATACTATAGAAATTTCCAGTCAAGATGGTGTAATAGGTAGACGCTTTGCTCGCCACCTCTCATGATGACATCATGGCTAAACTACAGAACAACCATCATTGGGAACCACCTCAGGTTTGGCTGAACAGAAGTCCTACACCTGGGGACATAGAAAAGAGGTCACCTCAAGACTGATAAGAGGGGTGGTGATGCCAAATGGGCCCGTCCTACACCTGCGTATGGTGGTTGAAAATCAAGAGAAATATTTCGGCTATGAAAGTCCATCCAGGGGAGCGAGGAGTCCCAGCCCCCCACCAGGTTCCTCAGTGCCGTGAAGAGAAGCCCCACAACCTCTGGATGTGAAAACCAGTGGAGATTATGGCCGAGTGAGACAGAGAGGCTCAGGAGTCACAGGCATTCCCCTTAAAGGGCTCGCACACGGACTTACCATTGATGGACTCACTCGCTCTGAGTTCCAGCGCTGGGGCAGCAGTTCAAAAAGTGCCAGGGACACACGAGGAGGAACTGAGTTGTTGGGCTTCAGGGCGAGGGCTGGAGGGGCAGCTTTCTCCCATACAGAAGTGCTGTAGAAGCCATGGTTCCTTTGCTGAGCCCTCTCTGCCTGGTGTACAGACCCAAGCAGCCACCATATCTCAGTCTCCACCAACCTGGCTAACAGAGGTTGACCTGGCCAGGTGAGTCTCTAAGACCCCACCCCTCCCAACTTGAGGGCCCACCCAAGCTGCCTCCAGTGGCTTTTCCATACAAACAACCTGTCTTGGGTTCATGCTGCAGACTTTCCTAAAATTTCTCAAAGGTTTCCAAATCCCAAAAAGCAGCATCTGGCCTCAATGTGCCCTGTACCCCTTGTTAGCAGCCCCAAGCCCAGCACTAGTGGCAGCTGGACTTGGTTTCTGGTTTGGCCTCTCAAGATACCTATAAGCTCAGCACAGGTGGCGGCCATCTGCACATTGCTTGGTGACTCTTGCCAGGTGGCTCCAGGCAGGGTACAGGCTGTGACTTAACTTGGCCTGTAGCCGGACCCCTCTCAGGAAGCCCCGACCTGCACATCTGGTGGCCTGCTTTGACTGAGCTGTAGCACTACTTGGGGCTGCATCCAACACACCCAAAAGGCAGACTGGGCTGGCACCAGAGCCCTGCTAAAGTGAATCCTGCTCCATAGGGTCAGCCCCTCACCAGCCAGTCCTCACAAGCAATCAGCCTGAGGGTCAATCCCTACACACGAGGGTGACACCTGGAGCACCTAGAGCACCGTGCAAACAGCAACTGAGGCTCAACCACAACAAGAGGGCAAACACAGCACACACGAGGGTGACACCTGGAGCACCTAGAGCACCTGGCTGAAGTGAACAGGGGAAACTGCCACTGGGCCCAACAAGATACTACATAAGGCCAATTTACTAAGACTGGGGGACTTAAGAGCTTACCTAATACATAGAATCAAACAAACACAGGAGGAAGCCAAAATAGGGAGACAAAGAAACATGTTCCAAATGGAAGAATAGAACAAAGCTCCAGAAAAAAAACTCAACGAAATAGAGACAAGCAATCTACCAGATGCAGAGTTCAAAACACCTGGTTATAAAGATGCTCAATGAAATGAGGGGAAGAGTAGATGAACTCAGTGAGAACTTTAATAAAGAGATAGAAAGCATAAAAATGAAGAGATAGAAGACATAAAAGAACCAGTCAGAAATGCAGAATACAATAATTGAAATGAAGAATACCTCAGGAGAGTAGATGAAGCAGAGGATTGAATCAGCAATTTAGAAGATAAGGTAGCAGAAAACAACCAATCAGAACAGCAACAAAAAAAAGAATCCAAAAAATGAGGATAGTTTAAGGGGCCTCTGGGACAACATCAAGTGTACCAACATTTGCATCGTAGGAGTACCAGAGTGAGAGGAGAAAGCGCAAGGGATTGAATACCTATTTGAAGAAATAATGATGGAAAACTTCCCTAACCTGGTGAAGGAATTAGACATACAAGCCCAGGAAGCACAGAGGGTCCCAAACGAGATGACTCCAAAGAGGCCCACACCAAGACACATCATACATAAAATACCAAAGGTGAAAGACAAAAGAGAATCTTAAAAGAAGCAATAGGAAAGTAGTTACATGCAAGACTGTCAGCTGATTTCTCAATAGAAACTTTGCAGGCCATGAAATGTTCAAAGTGATGTAAAACGAGGATCTACAAGATTACTCTACCCAGCAAAGCTATCGTTTGGAATCGAAGGACAGACAAAGAGTTTCCCAGACAAGAAAAAGCTAAAGTGCATCACCAACGAACCACCAGTATTACAAGAAATGTTACAGGACCTTCTTTAAGAAAAAAAAAACAACATAAAAAATATGAATGATAAAATGGCAATAACTACATATCCGTCAACAAGTACTTCAAAGAAAAAAGAATTAAATGCTCTAATCAAAAGATAGGGTACCTGCATGGATGAAAAAACAAGACCCTTATATATACTGCCTACGAGAGACTCACTTCAGATCGAAAGACATAGAGTGAAAGTAAAGAGATGAAAAGACATATTTCATGAAAATGGAAACAAACAAACAAAAAAACTGGGTAGCAATACTTACACCAGACAAAATAGACTTTAGAACAAAGGCTATAATAAGAGACAAAGAAGGACCCAGTAATTCCTCTTATGGGTATTTTTCCAAAGAAACCCAACATACTACTTTGAAGAGATATGTGCGTCCATATGCTCATTGCAGCATTGTTTACAATAGCCAAGATATGGAGGCCACTTAGGTGTCCATCAGTGGATGAATCAACAAAGAAGAGGTGATACATATACATAATAGATATTACTCAGCCATAAAAAAAAAATTTTTTTATAGAGAATGAAATCTCGCCACCTGTAACAACAGGAATGGACCTAGAGGGTATTATGCTGGGTGGAGTAAGTCACACAGAGAAAGACAAATACCATATGATTTTATCTACCTTGGAATCTAAAGAACAAATAAACAAAACAAACTCAGATACAGAGAACATTTTGAGGGTTGCTGGATGAGAGGGATATTGGAGGGGGAGTGAAAAAGGGAAGGGATTAAGAAATACAAAGCGATAGTTATAAAATACTCATGAAGATGTACAGTATAGCATAAGGAACATAGTCAATTATATTGTAATAACTGTGTAGGATATCGGATGGGTAGTAGATTTATTGGGGTGATCACTTTGTAAGTAACATGTCTAATCACTATGTTGTACACCTGAAACTAATATAATATTGTATGCCAACTAAAGTTGGAAAATAAAAAAATTTATATTTTAAAAAACATATGATAAAGCTGTAGTATCAAAACAGTGTGGTA
>NW_006436814.1:1540206-1542367 GCF_000325575.1 Pteropus alecto
TGCCTGGGTCCGTCCTTCGCATGCAGAAGCCTGCTGGCCAAAACTGTGGAAATTGTTGCACTTGAGATTTATCTTCCTTCTCAATATGTTGATCAAGTAAAGTTGGAAAAATACGATGGTGTAGATGCCGGAAAGAATATTATTGGCTTGGGCCACGCGGAGATGGGCTTCTGCACTGATAGAGAAGATAGCAACTCTCTTTGCATGACTGTAGTTCAGAATCTTATGGAGAGAAATAACATTTCTTATGATTATATTGAGCGGCTAGAAGTTGGAACAGAGACAACCAACAACAAAACAAAGTCGATGAAGACTAATTTGTTGCAGCTCTTCGACGAGTCTGAGAATCCAGATAGAGAAGGAATAGACACAATGAATGCGTGCTGTGGAGGCACAGCTGCTGCCTTCAGTGCCGGTAACTGGATTGAGTCTGGCTCTTGGGATGGACGGTACGCCCTGGTAGGCACAGGAGATATTGCTGTATTGCCACAGGAAATGCTAGAACGAAAGGTGTAGTTGGAGCTGTTGCTCTGCTAATTGGGCCAAATGCTCCTTTACTTTTTGACCGAGGACATCGTGGGACACACATGCAGTATGCCTATGACTTTTACGAGCCTGATAGGCTTTCTGAATATCCCACAGTAGATGGAAAACTCTCCATACAGTGGCTACCTCAGTGCATTAGACCGCTGCTATTCTGTCTACTACAGAAAGATCCATGCCCAGTGGCAGAAAGAGGGAAATAAGAAAGATTTTACCTTGAATGGTTTAGGCTTCATGCTCTTCTATTCCCCCTACTATAAACTGGTGCGGAAATCTCTAGCTCGGATGCTGCTGAGTGAGCTTCTTAATGACCAGAACAGAGATAAAAATAGTATTTCTAGTGGCCCGGATGCCTTTGGGGATGTTAAATTAGAAAATACCAGTTTTGACAGAGATGCAGAAAAGGTATTTACGAAGGCTAGTTCTGAACTCTTTAATCAGAAAACGAAGGCATCTTTGCTGGTATCAAATCAAAATAGAGACATGTACACATCATCAGTAGATGGTTCCTTTGCTTCTGTGCTAGCACGGTATTCGCCTCAGCAGCCGGCAAGAAAAGACTGGCGTGTTCTCTTGTGGTTCTGGTTTGGCCGCCACCCTATACGCCCTTACAAGATGCCACACCGGGGGCTGCTCTTGATAAAACAACAGCAAGTTTATGTGATCTCGAATCAAGGCTTGACTCAAAAACTTGTGTGACACCAGATGTCTTTGCTGCAAACAAGAAGCTCAGAGAGGATACCCATCACTTGGTCAACTATATTCCCCAGAGGTCAGTCACTCTTTGATGGAGCATGGTACCTAGTTGGAGTGGATGGAATGCACAGAAGGAATTATGCCTGGAACCCTTACAAGATGCCACACCGAGGTCTGCTCTTGATAAAACAGAGTGGATGGAATGCACAGAAGGAATTATGCCTGGAGCCCCTCTCCAAGTGACGACACGTTGGATGAAGGAGTAGGACATGTGCATTCAAGCGCAGCAAATGAGCATATTCCAAGTCCTGCCAAGAAAGGGCCGAGACTCTCTGCAACAGCAGCAGAACCGGAAGCAGCTGTGACCAGTAACGGGGAGCATTAAGATCATTCTGAGAGGTGGAAGACTTCAATGTGGGTTGGGGTGGGTGAGTACATATGGGAACAGTTGGGAATGGGCTATCTGGAGACAGTTTTAAAGGGTTAAATGTTACTTAAATGTTTTTTCACATTTTTAAAAAAAAAAAAATTTTTATGGTGACAATTATTAAGGAAATCCAGTAAGTTTCATCTGTACACTTTATCAGTAAGGCATATATATATTTACACTGTGTGTTCACCTCCCATAGTTAGATTTCTATCTGTCACCATATATTTGACCCCCTTTACCCCATCTACCTGCCCTCACCCCCTCCCCTCTGGTAACCACTAGTCTATAGTCCATGTCCATGAGTCTTTGTTCTGTTCATTTGTTGCTTTTAGGTTTATATCTCACATATAAGTGATGTCATGTGATTTTCAACTTTTTTCTGTCTGGCTTATTTCGCTTAGCATGATTATCTTGAGGCCCATCCATGTTGTCGCAAATGGCAGTATTGCATCTCTTCTTATGGCTGAGTATATATGTATATATGTACCACAG
>NW_006436814.1:1542644-1567298 GCF_000325575.1 Pteropus alecto
ATTGTGGTTTTGATTTGCATTTCCCTAATAGCTAGTGATGTTGAGCATCTTTCCAATATTTGTTGGCCATTTGTATGTCCTCTAGGGAGAAGTGTCTTTTCAGGTCCTCTGCCCATTTTTTGATTAGATTGTTTTTTGTTGTTATTGAGTCGTTTGAGTTCTTTGTATATTTTGGATGTTATGTGACTGACATGGAGCCTAGAAAACTACCTGGTTCTTGGGAAAGTCTCTGCTCCATTTGCTAAATTGCTTCCTACTGTGGTCTAGTCAATGCCTAATGTATTCAAATGATGCTAAGAGCTCTGTAAAACTTCATACCTCTGGCCATTTGTATGCATGAGGCTTAGTTTGATACGACATCGTGTGCTTCTGGCAGAAAAAAGCAGAGGTACTAGCCTCCGACTTTAATTTTTTAAAAACATGTAAGAATTTTATCCTTTGAACAAACAAGATTACTGAAAGTACCTGTGGTTTTTGAAAAAAAGTTTCTAGTTTAGGGAATGCGGTAGTAAATGTGATAGGCACAAACCCTGTTTGAAAATGGCAAGACAAACATGCTTTATGTATAAGTCCTGAAAAGAGAAAAGTTGGGACAGTAACACTAGTTTTGGAAACTGGAATGTTGCTTTAAATCCAGGCTAGCAGCGATGAGTTATTGTAATGACCTCTGTGCATAGAGAGATGCTAGCAGTGGACAGACGTCCGGTGTAGACCACATGGCTCATTTGGGAGCTATGCTCATGTAGCTCTGGGTCTGCTCCTGAATCAGTTCAAGGTGAGTTATGTTCAACGACACTGAGATGTTGTTGGAATGTGTGTATGAGGAAGTTTGTCACTGCGATCCTTCTTTGTACCTTATTTTGAAGAATAAATGACACCTTTTTCTGGTTGCCTTTTAAAACTTTTAAATAAAAAGGAAGGATAGATGCAAAGAGTTATTAAGTTATTCTGATGTTTTGGTGTTATAAATTCAACTTAAAGACCAACAACTTAAATTCATGGCGTAAGTATTCTTTTCTACTTTAAAAAAATCTGTTCAATGAAACTACAAAGGTAAAACCCGAGTTTTTACACAGCATGACCAGCCACACCGAGTCTACTACTTCAAGATCTGGAAGGAGAATCTATAAAGCGTTTTCTCAGACTTTCATCTTAAACTATCACATGGGATGAAGAAGACTGGTTAGAGTTTTGTAGATATTTCTGTTTCTGAACTATGACATGAGCCTTATAGATTGTAAAATATAGTTGAAATTAGTGTACAAAACTCAATTTTTAAAATTCTATTTGCTTTAAATTCTGTTAAGTTTCACTTATCCAAAATAAACTTACACAAATATGAAAGAACGTTTCAAATTACAAGGTAATATGTAATGTAGTGTTTGTAAAATGCTCTTGTCTAATATTAACCAGTGGTATTTTTTTTAACCAGTGGTATTTTGACTTGTATAGTCATAATCTGTTAAAATAACTTTAACATCCACTGATGTAGATTAGTAACGTAAGTTCAGATTTAAAGATTGATGGGAAAATGTGCATGTAATACTTTTGCAAGTATTGAGAGTTGGGTATGTTTTGAAGAGTAATTTGTTTTCATTTGATGCCATGTTCTGAGTGTCAGAAAATGGGTTTTCTCAAAGTCCATTGCCACCAGTGGCAGGCCTTGAATGCTGGTATAGAGAAATAACTGTACACCTTACTAGCAGTGAGGCAAATAACTTCGATTAAAGTTTTAGAGAAAAAATTTTTTTTTACCTTTTACATTTCAAAGACACCATCCACTAAGATAACAAGCCACAGACAGGGAGAAAATATTTGCAAATCATATATCTGATTTAAAAAAAAAAACAAACTTGTATCCAGAATATATAAGGATCTCATAATTAAAAAAAAAACAAATAATCTAGTTCAAAAATGGGCAAAATATTTGAATAGTCACGTCACTAAAGTTATACAAATAGCCATGAAAAGATGGTGGAACATCATTAGTCACAGTAGGAAAATGACTACACTTCACATCTGTTAGAATGGCTACAATCGAAAGACACACAATAAGGGGTATTTACGAGGATGTGGAGAAACAGGAGCCCTTATACATTGCTGATAACTGTTAAGTGCAGTCAGTTTGAAAGTTTCTTTTAAAAATTAAATATAGTCTATGGCCATGCCACCCTGAACGTGCCCGATTTCATCTGATCTCAGAAGCTAAGCAGGGTCAGGCCTGGTTAGTACTCGGATGGGAGACCACCTGGGAGGACCAGGCGCTGTAGGTGTTTAAAAAAATAAATTTAATTAATTAATTAATTAATTAATTTAAAAAAATAAATATAAATGTACAATATAATCCAGAAATTCCACTCTTAGATATCTATTCAAGAGGAATGAAAAGATATGTTCATACAAAGACTCACACACAAATGCTCATAGCAGCATTTTTCATAAGAGGGAAAGCTGAAAATAATTCACATGTCCATGAACAGATGAAGAAAATGTGGTATATCCATAATGGAATACTCTTCAGCAGCAAAAAGAGATGAAGTACATGGTACAGCCTCAAAACTTTGTGTTAAATGAAAACAGATATAAAAGAGCGCATATTAAAATTTCATTTATGCGAAATGTCCAGGAAAGATAATTCTATTGAGAAAGTAGATTTGTGAGGTTGGGGTGGGAATAGCGAGTGAATGTAAATGGGCAAGAGATGATTTTTATGGGGTGATAGAAATGTTCTAAAATTGAATTATAGTGATGGTTACACAATTTGGTAAATTTACTAAATTGCCTAAATGTATTCTCAAAACAGGTGAATTTTATGGTATATAAATTATACCCTAATAAAGCTGTTTAAATAAAAACCATAGTTAAGAGCCACTTTGATAAAAATAAAATCAGATCAAGAAGTCTCTGAGGGAAGACAGATGGATTGATGCTGTGCATAAAGGTGATCCAAATCTTATTTTCCTTCTCAGATAGATTCTATAAAGGTAGGTACTTTCCTAGATTAACATCTAGGCTAATGATATATATTGGTAAAAAAAAAAAAAAATGGTAAAAAAAATAAACTGTTCTTTAACCTTTAGAGGAAAAAAAGTGGCAAACAACTTACAAAGTCTTCTCTTCCCCAAAATTCTGGAAGAATTTTCCAATCAGGCCATCTCTTAGCTTATATACTATGTGACTGCAGAATCTAGGGAAAGCATAGTTTTTCTTCCTTCGTTCACAACCTCTGATCTGTGTCACTGGGTGTTTATTCAGTGTTTCGGAAGATCAAGGCTGTAAACTAATGCCAAATGCCAATATCCCAATCATTTTCCCCAGAGGTATACTGACCATAATGTATTATGTGGATTTCCGAAATGATTAATCACTGAATATTTTTGTTCGAGTGCACTTGAAATAGCAATTTATTCTCAATAACTGCTAAAACTCATTTTAAAAAAATAATACTTAAGATTATATTCTTTAAAAAAAATCTAAATACAAAGATATATAAGGAAAACTTCAAAGTCATCTTCTAGTGACCAATGTTCATCGTTTGATATATTCCCTGACATATTTCTTGTTCCTACCTTATGACCAACACAAATGTTCTTCCTCCCTCCCCCACTCCTCCTCAATGGTGCCACACTATAGAAAACTTCGTGTTTATATGCCAACACATCAAAGTCATCTTTATAATCAATAGGTATTGATCTAACTTTTTAAAGGTTTTATAGAAGACCATGGTATGCTATTAACGGATGTTCACATACTTCCAGTAATACAATTACATGTGAAATCGAGCTGCTTTTTTTTTTTGGTAGTGGAATTGCTGGTAGGCCAAAGGATTTGCAAATACAAACTGTAACAGAAATTGCCAAATTGCTTCCCTCCAAATTATAGTAACTCCACTCCTGCTAGCAATATATGAAAGTGCCTATTTCTCCTTACCATTGGTAGCGCAAGCTTTACTTTTGATATTTATCAATCTGAGAGATGAAAAGTGGTATCTCATTGTATTAACTTAGATGTTCCCGCCTATAGAGGAAGGTGAATGCCTTTTTATGTTTTAGGCCATTTGTTTTTCTGTGGATTGACTGATATGTATTGATATATCGCCCATCTTTCTATTGTCCTGCTCTTATTTGTGGCAATGGTTTGCGTATTAGTGACATGTGTTGAAATATTTTTTCCCAAGCTTTTTATTCTCAGGTGTGTTTTCCTAAAACTTTGTTCTTAGTATTTTAAAAACGTTTAATCTGGGTCAAGTCTGTTCGTTTTTCTTTAGGGCTTCTGAGTTTTTCTTTAGAAGGTTCTCCCTAAGATTATATATTTTCCTGTATTACTCTCATGACTTAAAACTTCTATAATGTACATTTTTGTTATATAAAATTCATATTTTGTTGAGAGGTTTTGCTATCCTTATTTTTTTAATATATTCTTTTCCCAATAAAATAAAATGTTATCTTTATCCTATATTTGGTTCCCAAATATGGCACATTTCTGGAATGTGTCTAGTCCATTTCCCTTATGTATTTATTCTTTCCCATGACAACATCATACTTTGATTATAGTAGCTTTAACACATTCTATCTTCAAAAATATCTTAGAAATTCTTGCACATTCGTTTCCCACCTAAGCTTCAATATAATTCTGTCCAGTTACAAAGAACCCCATGGAAATTCTGATTAGAATAACATTACATTTATATACTCATCTGTAAGACTGGCGTTCTTATTCACTAAATCTACACTAAGGTCCTCTCCCCATTGAAGTATCTCATTCTGCCATCCAGGTTCCCATCTACTAAATCTTAAAATTTCCGTGCATGTTTTTCGTTTCAGCGATCTCTCTGTGCTCTCTCTATGCTTCCTTGAGGATATGTATTATATTCTGCCTATGAGTCCTCTTCTTTCATACGAAACACATTTTGGTTGTTTCGCTTAGTCTTCCTCCAATTTCTTGTTAATTCCATCAGACTCACTCACTCACCAGCCCCTCAATTCATTTTGTTCAGTTGTTCCAACTTTCCAAATTCTTTCCGGCTTCTGGGTCTTTGCATATTGTCCCTGTGACTTACTCATCCTTTTGGTCTTTAAATGCTATTTCTACTAATGGCCTCCTCTGACCCTTCCCAAATATAGATGAGGTTCTCCTTCACGGCACCTGTTGTCGCAGGTAACATCACATCTCGCAGAATCAGCGACGGCAGTCCCCGCTTTCCCGTGATTTCGAGTTCTGCAGTTTGTTAGCCATGGTCAACCGCAGTCTGAAAATATTAAATGGAAAATGCCAGATGAACAATTCTTAAGTTTTAAATCACACGCCATTCTGCATAACAGGATGAAACCTCTTGTACTCCTGCTCCAGCCCACAACGCAGCCCTTTGTCCAGCGTCTCTGCCTCACCTCGTCTAATCAGGTAGGCTCCGCGTCATCTCGCCTCATCGCAAGAAGAGTGAGTACAGCACAGTAAGGCATTCTGAGATCACATCCACCTAACTTTTATTATAGTATGTTGTTTAAGTTATCCTCTTTTATTATTAATCTCTCATTGTGCCTCATTTACAAATTAGACTTTATCATTGGCATGCGTGTGTGTGTGTGTGTGTGTGTGTAGGAAAAAAGGTTGGTACCACCCGTGCTGTGAGGCATCCACTGGGGGTCTTGGAATGCATCCCCCATGGATGTGGGGGGCCTACCATATATACTTGTCCAATAAAGATTTATTACTTTAACAGTTATCTGTGGTTTTTAAAGACTGAACTGAAGAACAGATCCTCTCTTTTAACCAATTTCATCAGCAAACAGCTCACTCTTAAAGAAAAAAAGGAGAGTATCATTCAAACTGGTCAAAAATGAGTAAATGTCTATCAACAGCATTAGGAAAGTTATATATATATACACAATATATAATATATATATTATGTACTATATATGTAATATATATTATATATACAATATATAATACATACACACACACACACACACACACATATGTATGTATTTTTTTTTTTTTGGTAAAAAAAGAAGAACACTCCTGACTTGGGGAATAGGTTCTTTCTATCTGCTTCTGGACCACTGCTAAAAATGTTTCAAATAAGACAATGCTTATAGCCAAGATAAGAATGTGGACTTTAAATGCTTACTTCTAATAGAGCTTTCATCTCTGGGTAGCTAATCTAATTTGAAGTCCAAATACAAAGATGAAAGAGTAAGGAAAAATAAAAGCCCATTCAATTTCTGTCACATTGAATAAATAAAAATTATTTCTTACATATTAAGTATACATTAGAATAAATAAAAATTATTTCTTACATATTAAGTATAAATTATTATTTTTACACAAAGGTCATTATTGATCAGTAGTGGGCGTGGTAAGATCATCTGTACTATTCTTTTTATTAAATCCAACCAAGCTGCTTCTATTTTAAAATTTTTCTTGAACTAAGAATTAATAAAATATATCTAATGAAGATAAAAAGATATTTGGATCCTTTCAAAGATTCCGTTTTGTGACCTCTATACTTTGTCCCCACAGACTGCAGGCATAAAGCTCTTTCTTACATATACTAGTATTACTATAACTTCTCTTATTCTCTTATCTGAACAAAAACACAATACGCAAAGCATACTAGAAATAGTTTGTTCTTTTTAATCAGCTATTGATGGTATAATAAAATAAATTTAAGTGGCACCTAATTTAAACAATTAAAATAGTTTGCTGAAGGATAATCAAAAACACAATATATTAAGCCTAATTGTTAAAACAATACCTTTTTTTTTTTTTCCCAAGAAAGGAGAAATAAAAGCATGACCAACAATTTGGGTTCATTTGGAGACTTACAGAAAATTTTGTAGGCATATTGGCAGGCACGATGTTGAAAAATCAATTCTCTAGATTTAGAAATAATGGCATGATAAAATAGGAAAGCTACACGGTTCAGTTAATATCTGAAAGAAAAATATCCACCAAATATCACAATAGATCTTTTAATGACTATATCTTTAACATTAAGATTGTTGTTTTAGGAAACACCTTTTCTCTTCGAACATTTAATTAAATGTTCAATGTTTTAAATAATTTACAGAGAGAAATAAGTTTTGTATTCTGTACAAATTAAAGGACCCATGACTACATCACCCTCCCCCAGCCAAAGCTCAAATTTGCAATGGTCTCAGCAGAAAATAAACAGTACACAATTTAAACAATTTATAGCATTACAAAAGTTTACAGAACTCTCTTATCATCATTTTTTCTAACAGCAAAGATTACAATGACAGAACTGAATGATCAGAATGTAAAAATATTTGTGCAAAACTGCATTAATTGTTCTTACCATTTAATAGAAGCAAAACCTATGAACACACATGACGATGAAGAAAAACTACACAGAAAGTAATTCTATCTTAGATTTCAAACAACATAGGTTATATCATCACTAAACGTTAAAAAAAAAAATGTGGCACCATGAGCAGCAGGAGCAACGAACGATTTCGGCAATTATGGCAGCTAACGAAGCTGACACTGGAATAGGCCGAAAGTCATCTCCTCACCAGCCAGCCATCCTATGAGACTGGGAACAACGGTAGGGCTTACAACGCAGGTCAATGTCTTGATTCTTGAAATCCGTAGATCATAAATGAAATATTTAAGAAAGTCCTTCCCCCCCTTTTCAAGGAGTGTTTCTTGCATCACTGGGAACCCTTAGAAGAGCTGAATCATGGACTCTCTGGATTTGCCTACACCGATCCACCTAACTGAAAGGGGAAGAAAGAAGTATAAGAATAGTACTAATTCATTTAAAATGTTCAAAAACTTTGGTTGAAAGCCTATGTACCAAATAACAAAGCACAATATTCGTAGAGCTGAAGTTACAGGAGATGCAGGGAAAAAACAGATAGGAAAATAAATAGTAGGACATTTTAATTCACTTCTCTCAATCAATTATAGATGATCTGGAAAAATTAAATTGGGATATAGATCAAAATATCATTATTTAGAGAAGCAGACACAGGTTTATCAAAAAAAAAAAAAAGTTCACATTTTGGGGTTAACAGACCCCTCCCCTTCCTTTCTGTCACATTGAACTTTGCCCTACGTGCCTTTTGTTACCTTTTTGTTCTTTACTGTTAGTTGTGCCAATTTCTAAACCATCAGACTGTGCACTTGCAACTCAGCAGAGGCTGGTCTGCCTTACGGTTTCCTGTTTTAAGTGCAATGTATTTTCATTTCCTCAATTCCTAATAATCACGATAGAAAAATATTGGCCCAAACCAGCAGAGACCTAAAGGACCTTTGGTCAAGTTCCTAATAACTAGAAAAGGTAAAGTACCTTTGACAAATGAAGGATGCTAAGAGGATACTGAAGTGCATGATAACTTCTCTATCTCGAAAAGGCAGAACGATCTGGAGGAGAATCCTGCTGTACCTTGCACGGCCTTAGGAACTGCCTAGTGCAGTCTACTGCATCTCTAAGCACCTGAACCTCATGGGTAAGTCTTTATGGTATTTTACAGACGTCATTGTTAAATTCACTGTTGTTTATATTTCAAAAACTACTGACTAAGCTGAGTGAGCAAACATGCTTACTGAATTTGACATCAAGCTAGAAGGGGCAGCTTCTTCAGGGATAAGAACTTTTAAAGAAAGATGAATATAGAAAACAAGATTCATGTTTGAGATGGACCACAAATACAAATGAATCACAATACGAAATCAGAGTAAGTACATAATAGATTTTATATGGATGATACCTCCCACCCACTTCATTTTTTGTGTCTCAAATCTCCATCAGTGTCAATAAAAAGAAAAAAGCAATTTGTTAAAAGAAAGACTTCACATAACTGGTCACAGCCACAACTTGGTTATGCCTAATGCCCTGACCAGCCTACATTTGTTTTTCAATAAAGAAGTATTATTCTTTATTCTTATTTTTTTCAAACCAGATTTCCTATTTCCTGTACCCATTATTTCCTAATATCTATTCGTGAACTTCCCCCAACTCTCAAGGGTGATTTAAACTCAAATGAAAAAAAAACCCAAAAAACTACAAACCATTTTTGATGGTGGAAAAACACAAAAGGATTTGTTATTAAGAGGGAGAAAGAAACAAGAATGAATGTCATAGGGTAAAAAACAGACTAAAAGAATTGAGAAAGGGTCGAAAAGGATGAGAGCTAATCAACTGTCTTCAGGGATAAGAACTTTTAAAGAAAGATGATTGATTATATTTAAGCGATAAGTCTTTTATATCGAACTGAGCATCTATGTAAATCATGAGCATTGTAAGAATAATGATCTCTTCTATTTCAAAGGCAGATAGTTAAGTTAAAAGTAGGAAAAGTAAAGATAGTTGTTCATAAAGTGTTTATATTTACCTGGAATTTGAAGCTCATCTTCGATAAATCGAACATAATTTTGTGCGTTAACAGGTAATTCTTTAAATGTCCTTGCATTTGATATGTCTGTGTTCCATCCTGGGAGAGTCTTATATTGAACTTCGACTTTATTTAGGACTTCTTGGTTTGCTGCAAGTCAGAGTAAATACATTTAGTCCTGATGCACACTGCCCACTGTCAAACACCTTCCTGACACAGCGTAGATTCACAATCTCTAATCAAAGTCCTTGGAGCCAGATGCGTTTTGGAATTTAGAAGTTTTCAGAGTTTAGAAAGGTAAAATAGTGCATATACCACCTGGGGTAGGATTTCATAATCGAACCTATTTCTACAGCAACCCAGGATCATTCACTCTAAGCAGGTAGATTATGGGTTCTCACATCGGTTCGAGTCAGGTTTTGCTGTCAAGTGAGTTTTGGTGCCAAAATTAGAACTTCCCATTTTTAGAGCTTTTCAGATCTCTGCGTCATGGATTGGGGACTGTGAGTCGGTAAGCGCCAGCAGTTTCGCAGAAATGAGGCTGCACACTTGCTCTCGTCTTGGAAACCTGTTGTTTCCATGACTGTGCACAAAAGCTTAAGGGAGACTTGCTTTCATCGTCTCACCTAAGCATCCCCTCTGCACAGTGGATGCACACTGTCCCCAGACGCCCCTCTTCAGGACCGAGACACGCACGCCCTGGCTGTGGGAGCGCTGCCCACTGCCTGCCAACTCCCAGCTCAGATCTCCCCAAGGACTGCCCTCCACTGAAGGGAGCCACCTCCCTGCAGCGGCCCAGGTCCGATGCCTTGTTAGTGTGAGGGTGTGAGGGACCTGGACAGTTACTTAATTCGGGACAACTCTGAAGGGCCGTTCTAGCCCAGAGCTCCCCACGGGATCCGCCGAGGGCTTTTTGCTTAACTGCTTTGCAGTTCAACTTCTCCCTGTGCCTGGTCCTGCTTCTCTCCCCGGCCCTCCCTCCCGGATGCTGCTCAGAGCACCTCCGAACAAACCACCTGCACACGAAACTCTATATCTGGGTCTGTTTCCCAAGGAAAGCAACCACGTTAAGGTGGCTGATGCCAGGAGCGGAGTGAGGAAGAAGGTGCTAGCATGGGGTCCTGGAGCTCGAGCGCGGCCAGCTGGCTGGCAGTGAGGGCCATCGGCGGCATGTTGCAACAGTGCAGCTGTTAAGACTTTAACGGGAGGTGACTCGGGTGCTGTTCCGATGGAACGCACAGCACCGGCAATATCTGGGAAATTCAGAAATAAGCACAAGGAAAAACGGATTCGATGGCTCTAGATGAATGCCATTCACGAACCGGAGAAAGACAATGGGAGATGGGTCAGAGACGCAGAATCTTTCATCAGTTTAAGGCAAGTATGAAAGTCAAAAGCTTTCGGGCAGCAGCATCTAGGAGAATCTCATCTTCTACAGCAGAAAAAGCTGCGGATCAGGCTCGGGACTCAAACGTACAGGCACCAGAGTTCCAGAGAATGCTGAATTCTCACGTCTGCTATGCCAAGGCCCGAGCCCTGCTTGAGGAATAGGCGGGAAGTCTGACTCTTTGGGTGGGATGGCTGGGTTGATGCACTCAAAAATCCTGAATCCCTAGATTCACTGGTGGCCTGCAGAATGGCCTCCTGCTTCCTATTGAAGATTGAGGCTTCCCCCTGCTTGAGGATGACGCAGAGGCCTCTGCCTTTCTGCCCCTGCCAGGACTCACCTTGACCTCTCTTCCCGAGCAGCAAACAACCCAGGGTCAAGTCACAACCTATGGCCAAGGGCCTGCTAAGGGAGGAAGGGATTCTCCTCCGAAGGGCCTACAGGGCCGAGCCGGTATGTACCATCGGAGCCAAGGAGCGTGTGTGGAACTGGGTGCTGAGGGCGCTGCATCACGGGGTGCAGCAGGTGGTGGGACATAAGTCCGATAAGAGAGTATGTTGCTGTGGGAGGGCCCCCCGTGAGCCACGAGCCAAGCATGATGAAAACGTACTGCTAGGCATGTCCTCGGAAGCTCAGAGGAAGTGATGAAGCACACTAAGTGGGTGTGTCGGAACTGCTCGTGGCAGATAACGGAAGAATCGAGAGACTCCGTGGGGCTTCTGGTTCCAGCCACGACAGAGAACACGGTTCCTGACGCCCAGCAGACGCAGCTGTAAAACTGGACAAAATACGTGACGACTCTGTCTAGGCCGTGGACAGCACAAAACACACAAGCAAGTCCTAAAACTACTCAGCTCTCAGCCTAAGGACGACGTCCTGAGCACTGAAGTCAGGACAGGGCGGTCAGCAGAGAACAGTGGTCCCGCCGACCTGAAATGGCACATACCAGATTTTAAGGACGCTGAGGCAGCCGGAATCAAGTGTCAGAGAGGAAGGAGCCATAATACAGAGAGGGGGCCCTGACCCCAGAAGTCCACGTGGAAGTCCCGTGGCGGAAGTTCAACCGCACATGCAAAGAACGAGACCATCAGAGGATCACCAGATAGCAGCTGTCACACAGCTGGAAGTGGAGGGACGGACACGCTGGAAGGCAAGGGACACGCCAGAATGGAGAGGCCTCTGCACAGCTTGTTCACTCCCCAGGCCTCCAGCGGAGACACCAGAAAGGTCGCTCCTGAAAAGTAAATCCACACTCTAGAGTAAAACCTACTGCAGACCCCCACGACGCAGCCTAAAACCGAGTTCTGCCAAGATCCACGGAGCTGACAGAAACTGGAGACTGACTCGCACCGGGTTAGAGAGGTTTGGGAAACACCACGCTACACAGCGGTGTGGCTGCTAAACATAACTCTGCTAGCGAAACATAAAACCAGGCTATCTAAGTTCAAGATGATTAGCCAGTAACTCAATTTTCCCCTAAAACAAGAAACAATACTCTTCAGAAGACAATGACAGAATCTGAGTCTCTATAACAGATTATCCACAACGCCTAATATTCAACCAAAAGTCATTAGACATAGAAACAGTGATTCAACAACCAAGGAAAAGCAGAGTCAGGACAAACCAAACTGGAGCAGGCCACGGTGTCGGAATGACACGATGACCACACGTTTCTAAGCGCTCGCGGCTGTCCACACTTCGCAAGGACTGGTCATCACTGGCAAGTCACGAAAACGACCAGCCCACCCAGCTTCGTTAGGCTAGTCAATATTCCTTCATCTGGCATATTCCCAGGCTCACAGGGTGGCTAAACGATGAACAGTTCCTATTTCTGGAGGCTGGAAACATTTATGGAACTTTCCAAGTAACTAAAGCAATCATATAACTAAAGATACGCCTGAAGAAACACGGCCTCCCGTAGGAAGCCTCCTTACATCCCTTTAGACACAGACTAGAAGTCACCGAAAGTCCTTCGTGTGGCAGCGTATTAAGGGTCGGCCTGTCCTGACAAGCAGGGGCCCTTCTCTCCATCCCACATTTCTCAGGGGAGGGAGGGAGGGAGGCCGGCACACAACTTATTTTCACAACAACGAAACTGATTCAGGAGCGGCGTAGCTGGGCTCGGAGGCATCGTGTTCCTTCCTTCCTATTTTTGAGTTTCGCTTCTGCCGTCCAGCACCCGAACGCATGGCAGCTATGAAACTAGTGCCAATAAGAGATGAAAATACCTGCAGGGGGCACACAGGCCTGTGGCTCTGTGCCGTAAATTATACAGAAGGGCGTCATGAAATTGCTCCAATACGTTCACTTCGTAATAGTCCGTATACATAACCTTAAAAAACTACCTGGGAAATGAGGTATGATTTCACCATCCAACTTGTAAGCAACTCCAACTTTGATTTCTGTAAACATGTCCAAAATATCCAATTTGGTAAGCGCCAAGCTAATTTTGGAAGAAAAGGCAAAGTTAAAACAGCAAACTCTTAAAGGATGATGTTTTAAAAACACGTCACGCATAAAACAAAAGAGAATAATATACTGATGTATTTTCCTCGTAATAAAAAAATGACTTAACTAACCCACTAGTGAGTTATTTTTCTAGTAACTGTAATAGGTTTTCACTGATTGACCCACACCCTCTTGCTTAGCTTTCTGATGATCGGCACCCATCTGAGGGAGGGCTGCCTGGAGTGAAGATGCCCCATGGCTGTGGGACACAGCAGAACTCACTGCTCCCCACGGATGACCACAGGATACGTATGCGTGTTTACGCATACGCCGTCAACCCTCATTTCTTCACGCTGGTTATCGTCACCTCCACCCTTTGGTCAGAAATTGTCAAAGGACGGTGGGGAACATACATCAAAGACCTTTTCACGATACATCAAAATCTCCCAAGAAACTGAGTGGAAAACAGAGCTTTAAGGGAAAAATCTGGGGAAATTAGATAAAACACTAGGTTTAGGATTTTCATCCATAAATCATTTTTTAGCCTTTATTCTGTTATTCACTAGAAGTAAAGCCTAATTAATATAGACGTGAACATATTTATTTATATATTTATTTATATATTTATATATTTAAACCTATAGAGTAGGTAATACTACTCCCTAGATTTTAAAGATGATTTTTTAAAAGGCACAGAAAGATTAACTTGCCCAAAGTCACATAGCGTAACGCATGGATCTGGGAATTGAATCTAGTAGTCAGACACCAACTAAGCCTATGTACCAAATCACTGTCATTTGGCCTCCCTTCATCCATATACTCTGCACTTACTTATCTACCTACCTATCGATCGATTGATCGATCATCTACTTACCCACATACCCATCTTACTTCCCTCCACATTTATACATACATTTAAAAGTACCATGATTCCTTTCTTCCAACCTTAGAGGTCTAGAGAGAGAACCTGGGGTCCCTCCCCCTGTGTCCCCTTCTCTCCTATACCTTCACCCACTTCTACCTTGAACTAAGATTTCCTTCAGAGGCTAAAGGGAGACATTTTTCTCTTAGGGTACTGCTTCGAGTTGGCATTCTACAAAATGTATCCTGTGGTCATGAATTTTCCTATATTTCCTGAAATAAATGTTTCTAA
The DNA here is from genome assembly GCF_000325575.1 of Pteropus alecto. Taxonomy (NCBI): domain Eukaryota; kingdom Metazoa; phylum Chordata; class Mammalia; order Chiroptera; family Pteropodidae; genus Pteropus; species Pteropus alecto. Next base: position 1,556,992 of record NW_006436814.1, read on the forward strand.
GAATACTCACGCAGTAAATCCATTAATCATATGCGCATATTTGAGCAAAACGAGGTCCAACCAGCCACACCTTCTTTTCCTTCCAGTAGTTACACCAAACTCTCCACCCCTCGTTTGTAATAATTCTCCAATTTCCTAAGAAACAGAAAATAGAAATTTAGGATTAGAATACCAATGATGTAAATCTAGCAGAATTATACTTAAGATCATGTAACAAGTCAAAGTCTCTCTGACAGCAATATGTTTCAGAAAATAACTAAGTTGAACACAGAATTCCACAGAGATGACAGATTTTATGTGAGGGAAGCATTACTTGGAATAGATCCACTTTTGGCTTCATTTTTTTTTTTTTTACCATTTTGTTTAAAAGCAATATTTTTATGTTATCTAGATCACATCCTAAAATTTAGATTAACACATAAAAATATAAATGCTGCATATTAAAAAAGAAGTTGTTAGTAAATATTTATTAAAGTGGACAACTTGAGGCAATTTTCCAAGAGCAGCTGTAGTTTGAGGATGTTCCTGAAAACCATAAGGCAAACGTGCATCTAATAAGTACTTGCTGACATCACAATGCCCTCTTAAGCTATGGCCACTTCCTACACCCTAGTCTCCCATCTACGATCTACCGACCCCCTAATTTAATTACGGATTAAACCCGTCGCTTCCTTACCGCTTACATTCTGACGTCACTACAATCACGTTCACATTGTTCTGTGAGGTCTGAATCCCAGCCCTGTTTGTGTGGCCTTGGGCAAGTTACTTCGGCTCTCTGTGCCTCGGTTTCCTCACATGCAGAATGGGCACCGTGACGCTACCCAGCTCCCTGAGCGGTTGGGAAGATCCGTGAGCTTGTAAGATTACAGCATTTAGACAGTGCCAGGCTCCAGGCTGGCACCACACCAGTGCCGGCTGCGGTTAGGCAATGTCTGGAGACGATTTTCATCACCCCTGGCTCCTCCTAAGCTCTTGGTGAAAGGTAGCTGTCATTTTTAACTTCTTTTTCTTCTATTTTCATAATCCCCTTCCTAAACCCACCTTCCTTTAGCCTTGAAATTACAATGACCTCTAAGTACCCTCTAATCCCTCCTCTCTTGCTGCCAGTCTGCTGCCACTGACAATAAGGTGTGCAAACATTTTTAAATGTTGCTCAGATCGATTTTGCAAATTAAGTGAGATGCAGGCATGAATTTTATTTTAAAACTTCTGAATTATATTTACTGAGAAATAAGGCTTACGTTGTCTTGTTCCGTAGGAAAGGCACCAATGCCAACTCTAGTTGTATAAGCTTTCACAACACCATACACTTCTCCAACATTTTGAGGGGGCATTCCCAGCCCGGTACAAACTCCTCCAACTGTGCAGTTTGAAGAGGTTACAAAAGGATAAGTTCCTAAAAGTAGAAACAAATGTTAAAATACACACGCATGAATATATATTATTTAGAAACAGAATTACTATGAAAATTGCACATTTGAGAATATTCTAGGTATCTGACAGACTTTAATAGAACTACAACCACTGTCTCCAAGCTTCGATGCTTTTTTTCTTGAGTTCTTTTTGTCTGTACTGACGTGGTTAGAGCTATGACTGCAGTGCTTGACGCTAGAGCAGATCCTCGAGTGCATGCAGCTACTTAGCTCCGGATGGCAGGAACGCACCTACTGGAATGCTAACCGGTTAATGCGAAAACCCCAGTGATCTTCCACCATGGAGATTTATAATCTGTGTACTTTAACATCTCCTGTTAGTTTAAAACAAATTTATTTCGCTCCCTTGATATAAATGAGGTACAGCAGCAACCTAGAGTGACAACAGCACACTAAGAATTTTGTGGTTTTGCAGCATTTTTCCTGCCTTTTGATGTCTGTTTGGGGAATAACCCCAGAAATGACCAGAGTCGGCTAAGAGTGGTGTCCGCCCCATCCCCACACACGAGGTCGCCTTAAACTATTCGATATGCTAATTAGACACTCTGCTTTCTTTCCAGAAATCATCGTCTCAAAAAAATACATATCTAGCAGATAGAAATATACTTTAATTGGTTTACTTGGAGTCATAAGCCAAGTATGAAAAGTCGATAAAAGCTGAGAACAATAGGACTCATTAGAGATAGGAACAATAGAGACCCCGTTTAGATGGAAAAGCCGATAAACTAATGGGGCAGAAGTTTGAAGATGTTAAGCATTAATTTTTGAAGATGGAGAAAATGCTCTAAACCTACTCAGAATTTCATGCCCAAGGAGTTAATGAAACAGACTGCCACAGATTTTAGAATATCCGTGTTTAATAACAATGTATATTATTTCCTGATGTTTTCTTTTTTAAAAGCTGAATTAAAGATAAGGATCCTTCCATAGGATTCACCTAATCGTTTTACAGAAATGAGGTCTGGAACTGAACCATGAACCAATAAAAATCAGTTTAGAGAATCCTAAACCCACTGACTCGAACAGTGATTTCATTTTTCTAACGAACTATGAAACAACATGTATATTATGCTTTCCACAATATTCCTTAAAAAAAAAAAAAAAAAAGGACTAGTATAAGATAACAAACTTCAATCATTCCTAAATACATATACAAGCTAAAAGCCTTCTTTTAAAACCCCTAATGCTAATATTAATTATTTATATCTTAAGTACTTTAGGGCTCAGTTGAGCTCCCCGTAAGTCATACCTCACTTACCAAAATCAATATCTAGCAGGGCTGCGTTTGCACCTTCTACCAAGATTTTCTTGGGTGGTCCGTGTAGGGCCTCGTAGAGGAAATAAACTCCATCCTTCACCATTGGTTTAATCCTTTCCATATAACCCTATAGACGAAGACAAAAGCCAATTACAATGTACATTAATACATTTACAATATAACCAGTATGAGTAAAAATTACCCGACTTTATGACAGTGAAAACTGACTAAAGCAAAGCAGAAAGGGGCAGATGATGGTGCTCCGCCTAGTGCGACATATGGATTACCTTCGGCCTTTCATCCCGATTCTCCAGAACCAGAAGAGAGACACTAGCTCAGATAGAGATACGATGAAAATCAAAGGTATTAACCTCGCTGCAAATAATGGCGACAGCCTTGCAAATAGCCAAGTCCTCATACTTCATAAACCAACTTTCAAGAAAATAAAAATAACTGAGTATATTACATTATGCTTGTATATTTTGTGAAGTATTTAAAAGGCTGCAATTTCTAATCCATGTAACCATAAGTTTTAAAAAATTTGCATCTCAAAATGTAATTCTCGAAATGTAGTAAGGACCACAGGGGACATTGCTAAGCATGCAAATATCAACGGCTGATTATAATATTCTTTTGCCATTGTATTGTCACAGTAAAATATCTCAGCAGTATTACCAAATACTATTTTACATAGCATTATAAAACTTTCTCAAAACATATTTAAAATGTGAATACTACTTAATTTTAGAATTCAATTAAAAATGTAATATAAGTAAGCGTTCTCCCAAGGCCTAGAGGATAATTGCAATAAAACCTAGTCGTGACTGTTTAAATATTCAGCCAGACTGTCACGGAAATTCCGAGTTCCGCTCACGCATTCGCCTGAGTGTGTTAACATCCACGGTGGAAGGCACGGTCCCCTCCTGGCTCTAGTCTCCGATATCATGCTTATTCCTGTTTCAGTCCCTTTTTTATGCCTGAAATGACCAAACCATTCACCACGTCCCTTGTCCCTTCAAGTCCCGGTTCAACATCTATCGCCTATTAAGACTCTTCTTGCCCGATTCTGTTCATTATTATTCATCTGCTTTGCATTTGCATAGAATATGCATAAAATAGAATTGGAAGCCCATATCCATACTTCAGTACATAAATATTTCCAAGTTGCCAGTAATAAATGAAAAATATTGGCTGCATGACAGAATGAAAAGAAAATGGCAGTCTATTCTAAGCAACAATCAATACACTGAAATCCAATTTAGAATGTTCTCTGGAGGTCATTTTTTTTTTTTTTCTTTTTTAGGAATTTTGTAGGTGGATAGACCTAAGGTCTGCCACCGTTCCAGAATGGCATATGAGGTTTGTAAATATCTATTCAGTTCTGAAATTGACATTCATACTTATTTATAGAAGAGGAGTGATAACCACATACACAGGAAGCGGTTCCGAAATTCACCAAAGCCTGTGGAGGAACAGGAGGGTGGAGAGGACTGGAGACCTGACAACTGACCAGCTCAGGCACCGCCGACACCTGACAGCTGCTAACTGTGGGCCTAACCGTGGGCCAGTGGCCTCGTCTGCCGCTTCAGGGTACGGTGCCAAAGAGACTGACCCTATGGGCTATCGCTCCCAAACGCGCTGGTTCGCTTTCAGAGTCATCCCCTCTCACCTGTCGCTTTGTTGATTACCTTCCACATTGCTATGAGTGATTTTTACATAATACAAATCTAATCTTTTTTCCATTCAAAATTATTCAAAAGGTTTTCATTATCTCCCAGATAAAAGCCAAACTCCCTATCATTGCAAATAAGACCAACATAAGACCCGTGATTTGGTCCCTACTTGTCTAACTTTATTTTCAGGTACTTTACTACCTGTTCCTTGCTCTCCACTCAATATTTTGTTTAAGCCACGTCATGGGAAGTTACTTAAACATTCCATATCCTTTTAGGTCTATATATTTTTAGGATTTAAAAAGGGCAAGAAATTCGTTTACCAGTTCTTATCTATAGTACTTTACACATATCTGTGAGGCACTTATTATACTATAAACTATTTAATGTATAACTTCTCAGACACAATGTAATTTCCATAAAGGAAATGAAAGACCATATGTTCTTCATTTTTGTATTTTCAGTTCCTAATACTAAGCCTGCATGAATGAAAGATCTAGATGCCAATTTGGCAAAGTAGTTTTTAAAAGGACATTAAAAAGGTAAAAAGCATTACCTTGAGTTTTTGTAATTCACCTTCGATGTCTATTTCCAAAGTAGGGTATATGGATTTGTACTGGTTAGCCAGAACTTTGAACCTGAAAAATACAGAAAAATCAAGACGTTAGCTCTGTTTAAAAATATTCTGAATATCATTTGATTCAAATAATTTCTATAGATAAGTGATCTTAATAACAAATTAATCCCCAAACTTAGGTTACATTCTGAGAAATAAAATTTAATAAAGGAGATTAGTCATGTGGATAAATGATACACGAAATATCCCACCCTCCCCACCCCCGCCGGAAACACCTGCTTCTCAGCAAACCATTCCAAACTCCAACCCTTTCGTATAATTTTGGCTTTCATATAATTCTTGGAGTGATGCTATGATAATACCATCATGCTACTTTTCATGAAGTTAATGTGTCCCGGGTTTTAAAAATTCAATAAATCCGTTTGCTCCTCCCGTTCTGAAACACAACTGAGTTACCTCTCAGAGAAGCCATCGAAGTCAGAAACAAGATCGCACATCCTGAGTCCACTCCGGGCAGCTTTGGAAGAATAAACTGGGCCAATGCCCTTTTTTGTGGTACCCAAACTTAAAAATAAATCAAAACAAGCTTTGAGTTAGACAAGAAAGATGCAGTGCTTGCGGTCAGAGAGCACACAGAAGGACGTTACTATGACTATTTTCTATTTATGCTATTATTTCCTTTAAGTTTACTTATTTTACACGATCCGATTGATTTTCTCTGAAATTCAAACTGGATATTTTAATATTTATTTTTCTTCAACCTTGCCTAGAATTTAAACATAAGGGTCTAGATATGCTTCAACTGCACCAAAAACAAACGCACAGACAAACGCCATACTTTTTTCCTGCTTGTTCTTGTCTCTGTTGTTCCTGGATACCATCAGCTGCTTGATGAAAATCAAATACTGAGGGGAAAAAAACAATCACAGTTTCTGTTGAAAACAGAGATAACATAAGAAAGCAAAACATACTGCAATTAAAATTACCGAAGTTATAAATCCCTTCAGTCTAATTTCAATATGACGAATCAAATGGATACATTTTAAAAAGTGACAATAATAATGGAAGTGAAGATTACAATGTCAACTGTTACATATGAAAATATGCCTGATTATTCATTCCTGTTTTTTTGCAATCTATACTACTTTAAAAATGAGTCAGTAAGAGGGTAATTTGGAAAAACCCTGCCCAACAAGTCTATAAAACTCGGTTTACTAAAATATCCTCTTTTCTTCAAAATTGGACTCCAGAAATCTAGGGATTATCTTCACATCTCCCTGTCCCTCACTAATCCCAAGCTTCCATCATCCCTCACCAAAACTGGAGCCTCCAAACGAGTGGGCCTGGTTTCCACTCTTGCACATTTCGTACTTCATAATTTTGTAATGCAGCCAAAGCCATCTTTCCAAGACACAACTATGACGCCACCACTCCTGTGCCTTTAAAACTCAATGGCTTTCTGTTGCTGAAAAGAACAGGACAGAACTCCTTCACTTGCCTCCCCACACAGCCGGCCCTTTCGTCTCATTCTACGCCCTGCCCCGTCTGACCTCTGGTCATAAGGACATTTTGTTAAGTCCTTGGCTACAGGCATGTGCTTGTCCTTTCTAAATATGCCCCTTCCTATGCCTGCCCCACGCACTCACACTCTCTCTGCTACCAATACTTTATGAGGACTGGGACCATGTCAGTTTAGTTACTAGTTGACTTCCTATGCCTACGAGTTCTCAAATACTTACTGACTGAATAAATAGCTACTTTATGGAACAGGGAGGCCTAGAATTTTGGTCTCTGAACTTTTAACCAAGTCTTCTTGTTTTGATTGTTTCTAAACAGGCTTATGGCAAATAATTTACTACTGTAAAAGTCACCCTTTGAAATGTGTAATTTAGGCAACAAAAGCAAAAATAAATAAATGGGACTCTATCAAACTAAGGAACTTTTGCACAGTGAAGGAAACCACCAACAAAACAAAAGGCAATCTACCAAATGGGAGAAAGTATTGCAAGTGATATGCATAAGGGATTAATGTCCAAAATATATAAAGAATTGATACAACTCAACATCAGAAAAACAATCTGATTAAAAAATGGACAGAAGACCTGAATAGACATTTCTCCAAAAAAGACACACAAGTGGCCAACAGACATGAAAAGGTGTTTAACATCACTGATCATCAGGAAAATGCAAATCAAAGCCAAGATGATATCACATCTGTCAGAATGGTTATCATCGATAAATCAAAAACAAACAAACAAACAAACAAACAAGTGTTGGCGAGGATGTGGAGAAAAGGGAACCCTTGTGCACTATTGGAGGTAATATAAATTGGTACAGCCATTATGGAAAACAGTACAGAGGTTCCTCAAAAAATTAAAAATAGAATTACCATATAACCGAGTAATTCCATTTCTGGGCATTTATACAAAAACACTAATTTAAAAAGATCTCTGCACCCTATGTTCACTGCAGCATTATTTACAACAGCCAAGATACGGAAACAACTTAGGTATCTATCAACAAATGAATGAATAAAGAAGATATAATATATACATATGTGTATTCACATACACACAATGGAATTCTTGCCATAAAAAACAACATGAATGGACCTAGAGGGTATAATGCTAAATGAAATAAGTCAGACAGAGAAAGACAAATACCATATAATTTCATTTATATGTGGAATCTGAAGGTCAAAACTAACAAGCAAGCAAAACCAAACAGAAACAGGCTCATAGATACAGACAACAAACCGATGGTTGCCAGAAGGGAGGGGTGAAAAGGTGAAGATTAAGAGGTATGAATTTCCAGTTATAAAATAAATAAATCACAGGGACGTAATGTACAGCATAGGTAATATAGTCAATAATATCGTAATAAATGTATGGTGACCGGAGCTTACTAGAATTATTGTAGTGATCACTTCGTAAGGTATATTAGATGTTCAACCACCATGTTGTACACCTGACACTAATTTCATAACTATACCCTAATTAAAAAATTTACGAAGCAAAACAAAAAAATTAAGTGTGTAATTTAATCATTTTTAGTATATTTATCCATGGCAATTTCATTAACGGTTGCTACTATTTCCAAAAAAATAAGTTGAAATGTGTAAATGTTAAACAGAATAACTGATATAAGGTTCCTGGAACGAGGGTGGTGGTACCTGTAAAAGAACTATTTAGAAGTATTATAAGACTAATATTGTAGTTACAGATGGTGAAGCTAGAAAAATTCCAGAAAACTTGACCTACAACTACCCTCTGATTAACTCTAGCTCTATGACAGATGTCAAGGAGCCTACTGCCTGTGTTTTTCTACGAGTTTTATGGTTTCAGGTCTTACATTCAAGTCTTTGATCTCACTGAGTTACTTTTTATGTATGGTGTAAGGGAGTGATCTAGCTGCAATCTTTTGCATGTGGCTGCCCAGTTTTCCCAACACCATTTATTGAACAGACTGTCCTTTCCCCACTGTATATTCTTGGCTACTTAGTCATAAATTAATTGACTATATATGTGTGGGTCGATTTCAAACCTCTCGATTCCAATCCATTGATCTATGTGTCTGTTTTTATACCAATACCATACTGTTTTGATTACTGAAGCTCTGTAACATGGTTTGAAATCAGGGACAATGATGCCTCCAGCTTTGTTCTTTTTCAAGATTGCTTTGGCTATCTGAGGTCTTTTGTAGTTCCATACAAATTTTTGGATTGTTCTATTTCTATGAAAAATGCCATTAGAATTTTGATTAGGATTACACTGATACTATAGACAATTTAACAATATTAATTCTTTCAATCTATGAGTACAAAATATCTTTCCATTTATTTGTGTCTTCTTTGATTTCTTTCATCAATGTCTCAGTTTTCAGGGTACTGGTCTTTTATCTCCTTGGTCAACAGAGTAGCTTTTCAGGGTACTAGGAAGACTCTGTACAATAAAGTAGATGGTGATTAAAGGGGTAAATGTATATCTTTTTGTGCACCTTGCTATATTATACAGTTTGTTTAAAATGTATACTCATTTCTAAGACATGGATTCTAGACCTTCACCAATAAATAGCTACCACAAATTACAGGGATGAGTTTGCTATCATACTCCTTTTTTGGTGCCCAGTCGATAGCCTTTCTTATCTACTTTTTCAGGGACCGAAATAGTTCCCAAAAGATGTTTCATCAAACTCAGACTTTGCAAATCAGTTATGACAAGACTGAGATCTTGGAGTGTGCCACTTATTTTGAATAAAAGAGCATTTGCATTTCAATGTTTTCTTATCTATGTTTCAAGAAGTTACAAAGGCAAGTGGCAAACCACAATAAATGGCTGATGGAAAGCAAATGAACCATATTTTTCAGAAATTAATTTAGCGCTTTGACACAGAGCTGTTTTCTTAGGTTTTTCTATACCTCAGGAAGCTGTTAGTGTAATCAGATGATCGCTTTTATAAAGCTTCACTGTGGCGTGGAGACTTAATATCTCCACTATTACCATTTTTCAAAGAAGTCTTCGTCTGAAGTTGCTTTGAATATCTTTCCATTTTCCACAGCTAAGATATTGAAGAAACAATATCTTGGGGATTTGGTCTAATTTTTAAAATTAAAGGTAACTTTTCAGCTCCAGTAGTTAAGTTTTATTAATACAATCTTATTACTTACTTTTTATTATCACAGCTAAGTTTTATTAACACTATTCATCTTGTGCTGTATGGTATCCAGTGCAAGCCTCGGTACCTATAATACCTACTTTACTTGCTTCTCATACCTCCTCCCTCAAGTCTTTCTTTTTCCCAGTGCATTTTTGTTTGTTTGTTTTTAAATTGTAGCCATGTAACATGAGATCTAGCCTCTTAACAGATTTTTAAGTCAAAATACAGTATTGTTTTCTATAGCCTCAATGTTGTACAGCATATCTCGAGGACTTATTCATCTTTGATCTCATTCCGGTCTTTATTCAAATGCCATCTCCTCAGTGAAACTTCCTTGGCCACTTTATCTAAAATTATAGATCCCATCCACCTCCTCCACCTGCCTGAACACTACCTGGCTTCTTTGTCTGATTTACTTTTCCTCCTCAGAACTTATCACAATACGCAGTGATACATTTACTACATTTTTATCTTGTTTACTATTGTCTTCTCTACTATACTATAAATTTAAGAGTTTACTATCGTCTTTTCTACTATACTATAAACTCCATTTTTATTTTTCTTTTCTACTACTAAATCATCAGTGCCCAACACTGTACCTGACACAGAGTAGACATTCAATATAAAGTAGATGAATCAAAGGACAGATACACTCAACAAACTGGATTGCAAATGTTTAAAAACGTTTTTTTAGGTCTCAGCCATTTTCC
>NW_006436814.1:1567308-1580172 GCF_000325575.1 Pteropus alecto
TTCCCTCAATGTATCTCTTATATTACAAATTTTGCTATGAGAGTTAACGGGCCAGGACACAATTATAGTGTAATACACAGTTCCTTGCATCTTACTTAAATATGCTAATGTAAAGATCTGACCGACAACTAACTCATTTTTACATTTCTTTAAAAGAACATTGACTATTTAAAGCAAAACACTTAATGTATTGTGGAATTTACAATAATAGAGACATAAAATGTATGACAATAACACCACAAAGGACAGAACAGAGAAATGAAAGCATTTTGTTGCTGTTGTAAGGACCTTACAACAAAACGTGATACAGGCATCCCTTGTCTTATTGTGCTTTTGCTTTATGGAGCTTTGCAAACATTGTATTTTTTTTTTAATTGAAGGCAAGACCCTCCAACAGCAAAAAGATTACAACTTGCTTTATTTCAACGATCACTTTATTATGGTGGTCTGGAACTGAACCCACAAATAGCCAAGGTGTGCCTGTATTATTTTAAGGTAGATTATGACAATTTGAAGATGCATACTATAAATCGTAGAGCAGCTACAAAAATTCATAAAAGGTCTAGCTAGTAAGCTAATAGTAGAAATAATATTTAAAATATTAAATGTAGGAAGCCTAGCTGAACATATCACACATAATGGAAGATATGAAGATACCACAACCAGACCGGTAGGAGGGGCGGGGACCGCAAAGGGGGCTGGCCCCGCACCGGTGCATGGTGGCTGAGCATGGGCAGGAACAGTGCGGCTGCAGGGACCCCCTGAAGGAGCGAGGGACCCTGGCAGGCACAAAAGACATCTGGAAAAAAACCAGAGTTGTGTGGCACTGGAGCGAGGGCTGGCGGGACTGCCGCCACTGTCCCTTCATCAGCCCCATCCGGTGCGGTCTACAGGCCAGCGCATCTTGCTTCTGCTGACCTCTCCGCCCGCGCCACCAATTCTGAAGCTGCATTGGCCCAGTGAGATCAGCCGGTCAACCCACCGTCTCCCTGAGACCCCACCCCATCCAACCCACAAATTGCCCACAGCAAGCAACCGCCTGAGCTCTCAGCAGGTGGCGGCAGGTGGCGCATTTGACAGCCATTAACACTACAGCTCACACAGCTGCATCAGGCATCCCGAGAGAGACTTCTGGTGGTGGGCAAAAAGCACCCTGAGCTGCAGTGTCTCTTGAATTCATCTCTGGGGTCTGCAGGCCGGATGGATAGCAGTAGGCCTCGGTGTGATCTGAAACTTTTCGGAGGAGCCACAGACTCAAATCCAAATCTGCATGGGTCTGATATGATCAGCTCACTCCACCCCATGGCTCCTCGAGGGCCCGCCCCACCCAGCTCACTACTACCCAAAGGCTCTTTCAGCTGCTGGGCCTAGCGGGCAGCCTCAGGCCTTGGGGTGCTCTGGAACTTTTGAATGCTGCCTCAGGCCCTGTACTGGGGTCAACCAGTACAATTCACACAGGTCTTTCCTGCTTGCCTCCAGATCTAGCCCAGGCAGTGAGCACCTCCTGCATGTCGCTTTGATGCTCCTACCAGATAGCCCTGAGCAGTCAAAGGCAGTGGCTAACCTTAGCCAGTAAAGGGGTCTCTAACAAGTGGCCAAAGAACCAACACACACAGAGGCTGGCGTCAGACCACAATAGAGCACCACCTGACTAGATCACCCCCCCACCCACCAAGCAGCACACCCAAAGGGTGGTCTCAACAGGTTCAACAGTGAGCTAGGGTATGAATCTCACTCCATGGGGTCAGCTCCCCAAAACAGTTCCTCCGGGCATGGCCAATACTCACAGCTAGTCAGCCCAGGAGTCAACCCCATCCACTGACATGCTAACAGCAACCAAGGCTTAGCTACAGGAGAACACACACAATTCAGACAAGAAACACTCCCAGAGTTCCCAGCAAGGGCGATTAGGGAGACTGCACCACTGGGCCACACAGGGCACGTACCACGTAAGGCCACCAGGCCAAGAGTGGGAAGACTAACAGATCTACCTAATACACAGAAATGAACAGAGAGGCAACTAAAATGAGAAATCGTGTCATAAATGTAACAGGAGAAATCTCCAGAAAAAGAATTAAATGGAGACGAGCAACCTACTAGAGAAAGAGTTCAAAACACTGGTTATAAGGATGCTTGGTGAACTTAGGGGGACAATAGGTGATCTCAGTGAGGACTTCAACAGAGAGATAGTTAGCATAAAAAAGGACGGAGAAGCCATAAAAAAGAACCAATCAGAAATAAAGAATACAATTACTGAAATGAAGAACACACTAGAAGAAATTTACAGTAGATTAGATGATGCAAAGGATCGAATTAGTAAATTAGAAGACAAGGTAGCAGAAAACATCCAATCAGAAAAGCAATAAATAAAAAAGAACTTCAAAAATGAGAAAAGTTTAAGAGACCTCTGGGACAACATCAAGTGAACCAATATTTGCATCATATGGGGTACCAAAATTAAAAGAGAGCAAGGGATTGAGAACCTATGTGAAGAAATAACAACAGAAAACTTCCCCAACCAGGCAAAGGAATTAAACATACAGGTCCAGGAAGCGCAGAGTGCCAAACAAGAGGAATCCAAACAGACCCTCGCCAAGACACATCATAATTAAAATGCCAAAAGTGAAAGACAATTGTAAAAGTAACAAAAGAAAAGCAGTTAGCTATCTACGAGGGAGCTCCCATAAGAATGTCAGCTCAATGATTTCTCAACAGAAACTCTGCTGGCCAGAAAGGAAATGACATTAAATAGTCAAAGTGATGGAAAACCGGGACCTACAAGTCAAAAGATACCTCGAGACAAATAAAAATGAACAGTATTCTACCCAGCAAAGCTATCATTTCGAATTGAAGGACAGATAAAGAGCTTCCCAGACAAGATAAAACTAAAGGAGTTCATCACCATCAAGCCAGTATTACGAAAAATGTTATAGGGAATTCTTTAAGTAGAGAAAAAAATTAAAAATACGAACAATAAAATGGTAATAAATATGTACCTATCCATAATCACCCTAAATGTAAATGGATTAAATGCTGCAACCAAAAGACATTGGGTAACTGAATGGATAAGAAAATAACACCCTACATATGCTGCCCACTTCAGATCAAATGACACACACAAAATGAAAGTAAAGGAACAGAAATAATATTTCACGCAAATAGAAAAGAAAAAAACCTGGGGTAGCAATACTTATATCACACATAATATACTTTAAAACAAAAGACATAATAAGAGACAAAGAAGGGCACTGTATAATTAATATTAAAGGTATCAATACATCAAGAAGACATAACCCTAATAAATATATACACACCCAACACAGGAGCACCTACACATATAAAGCAATTATTGACCGACAAAGGAAGAGATCAACAGTAATACACTCATAGTAGGAGACTGTAACACCCCACTGAAACCAATGGAAATATCTTCCAGACAGAAAATCAACAAGAAACAGTGGCCTTAAATGACACACTAAACCAGATGGATTTAACTGATATTTTCAGAGCATTCCACCCCAAAGCAACAGAATATATTCTTCTCAAGTGCACATGGAACATTCTCCAGGACAGACCACATGTTAGGCCACAAACAAGTCTCAATAATAAGACTGAAATAATATCAAGCGTCTTTTTTGACCACAACGGTATGAAACTAGAAATCATCTACAAGAAAAAAACTGGAAAATACACAAACATATAGAAGCTAAATAACATGCTACTAAACAATGAATGGGTTAACAATGCGATCAAGGAAGAAGTCAAAAGATACCTCGAGACAAATAAAAATGAAAACACAACAACTCAAAAATCTATGGTACACAGGCAAAGCAGTCCTAAGAGGGAAATTCACAGCAATACCGGCCTACGTCAAGAAACAAGAAAAATCTCAAATAAACAATCTAACCTTCCACTTAAAAGAACTAAAAAACAGAAGAGCAAACAAACGCAAAGAGAGTAGAAGGAAGGAAATAATAAAATCGGGGCAGAAATAAACAACATAGAGTCTAGGAAAACAATACAGAAGACCAATGAAACCAAGAGTTGGTTCTTTGGAAGAATAAACCTTCAACCAGACTCATCAGAAAAAGAGAGAGGACCCAAATAAATAAAGTCAGAAATGAAAGAGAAGTAACTACGGACTCCACAGAAATACAAAAAATTGTAAGAAAACACTATGAGCAATTATATGCCAACAAATTAGACAACGCGGAAGAAATGGATACGTGCCTAGAAACATACAATCTCCCAAGAGGAAGAAAAAGAAAATCTGAACCAACTGATTACCACCAACAAAATCGAATCAGTAATAAAAAAAACTCCCAAAAAACAAAGTCCTGGCCTGAATCTTACAGAACTGTCCTTCCAGTCCTACGGTAGGAGAATCCCTGAAATCTGAAGAGATTTCATGATTCTCAGCAACTTTCCAGTCAGTTTTTTTTTAAATGACACTATTTACTTCCTTTCATCATTTCAGAATTGATTGTACCAAAAATGCACGTTTTTTATAAACTTTTAATAACATATATTATAAAGCATATATATATCGTTACACATATTACTACTAACATCTAAATTTTAGTCTGAGCTATCCTCTCTGGGCTTAGTCCTCTATCAGAAAAACTTTCCTTTAAGGATATAAATTTATTTTAAAAAGGAAAAATCATTAATAAAGAAATATAATAAAACTATAAATAAAATTATAAAATTAATTCACATTTGTTATGGTTTAAACCACATTACTTTCTGATTACTCTGGTCCTTTGACCCCTCTACATCACTATTTTCTTTAGTTTTTGTAGTCTAAAGTAGTAAAGTAACTTGCGGAACCACTGTGCTATGCCCAAGGATGCAAACTGTCAAGTGACAAACCCAAAACATAGTCATGAAGAAAGGTGGAGAATCCAGACACGGTCTCTGTGCTATGTTTTTCCCAACAGCTGATATCATCAGCATATGTTTATATCTGTAGCCAAACTATCTGAACATGTATATTAAGTGATAAGTTAATAAAAGGGTACATGCTAGGTATTATCCTATTGTGCAATCCTAAATTGTGGTGCTCAGATTAAGATACTGAATTTCATATAGCAGATGACAAAGGACGATGATAAAGTTCTGAAGATAAGCAGTGGCTTTCATCATCTAACAGTGCTTCATTTTGTCCACAAGACAGAGGCAGTGAATACCAAAAGGCCATATATAAAAACCATGAAGGGTAAAGAAGTTAAAGATGACTCATGCTATCAGAATATAATATGTATCAGGTTAACAATTAGTGTAAGCAGATAAAAATACTATAAAAGTAATGCACAAAGCACTGTATTGCTTTCTATATTAACACTAGAATGATGATGTATGAAAGTTTAAAATGAAAGTACTCAGATAATATGTGACAGGCCGAGAATACGATTTTCTAAAATCAGAAACTTAAAAGAGCCAACAAAAATGACAGATTTACCACCTCTGCTTCCTTCCAAAGAGTTTCAGATTGCTTACTTCGCTGACACTTTCTGAACTTTGATGTGGCTGCTTCTTAAATGAAGGTCAGTGTTAAAACTAGAGCAGCTATTGCCTCAGGAGACACACGTATTTAAGTAGAATTTAAAGGTTCGACCAATCATATAGATGTGTCTTATGTGGTTTGTAGTTCTTTCTTTTCTGGTTATTGTCTCTTAATCATGTCACTTGTAATTAACAATTCTATCACTTCAGAGACAGTATAGTAACAGAGAGGCTCAGATTTATTGGTGGCAGCTAAAATTAATTTTAGAATTCGGTTTGCTCTAAATAATGAATAAGGCTAATCTGAATGAAGTCGGAATCATCTGAAAACCAGTATTATTACATTTTAGGCATAGTCACTCTAAAGATCTGCCAGAAAGACCTACTTTTATGTGAATATTAACGTGTGGAAATAAATGCTCTCTGTATTTCAACATGGCTTATTTTTTAGAATTGCAGACGTCTTGTGAAATAGTGCTTATATTATTCATTTAAGTAGCTAATTCTTCCTTCAGAAATAGGTAAATTTTAGCCTAGCCCTTATTTAAAAAAAAAAAAATAGATTTTATGCATTTGGAACCCAATCATTACAATCTACCCTTAGTTTTCGCTAAAATTCAAGACAAAATTGGCTACAAAATGCCTTCATTTTTTAAGGTTTTGATAAAATGATAGTTACAAAAAATGCATTATGCCCCCCTTACCAATATGAGCTCTGTCGGATATGATAAGCCTTTTTTCCCAGCCTTCCAGACCTAGAGAGAAGGGGCGGGGAAGATACATTTAATTGAACATTTTGTATAATAATTTTTAAATATTAATTTCTTTAGAAATACAGTGTTTACAAGTGTTTTTCACTTAAGTAATCACTTTTATATATCTTTTCTGCATAGGAAATGTTTAATAGAAATTTTCTCAACTGTCATTCATTACATAGACAAACTCATTCACAAATTCTATCTTTCTAAATGTTTTGCTCTAAAAAGCTTCAAATTCAAGCCAGCTATAGCCACATAAAATACTTCCGGGAATCGAAAAAAGCAAATGGCAGGAAAAGAATATTTTTGTTGGAGGCGGAAGGAAGAGGAGTTAGATACAGAGCAGGGGGGGAATTTCCAGAAACGGGAGTGAATTTTGAGACTAGCGCCCTTTCCCAAAAGACAATTATAAAAAGTGTGATTAAACAAAGTAACATAGAATGTTCTCACTAATTCCTGTAAAGTACTATCAATTACTGTAGTTAGCACACTGAATCGTAACCACACACACACACACACACACACACACACACGCACACACACGTGCGCGCGCACACACACACGCACACACACACACGCACACGCACGCACACACAATCTCTCCATTTATCTGTGAATGCCTGAGAGCAGAGACCATGAGTTTCATAGGATAGGCAGTCATCCAATAAATGTTCAAAAAAAAATTATTAAATGAGAAGATAATTGAAGCTAAATAGATATTTTTTAAAGATAATACATCTTAATAAGCTATATGCGTTCTAAGAATAAGTTGCCATGCTCCAAACATTTTCAAAATTAATTTCAGATATTAAAAATTAGTTAATTTTGATAATATCCAAAGATTTTGAAAATTACTTCTTATAAAGAGCACCTCTTCCATAATGTGCTAAAAGATAAACCAGAATATTAAGCCTTCCCCTCGATAGCCCTTTTTGACATATAAATACACACTCTGGAGTTAGCTTAGGAAATATTATAAAGCAAATACTACGAAGAAACACAGCGGAGTGGATTCAGCTGGATCAGATGGGCCAGAAGGGAAAGGAGTAGGACAGAGTTTTTAGGGGGATAAAGGAGAGCAGAGAGCAGCATGGGAACCTCGAGCTGACCAATTAGAAAAGCTGACACGTAAAAACGCAGGGAGGACAGCAGAGATGCTAGTGAGAAAGCATTCTGTGAAGTCAGATTAAGTCATCAGAAATACTGGAGGATGGTGGCTACTTTTAAACCAGAACGATAAACTTTAATAAGGTAATAGAATTGAGTATTCTAAATACGAGCTAAGCTAAGAAGAAACTACACTAATGATTTTCCTCGATTGTGTGTTATTTGCATTGCTATATTCCCCTCAAACCCTAGCAAGGTAGCCAAGTTGAACAGACTTCCAAAAATCTGAAAGAGGTAAGGAAAGGTAGGAAATCTAGAATCATTTTTTGAGGAGATGGAAGACCACATCGCACAGAAGGCATTACTCTCATTTGGAGAGGGACCCAAACAACCCTCTTTTATCCCTGGGTTGTAGCCACCCACGGAATGCCACGTCCTCAAAGAAACAAGACCGACAGTGTGCAAAATGGGCTTCTGTGTCCCCCTGACTGTACTAGGCTAATTTTTGGTTTGGGCAGAAGGGAATGCTAATTTGAGCACAAACGACAAGATGAATTCATAAATTTCCTAGTTCTGCCACCAAGATTTAGTAATTCTAGCTCCCTCAAGATAAAGTTTATAGATGGCCAATGTGTAAAAAAGCCAAGACTTATACGATGACCTCATGATGTTTGTCTTTTGTTTACATACTGATTGTAATAAATAAAATTTAATAACTGACATTTAAAATCTTGTCCTACAATAACCAGCAATTTTAAAGTATAAGACAAAAATGTCAAGTTTGTCTGGCGTGCGATCCCAATAAAACTTTAAAAAAATAATAACTGGTTACCGGGCAAAGCAGATTCATTTTTTCATACCTTTTCCTTTTTGAACATTTTTCTCTGCTTCTTCAAATAATCCAGGTAGGTGAATTACCACACCATTTCCTAAAGGAAAACAGACAAATCCCAACCTTAAACATCTATACTTACAGACATACATAATGGTATTTAGAGAAATAGAGACGTCTACAATAACCCTTTATCTAGAATAGTAGAGAGTGAGGGACTTTAATCAGACATTCTGATTTATCAGGGAATTACCATAGAAAGGATTCCAAGTTTTAAACACACAGTGGTATAACGTAAATACACAATATAACATAATACAAAGAATATAAAAAATACATTAAAATTACAATGAATATTTGTATAATATTTTAATATAAATAATATTTAATAATTTTATACAATGATTGTAAAGCTCTTTGAAACAAAGTGAAACTCATTTTGAAAGAAACTAGTTATGTAGTTTTAGACAAATTGAACCAGGTCACAGTAGACTCTAGATCAATGTCTTTCAAATTGGGGAATCACACCCTATTAATAGTCATAAAATAAATTTAGTGGGTTGTGATTAGAATTAAAAAAAAAAAACAAGAGTAGAAAATATCAGACTGCATCATATGTCACAAAGGTTCAGAATCAATTTATAAAACATAGACTTCTTGTTTTTCTTACTGTGCATCAGTGTTTGAAAAATTGATTTGATGATCTAATACTTTTTTATAGAATTCAGATTGCCAATGATCACAGATAGATGCAAAGCAATCATTGCAAAACGTATTAGTGTTAAAAGGTCTAAAAGAGTTGTAAAATAGCCAAAGTTAGGTATATTCCAGAAGGTGCCAAGGTCAAGACTGATCATTTGATTAGTAAAAGATGAAATCAGTTTAGATGATGAAAAATGAACACTACTATCAATGGGAGAGATAATTCCCAGGTGGTTCAGTATATACTCACCAATGAACGCAGTAACATTTGGGTTAATTATCCCACTGGGTAAAAGATGGAAATCATATTCCACAGAATCTACGACAACTGTATGGCCGGCATTATTTCCTCCCTGAAATATAAGACAAGGGAAAACTGAACCTAACAATAGGAAACATATCTCCTTCCACAGTGAATTAATGATTTCCTGCTAAAAGGTCAATGTAACTTAAGGAAACCTAAGTATTTGCCACGAATACTTATGCTTTACAGGCTTCAAAGCAAAGCGGCTCCCCTCTCTGCCGTCCCATCTAGACTACGCCTGAGTGGTTATCCCTGACAGGAACTGGAAATTGGAGAATCGGGTTTCTGGAAGATCTATCTCTTATTAAAAGAGAAAAAAAAAGCGAAAAAGTACAGGGAACGATTAGTTTGTTATTCTGTTTTTGGCACTATGTAGGATATGAAGCAATCTAATGAATTACCCATGATATTTTATCTAAGCAACAACAAAATCTCCAAAACAGAAAAGAATAATCCACCCAGTTACTCTAATGTAAATATTCACATAATTCTCACTGTTCTAAGGGTGTGTCAAGCAACTATGTGCCCTGAAATTTGTATTCTTACGTGGACTTATCAACTAGAAAATCTCCCACATAACTCCCTCAAATACTAGTTATCCTGAGACTCTGTTTTTTAAATTTATAAAAAGTCTTGTGAGTTTGGTTAGTGACAGATCCCTTGAATCTGCTCATCTCTGAATAAAGTAAAACACTGGGTCAAGGAACTTCTAAAGCTGAGAATCATATTATGAATCCACAGTGAAACATTCATGACTAAATGACCAATTATAGCAAAATGTGAAGTCAAGTGATAAAAGTTAGGTCCAAAGGAGACTGAATATTAAGTGATGAAATATTTTTTTCTAATTTCCTAGCTTAAAAAGAATGGAAGGAAACACGAATTATTTATAGGTTTAAACTCCTATACAATATTCACAAAAATTTTAAAGTAAACCACAAAATAAGAATATATTTACAATAAATTAAAAGTTTAACAACATTCTTGTCGGACATTTAAAAATACCAATCAAAATGACTTCTCCTGAGAATGACTAGTTTAACTTGATCACAAGGCTATTTTTGACAAATGAATGTTACCAAATCGTCACCAATAATGAATTCACAAAAATGTTAGAAAAATAGGTTTTTCAAAAAAAGCAATGCCTGCTTACACTGTGTTTTGCCCTGTACAAAGTAAAGAATTCCTTGTTTGAAAACTAGTGTATGTCATTTATGCTTTAAAAAAAAAAAAACATTTGACAGTGGTGGCCTGTAGATGACAGGTGGGTGGCAAGACACAGGAAGACAGAAGCAGGAGAGGTAAGCGATACTTCCTTGGCTTGATACCACCAAGGGAACAGGTGTATATTTTTACTATTTATTTTTAATAGGAATCGTATGCATAGGCTACAAAGGCACAGGGGATGCACAGTACAAAGCGAAGTCTTTCTTACACTCCATCTCCTACCCTGCCCCAGTTCCCTGCTACGAGGCAACCAGTTACCACCAGTTTTTTGGGTCCTTCCTGAGGTAATTTTGCATATACAAACACATATTTATATATTGTTTTATTCTAGGTATACAAATGTTAGCAAACTATACACCTGGGCAGCCTGCCTTTTTTACTTAACAAATCTTAGAGCTCATTCCATAACCTTATAAACAGAACCATCTCAGTTTTAAAGCTGCTTCGCCTCTCCATATTGTTTTTTGTATGGGCACGCAATTTATTAAACTGGTCCCGTAGGAGAGGCATTTGGGTGTTTCCAATCTTTTATCGTTATGAACAATATTATGATACACTTCCTGGTAATTTATTATTATTTCACACTTGGGCAAGTTTATCACCAATTCTGATAGAATCTAAATATATATATATGTGTGTGTGTGTGTATATACATATACACACACACACACATATCAAAAGAACATACTGGTCTTAGGTGTTTTTAAATAATTCACAGAACAAATCTCGCTTGATTTTTAGTTTTTCTTTATCCCTCTGACAAATATTAGCCCTTTTTATCACAACTTTTTTATAATTTAGGAACCCTTCCTCAAACTTTAAAGAAAAATCTTTTCTGAGTCTGAAGCTCATTAAAATTTCTTTAGATCCTAGGAAAATGCTAATTTGCTATTATAATTATTTAATTCTAAATTGTTATAAATCACTAAATTTAATATATTTTTACTAAATTGTTATGAAGTATTGGTAACTTCGAGACAAACAACCAATAAAGCATTATTATTTAAACAAAACTAGTTATTTTAAAAAAAATCAATCATTTGTTTAATATTTTTAAAAAAGCTATCTACTCTGTAATTTTTGGAGTAGACCTTTAAAGTAAGTCAATGCACACAATCATTTTTCTAGATACACTAACATAACCATTTGATGAAATAATGATTAACTCGGTGGTACAGAACAATGTCCCTGCCGTATGACTAAAGCCTGCTCTCCTGGATAATATTTCACCAAGGCAGGCAGTAACGACGACAAGAACCACGACGGAGATGATGCTGATGTGTTTGCTTGAGGCGGGAGGTAGTGATCGGTTGTGAGAGACGACTTTAGGGGGATAAACTGGTATAATTCTTTAAGTTCCTCCAAGATCACCAGTGGTGGGTTAGGCTAGAACATTTCAGCTGCAAAAGGCTTGAACGGACATTTGAATCAACAGCTTGCTCACTCAAACATTAACCAACATTTTTTAATAACCTTATCTTATTAAGGTTAACTATATAGTTTAAATCTCATTTAAATTGTTTGATTATGAAAATATGGCCAGATGTACCCAGAATAACCCTAGATTATCCTGTTAAGGTACAGAGATGAGAAAGCGATTGTTTCTCAGTACATTTGGTCCGTAGTGCCTAAGGGAGGGGTGGGGTATGAAAGCTTCTAATCTCCGGCCTCCAGAGGAGCCTGAGGGAGCTTCCTGACATGGAAATCTTTTCGGGGAAACAAGTTTTAGTCCGGGGCCATATTTCCCAAAATGGGTCAGATAAAACTTCGCATTTGAAGTATTTGTACAAATTGTGTGGAACGTACAAAATTCACCTTGGGAGCTTGGGATACAAATGATACTGGTCCGGGGAGAGGTCATATGAATTAGTAGAGGACAAAACAAAGAAAAATGGATGGCACTGCCCGCAGCACCTCACCCTGGGCCCACGCCCGCCAAGGAACTATGAGCAGAGACTCTGAACTGCGCGTGCGCTTCCACGCTCGTGGGTTTCCACACTCGTGACAGAACTGCTTCTCACGTGGGCAACTCCATGTGCTGGGCACCAGGATATGCGGCAAGGACACAAACTCACTGTGACGTAGCATTTACACAGCCGGCTGCCTAAATTCACATCCTGCACTAGTTTGATCATTCTTGGTTAGCGCTGGGAGGCCAGATAGGACTATATAAATGACAAGAGATTGATATTTTTTTGTTCTACTTTTAACAGAGATATACTATTTCCTTCTCATTCCAAAATTTCCCCCAAACAAAGCCTGGTAGGTTATACCCCCCAGATATACAGTATTAATCACATATTCATATTAATAGTTACATGTAGCTACCTACCTCTTGGTGTTTTTCTAAATTCCCATAACACTTAAGATCCCAGTCACTCAGGTGGCACTTAACAAATACTTTTAATTACCAGTTGTGTGTTTTATAT